>NC_081198.1:31154970-31479970 GCF_902713425.1 Acipenser ruthenus | reverse complement strand
AATATAGACTGCTTGTTCTCAGGCTACGTCCCAATTTCTGGGCCGCTTTGGATTTCAGATAACATCCCTGTTCCAGAGGAGAGACCGAGAGAGAAAGAGAGAGCCTGAGAACGAAAAATACAAACCTATAGGATCAGTGAAGGCGATTGCCCAGCTTGACTGAGGTATTGTTTTGTTTTTTTTGTGTTCGTGATTTGGTTTGTTTACCCTTTTTATTTTTGCTCTGTGAGCAGTGTTTTCTGTTTGGATATTTTATTTATTTATGTTAATAAAAATAGCGCTGCAGTGCGCTTTGAACCCGAGTTCCTACCTGTCTGTATAGTTCCTGCTTCTGGCCTGGCGTTACCACCCTCGGCCGCCCTGTCACACGTGGTGGCAGGGTGGGATTCCAGCGCCTCCTGGACTCAGGCCAGAACAGGTATGCGGGTGCCTTATTTTTGTTTTTTTGTGAGTTTTTTTGAAGAATGGGAAGGAAGCAGCTGCAGAAGCTGTAGCAAAGGCAGCCCCAGGAAAGGAGAGGGAAACCAGGGCTGGAGGTCTGCATGACCTGCTTGAGGGGGGAGGAGTGGTGCTTTGCAGTTGGCAAGGTTGGGCACGTGTTGTCTGACTACTACCGCCCCCCACCTCAGGAAGAGGAGGTGGAACCAGAGCCACAGCCACAGGAGTAGAGCAGCTGGGATGCCCTCCTCAGCACAGTGGAGGGGTCCTACTGGTGCTACATCTGTGGGGAGCGGGGGCATTTCCCACTCAACTGCCCCCTCCCACAAGAAGCCCAGCCGTTGTATTGAGTGCTGGGAGAGGATTACCTGCTGCTCCTGCCTCCACCACCAGAGGGAGAAGTGGAGCTCCCGCTGTCACCTGTTTGGCCAGGGGCTCCCCTCCCGCCCTCGCCTCCCGAGGGTCTGCTGCTGCCGTCGCCTCCCGAGGGACAGTTCCTGCCCTGTCTTGCACCGCCTAGGGCTGCCAAGCCTACACCGCCTAGGGCAGCCACGCCATCGCCTGGGGATGCCTAAGCTGCTCCTCCTGGGGTTGCTGCCTGCTTTGCACCGCCCGGGGATGCCTGCACGCCAAGTATTATTAGAAGTATCAACTACAAAAAGTATCAATCTAGGCATTAAGTAGGTCAAGCAGGTTGATACAATTAACTTTTGTCATTCTATCTCTCTTGCAATTAACCCTTTTATGGCCAGTGTAAATGTTTCCAAGTGGGAAGGACTGTACAGTTAATAGTTGAGGAGCACATTTTTACACGTTACTTGTACTTTGCACAACAATGTCTGTAATCTCTCACTAGATGTAATCATTAGTATTTTACAATGTATTTTGTTTTCCTTTGTATTTGCATAGTCCAACTGTTTAAACATTATGTATAGACTACAGTATAGCCTATCAGGAATAGATAAGGAATATTAGACCAATCCAATCCAATAATATTCATGTTAAGTTGTTGAAGGGCACTGGTCTCTTAAAACTCATAAATGAAACAGATGTATAAGCCTTTACTGTTTTTTTTTGTGTGTGCATGTGACAGGTGAATAAAATATTTTGAATTCTGCCTTCTATTCATGTTGAGGTCTGATAAACACCCACGCATGACTATATATTGATGGGCATTACATAAGCAAATGAGATGTCCTTTTTTTTGGAATTCCATGTTCCTTCTCAAAAATGTGTTTTAATATTAACCTTTAATAAAGGAAAACATTTTTGACGTATCTATTTCAGTGCAATGTAGTTTCTTCATTGTAATAAAGAAATAAGCTTTTTTTAAAAACATTTAAATTTGAGTTCTGTTTTTTTCTTTAAAAAAATAATAAAAATACATTAACTTTGATTCATGTACTAAGGGTTACTCTTAAATGAATTCAAGGTGCAGTTCTGGTGTACATTTTTATGGTAAACTGAGCATGACCTAGAAACTGGGCTGTCATCTGTAACCAAAACTGGCTGAATTCGAAACAGCAGAGCGGCCCGGAATTATCTGAAAACTAAAGCGGCCCAGAATGTGGGCCAAATCGGCGCAGAATTTGGGACATAGCCTGAGAACGAGCAGTCTAAAATAAAAAGTTTAAAATAAATTACGCAAACGATTATAGATAGGCCTATATATGATATTTGAAAGACACATCACCACAGCAAGCCAATTCTTACATTCGTGCAAAACACGATTATTTACATAAAGTAATAGTCACCCATAGTTTGTTATATTGTACAGCAAAATACCATATTACATTTTAACTGAAAGATTCTGGAAAGCATACATCTCTTTCCGATCAATGCTAAAAAAAAAAATGTGTCTAGGCTTTCCCAGAATTCTCACTCGTGGTGACGTCATATTCCGCTAACAGACAAGGACCAATCAAAACGCGAGACTTTTATGCGGTTCTATCCCAAAAACCGGGCCTGTGTCATAACTACGGATTGTTACCGTGAGTGAAAAAAAAGAATTATATGAAGATAAAAAATAACTGTTGAAACAAAAAACGATAGGGACATGAAGACTACGAAAACGCGACGCTGTTCGGAGATAGACAACGAGTTTGAAAATCTGTATGTATTAATGTTCTGACTGATATAATCCTGACAGAGCGCTATACGCAGCTCTATTTTTAATAGATTTATATTGGTATTTATTAATTTTCATATAGCTGAATAAAAGAGAACTGGTGTCAAGATATTAAACGGTAAGTTGAAAGCAAACGAAAACCTAGGTATATATTTCCGGTAAGTTGAAAGCAAACGAAAACCTAGGTATATATTTCCGGTAAGTGATGTTTTACGAAAAAAACAAAAACAAACAATAAAAATGTAAACTTTCATGCTGCAAATCGAAGACGGCCTATTTTTGTCAAATTATGCCACCCTAAAAAATGTAATTATTACAATGACTTATTTATTCGTTGTGTTAATAGCAGGTTACGAGTACAATTTTAGAAACTGGAAGACATGCATTCCAGTTTGTAAAATTGAGACAACAGTGGTAGCCAGGTAAAGCTGCAACCAGATTCATGGTTTAGTGCTATTGAAGAAAGCAAGCAGGTCAAACATAATAATTTGTTTTGGTGAAGAAATCTAACAGGACAAATATGTCATTAAACCTGATATTCAAGTGTGGCGTGCATGCTAGCGTAGAAAGAGGTGCTGCAAGTACAAACCATTTTAAACACACAGTATTTAAAAAGTAACCTGTGATTAAAATGAATTTAACTAACTTTTGAATTTACAGTGGTGGCGGGGATAACTGCACCTGGCATACCTGTTTTGTAGATGGGATTGATTTAAATAATTGAATTACATAACTTTGTTTATGCTTCTCTGCAACAAAAAGCCCATGCTCGTTCACACACTGAAGTCATTCACAAATGATACTGAAAGCTACTGGAGTTTCCACAAGGGATATTCTACAGATAGAATAAATAGCTTGTACAAAATGAGATCACTATTGCACCAACATGCACTATGATTCATGTTGTTTTTAGTTTTTCATCACATCCATGAAACTTATTTGTAAAAAGTTTGAGCTCAGCGTGGTTCATAACAATGTCAACTAACGACCATTACAAGGTGTTTCTAGTTGGTTCATCACAAGGACTTGTGAGACTAGAGATACTGGAGATTGATATCAGTCTCCCCTTTAAATGTGAGCTTCCTTAATACAAAAAAAAAAAAAAATCTTATTCACTGCATCTCCTTAGCAGCAGCAATGAACTGAATGATCCATTCACGACACTATTGTCAGCACAGGGCAGCTCACACAGATGCAGAAGGTGAGACTAATTATCAAGTTACCTCTAGTCGCACGTTTATTTTGGTACAAACTTCTTACTTTTTTTTTTTTCTCCCAGGTACAAGAGGTTAATAAGACCACCCAACAGCAATGACATGCGCTCTGATGCCTTTAAATACAGCAGGCTAGATGATAGGACAGATCAAGGTCACTGCCTGTCCAGGAGAGCCAATAAAGAAGCAGCAGCAGCCGTGCACTACAGCCCGACCCCGCTGCCTGTGCGCAGACTCTGGACTGAAGGATCCAAGAGCACGCTGTCACCCCCCAGCTCATGGTGTTCTAGCAGCCAGGGCTCTCGCAGCAACCTGTCCACAACCATAGAAACAGAGAACCAGGCACAACAAGGGAGCGAGGCCCGCGTGCACCTCAGCAAGACTGATGAACACAGTGCCTGGAGGGCAAGGAACCCTGCCGTACTTCCAGTGGAGGTGGTCTGCATTATAGATGATGATGATGAATATGAACAAGATGGAGAAAGCAAAGATGAGAATGATAACACTGTGTGTGATGACGATGACGGCCTGTCTGTGCATTCAGGGCTGTCTGATGCAGCCAACAGCCTCTGCACACAGTGTCTAGAGCTGTACTGGAGAATGAGGAGTGAAATGAAGCCAGTGACCAAGACAGTTGACCATGGTATGTGTGTGTGTGTGTATATATAAAAAAAACTTCATATTCAAATTGCTTTTTCCCCCTAAACATTTTCTAATGTTCACAATAATTCTCGGTGGTTCATACTGCAATTTCTGTGAAGTCGCTCAGTTCTACATGGTCTTACACTTGGGTACATGCGGTTTTCTGGGAAACTCTAGTTGCTGATTTGAAGAATTTGATTATAAGTCATTGAGGAAAGTCTGATCCAAGTTGATTTCACTTCCAATTCTCAGTGCTATTTTTATATAACTTTACAAACACTGCTGGTAATTTTGAATATGCATGTTGTCTAATGTTTACACATCTTTATCAATGACCTACATACTGTGCTTTTGTTTTTTATCTCCATTTTTAAATAGATCCTTCTTCCTTGTCCTGTGATGAGTGGGTTTTATTGAAAAGGCGCTTACCACGAAGATTTCCACGGACCAGAGGGCAAGTGTCATTGTGGAGTCCACCAACACGTTAGTGTGTGGAGGAGTACTAGGGGTGTGCTGATACACTATTTCAGAGTAATTGCCTTTAAGAAGTATTTGTCAGCAGATATGAACTACATCAAAATACACCTAATTTATGAATGTGTTGATTTAAAAACAAGAAAAGCTGCCCTTCCCTCACCTTTACAATCGAGTACCAATCAATGGCGTATTTTCCTCTCATTGGGGGCACTCACATTTTGGCTGCCGTACCGAGGCCATAAACTGATAATGAAAACATGTTGCAAAACTAGCAGAGGCAGCTGACTTATAACGTAATGTGACCTTTTCTTAACCCTAACACGAGCTACCACTGTGGAAACTGGGATATGTATTACTTTGTCGAGCTTAATCCGAGATAACAATTTGACAGGACTATAATCCCGAAATTCACTGCAGAGATGATGCATATCTAACTAAAACTAAGGAAAGTGAAGAAAAAAATGTCAAAAGGGTGAAAGAAAGGTAAATCAATCACTTCTAAAATATAAATGAGTTTGAGTTTGGTAACGTGACAGACTGTTCTTGATTGATACTCAATAATTGTGCAAACACAGGAAACAGACCACATTGTTTTGTGTTGAGTAATTTACAGGTGTTATTCAATTTAATTAACACCCAAAAGCTTCAAATTTGTTAAAGGTAAATACTCGGCAAATATGATCATTGGTACACACTTAATAAATACTGCAGTTACCGTGTAACTGTGAGGCAGACTAATTCCAATTCAGACCCCTTGCTCACTAAATATCTTGGTATCTTCAGTAATGGGGTGGCTTCATTCCCCTTCTAATAATCAAGCATGCATAAGTGGGCCTACACAGGATTTGATACACATGGGGGAAATTATGTGTCAACAGACAAGTTCATTTGTGCAGACAAGCCCTTTCATAGAATTTTTTTTTTTGTAAGGCAATTTACATCTTAAAACGAATTACCAGCAGTGATGTAAATCAAGCAATTTAACATAAGATTATAGACTAATGTTACTTTCATCTACTGATGAGATATTCACAAATATTTCTGTTATTTGGAATAAATAAATAAATGAAAGAAAACAAGATTCAGTAGGAATGCTTTGTGAGGTTGTAACCCAGCATCTCTACATGTACAATTGCAGAAAACTGTGGAACGTTTTGAGAAAAGTAAGAAACAGGATTGAGAAGCAGGACCAGTTGGCCTGCGATGGAAACCACAAGGAAAGATGCTCCTGGCCACATGTATTCCTTCAGAGGTAAGAGGAGGAATGGCTTGTGCATTCAAAAAATGTTGTACCAGTTTCTACTACGTGTGGGACAATAATCTGATTATTGAGACATTTTTACATTTTTTTTGTATCAGTATTCTGCTTCCTTGATACAAAAAGCTATGCCCTTTCACACACTGAAATTGTTTACTGATACTGTAAGATTAAGGACACTGAGGAACAGCACCTATCAGTGGACATTTACTGTAGACACTTTCTTATTCTTGCATGTTCTACTGCAGTGGTTCTCAAACTCTTTGGACTGCGCCCCCTTCCTCTGGTCTGTGGTACTTTGATGTCTACCAACCTCCACACACATGTACATATACCGGTTTAAAAAGAAAAAAAAAAGCAAGCCACTGGCTCCTCTGTATGTCACTGCTGTTTTTTTTTGGTTTTTTTTCTTCTGCACAAACCAGCCAACGATCCATGGTAAAGAGCAAACATAACACTGCAAATTAGTTTACTGATCGTGTCCAATGCTTAATGTGCACACCTCATAGTAAGCCAATAAAAACATACCTCACCAGATGGCAGTGGACTTCGTGCAATAATATGCAAGCTTAAAGGGCACAAGTCAGATGCACATTGCCATCTAAAACCTTTGATGTTCCAGGAGGTGTCAGCAGTGTTTTGCTTCAAGTTAATGTATATTGTGACAAAGTGGCTGTATGTTGTGCAGGATTTTCACAGTAATGGACTTGGACACTTCAGATTGTTTCCAAACCAATAGTGTGTTTTATTTACAGTGCACGGAGAAATGAAAATAAACAAAACAAAAGCCTAACTCCTACAAGGAGTGCCAACTCAACACTTGGGTTCCCTAATTAAATAGTTGGGAACGGCGAAGCCGTTTCCCCCAACAAAACAACACGAGAAAGGTTACACACAGTAACAATATAGGTTGTCCTGTTTGGGACTCAACAAACCCCAGCTCCCTCTGCTGACTTTAAACAAAGTTGATGCAATTCTCCAGATCCAAACACTCAATAATGGCTTCCACGGTTCACACCAGGTTCTGCTTTCAAGCTGCTGCTCGTCTTTAGCCAGACCCAGACAAAAGAGCTTCCTTTTGTAGGGCTCTTAATTAGATAATTAATTACCACTTTTACCAAATTGTTTACACCCGAGTTGTACAGACAGACATTTAGAGTTCTCCAACGACCTCTAGTGGACTCTTAGAAATACTGTTAATTCCTGCCAAGCCAAGTACAAGGTTGTCCTGGAAGAAAACTTGCATCCTTCTGCTCTGACAATGTTCCCCAACTCTGAGGATTGGTTTTTCCAGCAGGACAATGCTCCATGCCACACAGCCAGGTCAATCAAGGTGTGGATGGAGGACCACCAGATCAAGACCCTGTCATGGCCAGCCCAATCTTCAGACCTGAACCCCATTGAAAACCTCTGGAATGTGATCAAGATGGATGGTCACAAGCCATCAAACAAAGCCGAGCTGCTTGAATTTTTGCGCCAGGAGTGGCATAAAGTCACCCATCAATGTGAAAGACTGGTGGAGAGCATGCCAAGACGCATGAAAGCTGTGCTTGAAAATCAGGGTTATTCCACCAAATATTGATTTCTGAACTCTTCCTAAGTTAAAACATTAGTATTATGTTTAAAAATGAATATGAACTTATTTTCTTTGCATTATTCAAGGTCTGACAACACTGCGTCTTTTTTGTTATTTTGACCGGTTGTCATTTTCTGCAAATAAATGCTCTAAATGACAATATTTTTATTTGGAATTTGGGAGAAATGTTGTCAGTAGTTTTATAGAATAAAACAAAAATATTCATTTTACCCAAACACATACCTATAAATAGTAAAACCAGAGAAACTGATAATTTTACAGAGCTGTGTATATATAAAATGAATGAGTGAACCTTCGCATGCCCCCAGTTTGAGAACCACTATTCTACTGAAAGCTACTGGAGTTTTCATAAGGGATATTGTTAAGAAAAATAGGTTGTACAAAATTAAATCAGCATCTCGCTTATGTATCAGGCATCATTCATGTTATTTGCTTTCCAATTACTTTTTTTTTTGTAATTCTTGTATCTAAATTGGTATTGTCTGAGTTTAGTTTACAGTACTAAACATTTTACCATTGACTAAATAATGGCTACATAATCTATGCCACTGCCTTTCCGATGAACAGTGTTCATGTTTTGAGTCGACTAAAAACTATGACATTTTGCAGGAATCGCATGCAGAGCTCCGTGGGGCTAAATAAATTAACCCTTTTGTTCTGTTTGTTGTAGAAACCTGTTAAGATGTACAAGAAAGGAAATGCTTGCCAAAGGTAAGCATGCAAAGAAGAAAAGAGAAAGGAGTCCATCCTCCAAGGTGAAATTCAAGAGGGCTAAACAGGAAGAGCAGAACGATCTGATTTATGAGATTATTGAAGTGGAGGAGGATCGCAGGGAACCTGGAGAAGAGCGCAAGGAGACATGGAGAGACCCGCTGCTCATTCAAGACAGCGATGATGATAACGAAGTGCGCAGGACACCGAGTTCTGATCTCTCCAAATCCAAACGGCCTGCTCGCTTCACCGGACTCGCCTCTGCTTCTTGGTCTGCGAGGAGAGTGACTGAAAGGGACACAGGGAGGAGGGGCTTGAGTGTGGAACGGAGAAGCGCTACAAGGAAGGAGGGTTCAGAAAGTCGGGGCAAAAACAAGCCCCCTACTCCCAGCCGCCAGCCCACCTCATCGGGTAACTTCTCCTGGCTGCGGACAGGGGGCTTCAGGTCCATGCTTGCCAAGCTGGAAGCACCACAGACCACAGTGGTCAAGGAGATCTGGTGATGTGTGCACCATTGCCAAGACCATAACTAGAATAAAAAATATATGTATACAGTACAGTGTAGGCTGGCTTGCTGTAAGTCAGTGGTGCACAACTCTGGCCTTGAGATCCATTGTAGTCTAGATCTTTTATTCCAAGCAGGTCCTGAATTAGTTCATCAAAGCTGCTGAGGGTCACTTCATCACAGTTTGTATGCCCAGTGGTACTCTTCAGACAGCTGGTGGTTCCATACAGTGTGTATTATTGTTCAGTTCAATTATGTAATAATAAATATTGTTTGAGCGTTTTGGAAATATGCAAAGTACCCAGTTACCCCAGGGCTAAATTCAAGTCACGAAAGCCTGGTTTCATAAAGAGCCGAGGCTGGAAAATGTATGAAGGAGCTGATGGTAAGTGTACTACTTGTTGATGTTGGTGCTTACGAGCAGCTCAGCAATGACCCTATCTCCTAGGTGACCATTAACCTTTGAACTTTCATATATTGTTTGTTTCAGATGAGTTAAATATTGGAGGGGTGACAGTGAACTGCAGTAGTGTTTAGTGATTGTTTTGGATCTGTGTCATACGGTCTACCACGATAAAATGCATGGTTGCCCTAATGTAGTTATTACCTTCTCTGCTGTTTGGACGTACGGGTTGTATTATTATAATAATAAATGCAGAAAGATGTACCCATGCTTTTGTAGACGCAGTAGTTCTGGGACAAATATTTGAATATTAACTGCTTGAAATGTATTAGTTTGCGTTACCATGTTAGTATTAATTCATTCACATAACAATGATACATTTCTGTATTAAAAGGATATGATATAAAGAAAACCAATGCATAAATAACGGCTGAAATAAACACATTCTACTGTACATTAGTGTTTAACTCTGTTTTCTTCAATAGGTTTTTGAAGTGGTAAAGGTTTATTTTACTACTGATAATTTTGTATTTTAGAATTTTTTACTGAAAGTGTGTTTGTCCTAGCACTAACACTATTGCTTTATTATTGGCCCTCTTCAATTGACTGTTTTAGTGCAGTGTCTGGGAGTGTGTCTTTTATTTACACTGGTTTAGGTATCCCATCTAAACTGTAGGAATCATTTTAAGTTGAAATTACTTTTATTTTCTGCAGGCTCTATGTAGCAAATTGTTTTAAAGTACTTGGTTTTACTTTTTTTTTTTTTTTTTTTTTTGCACAACTGAACCGATCTGTAAAATGTTTATATAACAATGAATATTGAAACTTACTGTCTCAGTAACTTTTGTGGTTACTTATATTTTTAGAAAGATATCGACCCATTGCCAACTGAACAGATTACATTAAGGTGGACTCCCTTTGGCATGCAGTACATCTTAAATGTAGTGGGATTTCTCCATCACCTACAAGATATACTTTTTTGTTTTGTTTTTTTTAGAAAATGTTTTGCAGATTTTACATTTTTTCTATAATAGCTAGAAAATGTTGCTACTGCAGTATTTCATTTGTGATATATGTATATGTTAAAATGCCTTAAAAAGGTCTTCAAGTTTTATTTCAAAAGGAATAAAAAGCTGTAAATATGGTGTGCTTTTAGTCTGTTTTGTGAGTGGTGGAGGGAAGGGAGAGGCAGAGATTACAGTAGTAGGGAAATGTATTTGGTTGTGTTAATCTTAGCATCCTCAAAGACAATGAACAATGAACAGCTAGCCTCACACCCAAGAGGAAATTCCTGCCTGTCCAGGGCAGACTAGAAACATAAAAACTGAACTACTCCCCCTAGTCTAGAAAAGGGTGCTCCCTCCAGTCCAGTTCTGGTGTTCTAAAAACATGTCTATCACAGGAATGGTATTTATTTTTGGGATCTTGAACATTTCATTTAACAATTTAGTTATTGATGGCTAAAACCAATAATAAAAATGACGAGACTGCCCTCTTGTGGCAGAAAAAAAATGGTACATGATGGGCATTTACTATTTGAGTCTGATTATGACAAAGGGCAATGATAAGCATCTGGATCTCCACTAAACTATCCCTGCTATACATTATAACTTTATAAAAAACATTTTAGTTTATTCTGCCCATTTTTTAATGGGGCCTGTGTAATTAGGGATGGTCACCAAGTTCTCAGTTGTGCTTTTACATGGAGTTCAGATCACTGCAAGGGTTTGTATAGTATTATTGAACTCAAATAGAACCAATACAGTACATGGTTGTAATAGACTGCCCCAGGACTGTCCAACTGATTGCTTACTTGGCTCAAATACAACTATACAAAACGCTCCAATAGTGTAGGAAAAACAACTCAACAAAAATGAGCGCTCTTGTAGTATAGAGAACTCAACACTGCAGAGCTCTTTAATGGTATAGAAAAGTGAACTAAATACACTTCTATGCATAAATGTATCCATTTTATTTTTCTTTGTAAGTAAAAGGCACTAAACCTATTTAATTGATCAGTTAATACAATTAGTTTTAGGACCTTCAAATACTTGGTGTCTGCCCTTGCTGCAACTGCTAGGATTTTTATATTTTATTTTACAACCATTGTGTACAAACTACATGCTGATGTCATGGGTAATAGACTTTTAGTACATGCTGAAAATGTTGAATTTCACAGACAGTAAAGGGTTTAATTTTAAGGGAACAAAATTCAGCCTTGGAAAACTTGCACAGTAAAAATTGAAATGACAAGTGTTGTAAACTCCTAATCAAAGATTTGCATGACTGGGGTAGAAGGATACACATTATTTAATAATCAATTAAATTATCAAGTCTGGTGCCAAATCAAACCTGGTTAGCTAGAAGATGTGCTCTTTGTCTGTGTAGCATTGGAGAAACCTTTAGATCATGAAAACTAAAAAATAAAATTAATTGTATCACCAAATCATATGGCAATCCACACATAACCACTTTTTTTTTTTAATCTCAAAAGGAATGACTGCAGATTCCACCCTCCTATTTCTGTGAAAGCATCAGAGACCCCTAAACTACTCCCCCAATTACAGGTTAGAAGACAATAATGTAACATCCTATACCAACAAAATAAATAATCCAAACTTAAATTTCATTAACATTTTTTATTCAAACATCCCAAGTCTTTTAGCTCAGGTATTTTTAGAACAATAATGGTTGTTATTTATATATAATTCCAATGCATTTGGAGGTTTCTTGATTACACCATTTTATTATCCAATCAAATTAATTTTACAAATACTCTCCGATGTGCATGATTTTGCTGAATGTGGATACATTCTTGACCATTCATCCCAGGTCAAGAAGACCAAGTTAGGATAGATCACATGTGATCATGTAAAGAGGTGTCATTACATGCAAGGTCCTTATTTTAAAAGCTTGTTCCACAGGCTTTCCAACAGAAAATGTATTGGTTGACACTGCCATATGGGGGTCCACTGGAGTTTGAAAAACCCAGTAAGAAAAAGATGGAGAGAAAAAAAAAGGCTCAAGTCCTTTAAATCATCTTTATTAATAACCTATAAATGGGGCAAAACACAAATTCTGGCACTATTTTACACCAGATATTTTGCTTTAACACAGCAGTGGCACATTAGTGAAATCCATTCAATTTATTTTCTCAGTATTGGATCTAAACCAAGAGCCCAAACTAAAAAAGTGGGCCAAAACCAAAACACTGAAATATGTCTGCAACAAAATAATATTTCAGGGCTTCCTAAATTTGGCAAAATTATAAAGCCACAAAAATATAATAAAAAGGTAGTATTGTTGTCCAATTTACATGCCTTTTCACAAGAATAGCAAAATGCATGACACAAGCCATTATAACTCAGGTTTTACTGTTCATATGAAACCTGTATCAACCATAATTCAAGTGAGGTGGCACGTATAATAAAAACACATTTATTATGGACTTCAGAAGGAACTTAAATTCGGGGGAGGGGAGCTAACCGGATCTTGTAATCTGCAGGATCCTCAATTGGTCATTTAACTTCATGAATTTTACAGCGACAGTGAGACAGATTCACAAGATGGTATGTGAAGTGTAAACTTTTTTTTTGATATAGAAAAAGGGAGTTAAAATGAACTTTGAAAGCCCTTAATTACATCTAAACATTAGTTGGAAATACAGGAGGTAGAATAGAAAAAAAAAAAATAGAAAGACAAGCACTCCTGTAAAAACAAACAAACATTCTACAGCTCCTGTTGCTACTTTATTTAAAACACAAAACTTCTTAGTTTCAGGGTTTAATCGCCTTCTTCAGTATCTGACTCGTCCGATTCTGTGAGAAAAAAAAAGGGGACATTAAAACCACATTCCCTGCAGTTACCTTTGTAAAAGTGTTCCAAATATACAAACTTGTTCTCTGTGCCATTACAGCTGGAAAGGAGTAGTTTATAAAAAAAAATAAAAAAAAAAAAAAAAAAACATCCAAGGTATTTAAACAAACTGGACTGTCGATGTTATCATAAAGTATTAGTACAAGGATGAGCAATGACAGGACTACAGTAAATCCCAGAGACTTAAGTGCAAAACTAAACATGGATTGTGGATTTTAGTTTAATGATTTGTCCATTCAGATGACACTGTTGCATTAGCCTATTCACTTTAAAAGACAGTTTGTTAAACGGCTAAAGTCGTGCACATTATGCCCTTGATCTCTTTGGGCAGAAGGTAGGTGGCAGCTTGTCAGTCTAGGTTGCTGCAATTACACATGTTGACCAGGGATGCCAATAAGTAGTTTTAGCCAGGGTACATTTAAGCAATAGACAAAAAAAAAAAAAAGAAGTTAGTTATTAGTATGAGTTAACCCCTTAGACTGCTGATCTATATATAGAGCATTCTACTGAAAGTGCATGGAACACCACAGCATCTTGCAGGGTTCGACATGAACACCCGCCAAACACAGGTAAATTTCACACACTTCTACGCCACAGTGGTGGGTATGTTTTTGTACACTTAACACTGAATGCCAGCGGGTCTGTGCCAGTGGTGCGAATCTGCGACAGACCGCTGTACCTTTAACAAACAGAAGCTGCTGGCTAAAACAAGCAACTTGAAAAATTTGTCACCACAACTTCTGCTTTCGATTGGTCTATTTAATAGTTGGTGTTTTTTTTTTTTTTTTTAGTAAATCATATGAAAGTGATGTTGCCGACAACCAAACAAAACAGAGGAGGCGGTGCTTGCGCTGTGAAGTGATAGGACTAGTCCATACAGTCCGTCAGCATCTCTCATTTAAGAATTGAGGCGAGTTTCTGATATTTACTTAATTAAACCTAAAAGGATTTTTATAAACAGCTCCTGTTAAGATAATATAAATATCATATGTCATTCTTTTTAGATGTAAATCGCTGTTAATGAGAACTTGTAAATGCTTACTGCTGAATTAATTGAAGTAATGTTTACATGTTTTTTTCTGATTGATTTACAAGTGGCAAATATTTTTTTAAATATATATGTGTGGAAAATATTTTGATGGATAACCGATCAAGAAAATAACTTGGTAAGTTTTCTGAGTCTCTGTGTGAAGGGCATAGCAGGCAGCTGGTCAGATTGAGTGCCGCGGGAAACTTACAGGTTCGAAACAAACCTCCTCAAACACACACATCTTGGGCAGTACTGCCTTTCTCTCCGTGATTAAGATTCAAGGATATATAAAAATCACTTCCTAAATCCCGTACAATGTTGGTGAAAGACAACATTGTACAGGAAAACAATGTGGCATTTGTTAAGGCGGGTTTATATTCCATTGCTCGACTGTCGTTGAAGAGCAAGGGGACCTGCGATCATCGCTGTCGTGTCGCTGTGCAGTTTACACTTTACCGGCAGTCGCCCTGCTCAAACTGCAGTCGCTGACAGCTCAAATCAACTGAACTTTGACCTCATCGCTATGGTTATTACAACACCAAAAAGGGGTGCCCGGTTGTTTGTCGAGAAGCTGCTCGGTGTTTATCCCTGCGTATAAGCAGTCAATACAGCCGATTATAAAGATCAGATGAAAAAGGAGAACGCACGGGTATCATTTGCTGAACAAATAACTTGAATATTTCAACCTCACTGAAAAGTGTAACCGGTGAAGTTAATTTTAATACAGCGACTGGTTTTAAAATACATTGCATATTACGTGGTGCCCCAGGTCCAACACTTACTATTACTGAGCTACAAGATTATTATTATTATTTTTTTAAATATAGCATAGCATGTCCAATATTTTCTGTAATAAAGTATTTATTATGCTACAAACTCTTAAAAAGGGATTCAAATGATTGCTAATAAGCTAATGCAACCATGTTAAAGTAAACTCTTACTTGGTATTCAAGATGGATTTTGGTGAATTTACTGGAATCAATTGTATCTTGAACTGCCTTGTTTTAAAGCTTGAAAAAACATAGTAAGTTAATGCTCAGAAGATACTCAGTCAAAGTGTGACAATAGAAAATACAGCGTTGATGAACAGAACGGGCTAAAATCGAGGAATGACAAACAAGCAAGGAGTATTTATGCACTACATTGCTTAGGTAGAAAGGCGGCAGCTGCACAAGAAAATAAAAGGTGCAAAGTTCCTGTGAGTGAGGTCAGATAGTTCAGCCAATGGCGCCGTCATCGAAGAGGAGCTAGTACATGTATGATTCTGCTAGAAAGGGCTGTTGACTGTGCAGTGTGTGCACATGCAGTCTGTGGAGAGGGCAGATGCCCAACACATATCAGAAGCTATATCTTCACTCATGAGGTAGATTGTTTCAGACCCTGTTGAGACTGCCCATAAATACTGCTTGTTTTTGCATTTTCTTTTGCCATCACCCCCCGGAACGATGTTGGCTGGTAAAATGTCTGTGTGGCCAGGGGATTTCTCCATCCACTAGCCATGGTGGCTAGTGCATGGAGAAGTTAATTGAGCCCTGATCTTGTTTAAACACCCCTTCACGGTGGAAGGATTTGGAACACTACTATACAGAAGTTAAAGGATAACGTGCATCATTGTTAGCTTTCAATACAAAGCCTACATACCTTCTTCTGCATTTTTGAGCCACTCAACAAATTTCTTCATTTGCTCTAGGAAAACGCTTTTTCCTTTAGCAATGTGGGCATCCGTGTACCACTTCAGAATAGCTTCTTCACTCAATACGTCAGCTACAGGAGGGGAGAAAACCAAAAATAACTAATTAGAAGCAGATCAATTAGTTAAGATAACCTCAGCTTAATTCAAATAGCAGTGTGACAGAAGGCTAGATAGTGTTATATAAAACTTAATGGCACACAGAGCAGTGCATTTAAATAAATAAATGCAGTGTACAATCATACAGGAAAAGGGAGCGTCCACATAGATTAACTTTTTGCTCATCTTCAAAAATGTAATTAAACCAAGCTATTCCTGCAGTTGAAATAAATGTGCTATACTGCGCTTCTGTAATTGCTCTATTAAATGCAATGCATGGACAAAAAACCAAATGTCTAAATCAAGAAGCCAAAGTGTCACAATATTGAGTTGCAAGTCACAGGGAAGGGTTCCTATACATTTTGCCCAAGAAAGTCTGTATCTTAATGTTTGAGACAAGGATCCTTGAAGCAGCAACAGCAGCAAATTGACAACGGACAGGGAGAGCCATGCTCAGTTACCTTTGTAAAGAAGCACAACGATTTTCTGAAAGGTCTTCATGAAATGAATGTTGTCATAACAATAGTCTTGAATCTTGACCAGCAGAGTGAGCTCTGAGAGGCCTTGGGAAGAGAAGGCTTTGAGGAGAGGGCTGTATTGCTAGATAAGAAAACAGAGGGAAAAAAAGTTACATTAAAATTGATTTACAGTGGTCAGAACACACCCTTAAAATAAAAAAAAACACACAAGTCCCTTTGATTAAATACAGTACAAGCAGGAATGCCAATATACGAAGTGGATAAAACTGAAGATGGCTAGAGTAACTCGCATTAGGGTTCAGTTTGGTACCATAGCCAAAATTCTAATGAAAAAGGAACTCTTACAGCCAGATAAACATTTGTGGTCCTTTAAGAGGTAATGTAATCATTTACAGGACAGCTTTGCAGTTTAACCCTATACTGCAATCACGAACAGGGATCTAAAACAAATAGTCATGCAATCGAGGACTGACAGATAGGAGGTGCTGCCGAGTGGGTGACTTATTTACCTTCAAGTGTTTCATGGCTTGTTCAGTTACCAGCTCTTCCTTTTTATTCCACTCCACAGCACTCATCACGCTTGTCCACACAATGCCGATCATGGTCTGCTCGGAAATGTTGGTTTTCTTCATCTCCTCTTTGACATACAAGATAATCTGGGAATGACAAAAGGTAAAAATACTATAAGACTCCAGCCACTGGCAACAAACTGGCTGCCAATTAACCTACAAGACCATATGTGTTAAATGTGACCCATTCACCAACCAAGTAGATTACTAAAAATACTAGAAGCAGGGTACTTCATACACCATATCAAGCTAGTTTACCTGGCTTTTTGTTTCAGAAAGAGAAGAAAATAATGTTTTGCAGGGACCACTGGGATGCTCAAAACAACCACACATTCTGTAGCCATTCCACTCAACTTTAGGTGTTTAATTTGAGCCTTTAACCCCAAGTTATCCATGTGCAAATTTCAACCGATAACCTGGCTAAGAGGGCTTTCAATAAAACTCTCTCCACATGAAGAGGAACAGTCCCAGTCTACAGGGAGGGACATAAGACTCCCATTGTATAGCAGTTTCATCCACTCTTAGTTTTACTACAAGTAATAAAACACCCCATGAGCTTGTTACCTTTGCACTAATTAAGCTCATAGCAAAACCTGGAATGAGTGAAACAGCTACATAAAAGGCGTCCTTTCCATCGCTGCAGTCTACATATGCACAATGAACACGTACATCTTTGAACGGCTCTCCACGTGACATCTGTTCCTGAAGCTCTTTCTGCAGCTCCTTGCGAGCGCCGATCGACTGCTGGTTCCGGGCAAAGTCAGACAGCTCCTTTAGTCCGGCATCGGTGAAATATTTAGAGAAGTGTTCACAGCTCCTCTTATTGGCAGGAAACAGTTCCTGAAAATAACACAAAAAATTGTTTCAGGGTAATGCCGCTAAAAACAGCAAAGTGTTAAGCCTATTGCAAAAAGCATTCCGTATTCATGCATTTAATTAACACAACAGAATGGAAACAAACCTAGTATTTATTTTATTGAAAGCCAAGTTTTACTTGAACACAAGCAATCAGGCAAGTGCACTCAATTAGCATTTATAATGCACTATACAGAGCACAAATGGTGTGCAGATGTGGAAGCAGCACACAGTGAAACTGAAAGAGCTAGCAGCAGTATTAAGACTACAGAATCAGATGTGCCATTGTCATAAAATCATATTTAATATTTTTATAATGCTTTATGCTGTAGCTTTTTTGGTGTAAAGAGCTGCAAGAATGGAAGTATGCTTTACAGATTCATATCAATTCAATCCAACTGTACAAATATTGTATTTGAAACATTATGAACAGTGAAAATAAAGCAGTACTTTTGATTAGGTACATTATAAAAACACCAAGTCATGTGCAGTTTATTGAAACGCATACTAGTTTATGGTAGATCTAGTATCAAGGGTACGGCTTGAGTTCTGGTCTCTAGCTTAGTGTTCACCTACCATTAGTCGGTTATCCATGCCAACCTTCCTCAGACTGCTAGCCACGGAACCAATGTCCTTCTCATTAATCCAGGCTTTGAACAGTTTTACAGCAAATGCTGCAGAGACACCTGAAATAGAAAACAGACAAGAACCAAGTCAAGGCACGGCTTCTTTGACAATACACAGAAGGGAGGACTACAGAACAGAGGCAGAAGAGTGGTATTTTTGGGGCACACCCAACACCATACTCTGAACAGAAAGCTGCTCCAGATATATGGAAACATGCGGAATAAGCAAGTCTGACCACCTCTTCCAGAGCTCCTTTGCAGGGGATTTCACCCCCAGAGTGTGTGTGTGGTTGGGGGGGGGGGGGGGGGGGGGGGGGAGGGAGGAGGAGAGAATAAGTCAACTAGGCACACACTGACCGTGCCCACAAGCATGCAGCATAGCAACTTTGACATACAGTTTGCTTTTCCACAATGGCGCTTTCCTAGAGACCAATGCTGTAGCGCAAAATAAAGCTAAATGCAACACATAACTAAGTTATAAAGCAAACAGAGAATGACATTTAAAAGTTGGGAGGATTATACAAAAAAATACTTTAAATAAATACTTGCAATCTTCAGCATTAGCCGTTTATTCCTTTTGAGGAAAATATGGCTTGTTTGCTTGTATTAGCCTGCCAATTCTTTGTTTTATTTCAAGCGGTGCAAACTTTGCACTGGTTTTGGTTTTGAATGAATCTGCTTTGCTTGGTGTTTAAATAGAGAAACCCCAAGCTTGCTGTATATGCCCCGCTTCAGTGCAATGCAATTTTTTTTTTAATGGGTAGTGCTGTATGTGCAATTATGACAGCCCCACTATAGTTGGGCAGTTTAAATATATTTATGCATCTGAACTTATTGTATTTATAGCAGGCATGGGCAGTATTTACTGTAAATAGGCAGTTCATTAAAGTGGGGAATGTACATTACCGTTACTGCCACTAATGAGAAATTATGGTAACAATTTTCTGTGCGAGATCCGTTTGTCAACTTTTTTTTTTTTTTTTTTTTTAAACAGATATTTAACAATTTGTGAAATAAAACAAAATAAAAATGATTTTTGCAAAGTAAGCCTTCCTATGGATAAATCTTCAGAATATACTGTGGGCACTCACCTTCCTTGACCAGGTTCTCATTGTAGAGACTGATCACAATTGAGGCAGACAAGGTCCCATTCCCCAGTAAAATGCCAGTCAGCATGGCCAGCTTGTTGCGCTCAGATTCTGTGAAACCCTTTAAAAACAGCAGCAACTGCAACAGAAGACAGAACTAACTTAGTCCTCTCATCACCAACACAATGCAGGCTACCATTCCATATAGCTTAAATAGTCTTACCTTCTTGATTTCCTCTTCAAACCCTTTCTCCAGGTACTTGTAGCGCCTGATTAGCTTATTAAAAACCTGCAATATACAGCGACAAGACGTTCCGGTAACCAAGACAGACTTCCCTAAAAGTGAGCGCATTCACAGTTGCGTTTGACTAACATTATCTTACATTACCTTAACGTGCACTACAGGTTTTATTCAGCATTTATTCAGGTTTCATTTCTGCAAGATCCTCAAGCAGTATTATAAACTTGTTTGCATAAACACTACCAAATGCAAATTACTTTGACAAAGTTAATTGGCATATACAGTGGATTTTTAATTGACTGCTAGACTGACTTCTTTGTAGAAGTACTGATTTATATCAGGTTTGGAAATATAGTTGAGAAAGCAGTAAATGCATAATTCCAAATTTAAAAAAAAAACACACACACCACAGCAATTTGACCATGATCCTGGAAAGTCGATTCTTTCAGCAGGTTGCATATTAAAACATGCATGTTTAACACTAACCTGAGCGTATGCTTGCATGGTCTCGAGGTCTTCTGATGCTGTGAAAACACAGAACTCTGTACGAGTCAGGTCATCGGACAAAGTACCACCTGGGGCTGAAGTCGAGAGAAAACCAAGAGTTAACTTAACACATCTGTTTACAGCACATTGAAGACTCTGAACAGTCAGGGAAGGCATACTGTAAATCTACACGATCATTGTAAAATCTCCAAACCAAGAAATGGGTGGAGGTAAAAAGCAGACGAGTATGGAAATGATTTGTATATTTAGCAGACGCCTTTATCCAAGGCGACTTGGAGATTAGGGTGTGTGCATTATCCATCAGCTGCAGAGTCACTTACAATGTCTCGCCGAAAAGACGGAGCACAAGGAAGTTAAGTGACTTGCTCAGGGTCACACAGCAAGTCAGGGAAATGGGCTCAACAAGAATAAATGCCACAAG
The DNA here is from genome assembly GCF_902713425.1 of Acipenser ruthenus. Lineage (NCBI taxonomy): Eukaryota > Metazoa > Chordata > Actinopteri > Acipenseriformes > Acipenseridae > Acipenser > Acipenser ruthenus. Next base: position 31,459,116 of record NC_081198.1, on the reverse strand, counting down.
TCTCCATCAGTCATTTACACATGCAGTGGGAACATCTTGGTGTAACTGGGTTGGGACTGTAACAATATACTAAACAGATCACAATATGCAGGTTGTGACACAACATGGATCACGAACCATGCGATTGTCCAGATTGGATACTTGTATGATGCATAAAATAAACTCATTTAAAATGGATGGACCATTTTGCTAAATCAGGGTAAAATACAAGTACCGCAGTTTTGATAGTGTTATTTTTTTTGTTTAAAGTTTTTAAAACAACTAATTGTGTGCTTTAAAAACAATATGAACTAAGCTTACTCATTTCTGCTTGGTGGAAGTGACCAACTACCCTGTGCATTCTGGGAAAATTACATTACTGCAGCAGTGCTGGTGAATGCAGAAGCGTGATGTGGAACAATTTTGGATTTCAGCCAGATGACAAAGGCAATCTGGTTGAAGGCGGACAGTCAAAATGTCAAGTTTTTTTTTTTTTTTTAAAAAGTGAAAAACAAAAAAAGGAGGAAATGCCACCAGTTTATTGAAACATCTTTCAGATCACCACCCTGATTTTTTGCCGAAGTTTACTTGTAGTTTAGTTTAAGTAAGTGAATCCCAGTGCATGTTATTTAAGATAAAGCAAAGATAACAGAACAGGAATGCGATAGAAGCTGATCAAAAGGAAGTTCATTGATGCTTGTTTATTTTCTCATGACAGTGCATTTGATAGAAGCTGCAAAAATATAATTTACCGTCATGTGTCACTAAAACTCTATCGCATGTTTCTGAGTCACACTGCAAAAACCTGCCAGTGCAGACGGCTACAGGTTCAGCATGAAAGCAATAAAAAGTATTTTGTTTATTACAATAGCCAGAGTGGTTGTCTTGCCTAATTTACTTTCTTTGCAAGATTAACAACCAAAACGAGCATGATGGGTTGAACAGCCTCCTCTCGCTAGTAAAAAGTCTTATGTTCTTGTTCAAGGTGCATGGGGGTGTTTTGACTGAGACATTTGGCTTGAATACCCTTAAACAGAATTAAGTTCTAATAGCACACAAGAGGAAGGAATCTACATTAGTAGCCTGTTTTAGAAATGTAGCATTAAATATAATGCTTAAATTTGATTTTTTCACTATTAAACTGCTTATGTTAGCATTTTTAGTAAAGCAGTTCGGACAATTTATTTATTTATTTTTACCCACTGAACTAATTACATTTGGAAGTGTATTCCCTAATGTAACACATCACTGTGTTGATTTAAAAAAAAAATAAGTGTTTTACAACGTACATGAATCAATCAGGCTAGTCTAGTTTAGCATTACACTCTTGTGTTTAGTTTTACTTTCTAAAAGATTTGAACAGCATAGATTAATGGAAGCGTTATGTTATATGCGACTAAGAACACAAGAAATGTTACAAACAAGAGGAGGGCCATTTGGCCCATCTTGCTCATTTGGTTGTTAATTGACCCATGCAAGAACCTCATCAAGCCAGTTCTTTTAGTAACTGTGTAAATCAGCTTCCACAACTTCATTTTTTTCATTCCTTGGTTACATTTTTAGAGCACTTCTAAAGATACCCCTGTATGTAAAACATCTGTCCTAGTTATAAACAAACAGTCTGCTTCAAGGAAAATATTTCTGTGTTATGTTGTTATATAGAATAATTGAGATTCCTTGTAACTAGAGTACTTGAAGCTGGATGAAAACACCACAGTTCTTTTATAGTCAGCGACAATGACCTTTGGATACACTGGAACTTGTTTTCAGTAGAAAATATGTTCTATATAAAAACAGCAAGCATTCCACCATGCTGTAGCATTAACCTCATGCATTTTGCAAAAACTTGGCAGCCATTTAACATGTAATGGACATAAAGTATGGCGATAGTATTGAATATCATGATACCATGCATGGTATCTTACCGATGCACTCTAAATAAGGTATCGCAGAACACTAGTTAAAATACCATCTAGTTGCCCCCAACAGTTCCCCACAATTTAATGAAAATTGTGGATGGGCCTTTGTTTGCATTTCCTTGTCCTGGTTTGGCCAGCAAAGTTCAATTAATTTAATGCAATGGAAAGTGCACCAAAAACTGTGCCAAAATATTTGTTAACTAATGTAAACGGCTGATTGGACTTATTTGCCATTTAATATTAGTTTGTCTTGGGTTTTTACCCACACTATTTCAGACTTGGATTACACTGCCAATACTGAAAGTAAGAGTCACACATGCAAGACTGAAGAGAGCAGGAATTGTAATTTTCTATGGTATCCAATTCCAAGACCAATTAACTTAACAGGACTGAAGTTCTGAAAAATGCCAACAGAAAAAACAAATCAGAAGTTCAAGCTGCCCAGGGGGGGAAAGCCAAATCACCATTTGAGAAACGCGGCTCAGAGTGTGCCACATATCCAAAGTGAAGCCTAATGAACAGATGCAATCTATGTGGCTCACAGTAGCAACATACCACAGCAGGGATGGAAATAAGACTTCTACTGCACAGCAGTTTCACCCACTCCAGGTTTTACTAGGAACTTGATTAGTGTATAGGTAACAAGCTCTGGTGTGTTATTAAAACAGTAAAACCAGGAATGGATCAAACTGCTATGCAATGGGAGTATTTCTACCCTTACACAGACGCCCAACAAAGCCTGAACCTTTGAAACAATGTTTTTTATTTCTTACCCAGCATTCCGCCAGCCACCAGGATGTCAAACAGGGTCTCTGCATAGCGACGATAGTCAAGTTTTCCGCCAGAGGCATCAAGAAATTTAGCTACTGCTTCCAAGTCGGTGCCAGTTTGATTCAGACCTTGAACAATACTTTCCTGAAACTGAGTAGGGTCAAACCTCTCCTTTTCATCTGCAGAAAGAAAACAAAGAAATCCAGTACATAAAAACAGAAGATAAATGAATTCAAATTGCATAAAACTGTGTACACAAGTCACACAAATATACAGTACCTCTTTTCCTAGTTTTAAAACGCTGGCCTGTTAGCGTTGGCTTTTGCTGCTTTTGATTATTCATAAAAGACACCCTGAAATAAAAATAAAGATTTAAAATGCATTTGAGATATTCCGTTAACCCCACATTGATGTATACAATCTGACTATTTGAATGAAGCAAATATTTAAATTTGGTGTAATGTACTATTGTCATCACTCCAGCAGCATTTAGCAGACCTTTTCAGCAAGTGTTTATACAACATAACAGTAAGTGGATCTGGGAAGGGCTGCAGGGATAAACACAGGATTGTACTGAAAAACTAATGCAGGCTGGGGAGGGTGAATTGACAGGGAGCTAAATGGCTGCCTTGAGTTAATGTAGTTCTATTTGTATACAGTTCATAATTGATATTATGAATACTGACTGGGGCTGGGTTGCACCAGCTATGCACAAGTTCATTCCTAAGTTTGAACATAGTCTCCACTAAGTCCTTAGTTGTAACTAGTTAGTTTATAACTAAGTGCTCTCTTATTTCAGATGCACCACACCTACTTAAGACAACTTTGGTAGTTTATCACTAAGACCTGTTGATACCAAGTCAGTGACATCATTGCTGCTCAATATTTCAGAGGGCTTGGTACAGGGATACAGACCGAAACTCCCACTTTAGAAACATGTATGGACATGCCCTTTAAACTACCGAAAATAAACTTCATGGGAATATAAAACTAAACAAACATTGAGACTAATTAAAATCGACGCCTTTTTGTGAATAGGGATACCGAGATGGCAAACTTTGCCATAAACCTTCACTTTCCTGTGTTATTTATAAAAAGCAAGATTAATTTATATACGTGTGTGTGTGACGATTAAAAAAAAAATTCCCTCGGCTCCTCCTAGTGTCTCCCTGTCACTTCTGACAGACAAGATAGCTGTGGCAGACAGAGGACAGCTAATTCAGTTATATTTTGTAATGGGAATCGCAAGTATGACGTTATATTCATACATATATGGTATAAAATATTGAAATTTAAAACGAAGTTTAAGGAGAGTTTATAAGTTACTGATCAATACAGTAACTTTAATAACGTTAATTAATATTCTATGTCCGAGACATTTTCTATTCATAAAAACCTAAACTGTCTCAAATACTGTGTACCTCGTACGGATAATAAATCTTTAATTGTATATTAAAATATATATGGTGAAAAATTCCTACAGAATTTTATAGGAATCCTTCAAAAATGCAATTAATAAACTTTAAAATTAACGCTGGTTCACACTGGGCATACGATTCTCACAAACTCATCACCTTGCGTTCAAATCGTTGACGCCGCGGAGGAGTTGGCAGATTTCAACCTCTCACCGTCAAATGGATGACGTCACTTGCGTTCAACCAATCACACGCCTTTCTTTCCTTTAGAATTTTACAAGTAAAATACAATTGACCGTTTATTTTAAATAAATTATACTTGTATAGATGCAGCGGAAATATACAAAGAACTAATAATTAAGCATGTACGGTACCATAAATAAACGGAAATAATCAGAACGAAAACTAACAACTCAGGAATTTAAACCGTGTTTGATCTGTGTCTCAGCAGCCTACGTACAGTGTTTACTGAAAGCGGGATACAACAACGTCTGAGCAAACGTCAGTGACTTTACCATGAAACTGAATGGTGGCATTTGCTGTCAATCACACAATAATTATTTTATTTTTTGGATCCGCTGTTTATAAAAGAGGCGCCGCGGTTACTAGTCAAATGTGGCTGTGTGCACCACTATCCAAACCTCCAGAAGAGTTGTCTTTTTTTAAACCAATCAGAATGAACTAACGCAGGGAGAAGATCGCTCAGTGTGAACTACAGCATGCGTCCGTCTGAATCCTATGCCGTGTGAACCTAGCTTTACTCCTTTAAGAAATTGTATCCTATTAAATCATATAAGAAACCAACAGGATGCCCTATAATTAAGAGGATGTATGCCTCGCAGGATTCGCTGACGACGAAAAATAACAAAATCATCTCCAAACAGAAGCTCACGCAGCCATGTCATGTTGTATTTTGATTCTACTAACAGCTCACACCTCCCTAAAAGTAGGCGTACATTTCACCAACTAAGTCTTACAACTGTCATAGCTGGTGCTAACGCTTTACACCAAGTAAGAATTTACGCACAGGTGGTGTAACCCAGCCCGGGCGTTTAAAGCATGTCCAGACACTAATCCAGCTCCTTGTTTTAATTTAAACGCACATCCTTCGCTTTTGCCTTCGAACTTTACTACCGTGCCAAAATAAAACACAGAAATCCAGGGCATTCCGTTTCTACGCGGGACAAAACAAAGACTACAATTCCCAGAAACAGCATTACTTCCTGTCATGCTCACCATCAACAGACTGAAAGTCCTCAGCAGTGGTTCTGTAAAAACTTGTTTGCACAACACTCCATACTAAGCACAGCCACAAAAAGATTTTACATGCGTCGTGTATGACTAGCGAGGACTCAAATAACTGCTATAATGTAGAACACCTCACGGCGACCTGAACAAATTCTTATTTCGGCCTGAGTGCGCAGACTCACATCACAGGAAGGTCGGCATTGTTTCCGATACATTGTTACTATCGGCAGTCTACTGAGAGGGTTGCAAAATTTAAGATAAAAAGCTAAGATTCATAAGCCGATGAAGACGGTCGATTGAATCACGATTGGTAGCTTACATCAAATTTGACGTCGAGTTATCAACCTAAAAAAAAAAAAGTTGAGTCTTCTCCAAACGAGGTTGCATGGCCACGCACAACAAAGAAACGCGTCCACGTTGAACAATTTCTTCATCGTATCAGCCAATTTAAACAGCTTTCATTCCAGCAAATCTTACGTGACAGAAAACGAGTCAGGTGTACAATATAGCCTCCACGTGTATTACAAATCATAACGAATGATCGGAAAAATAAAAATACAAGCAAGATGCTAGTTCCATAACAAGGCCCAGGCATCGTATTTGTTACTAATTATACCCACATTTGAAGAAGAAAAAAACTAAAATCATGATACACGTAAAAAATAAACATAACACACGAAGAAAGGCGTGTTTTATCACATATCCGTGGATGCCGTTAGGCTAATGTCAATATGTCATTTTAGTTGAGCGATACATTCCCAAATAAAAGTAGGCCGGGGAAATCGAAAAAAAAAAACATGGTCAAAAACAAAGAAAAAACAGCAAACTAAATATACCACGTTCCGGGTTTTTTAATTTAATTTCACTGGTAATGACGAGGAAATACTTACCGAAATTAATTCAGATAAAAACAGCAAGAGAAACAGAAATTACTGCAAAATGCTCCAAACACTCAACCCTACCAAATTCACCCTGAATATGAACCAGTGCGGCGGCGCCGAGATAATACCATTCGGGCTGATCCATTCGAATAGGGGTCGACAACTTGAGAGAAAACAATCTCTGTGATCTCCCAGTTTCAAGAATTCATTTCACAATACAGATCAAGCTACTTTTACCTTTGTCAAATATATTCTTAGTATGATTATATATAAATAATGTTATTTTAACACAGCGTAATACTATAAAGTATTATATATACCTATGAAATAGTTAGATCGTCCGGGCGCAGCACCTTTATGAAATCACGTCTATTGTGCTACAGCCTGGGGGGGGGGGGCGATGGGTTGGTTCTGTCCTGCTAGAAAATATAAAATGTACTTTCAAAGTGATTTGTAAACCCCCACACCTCAGTCCTCTATGCTTATATTTTCTCTGTAATATATGTTTAGTTATATTTTTACTGTTTGGATTCAAATATTTTTGGTTGAGTTGTGTACTGTGACAATTGAAACATCCCTTTTTTAATGTCGTTTATAAAGTCCTTTGGCGTACTCCAATATGGTGTCGGCACACAACGGGAGCAGTGACGCAAATCTCAGTATTGCTCAACACGCCTCCGGACTGACGCTGTACCAAACACGTTATTTTGCTCAAGGCACGGTATACGTATGTTTGTGTCCCAAACAGGAAGACTAGATGTACTTGGTTCCCATTTATTATTTTTATTATTTATTTCTCAGCAGATGCCCTTATCCAGGGCGACTTACAATTGTTACAAGATATCACATTATTTTTACATACAATATATATATATATATATATATATATATATATATATATATATATATATATATATATATATATATATATATATATATAATGGGTACAGCAGCAGTGTCCCCCACCTGGGATTGAGCCCTAACCACTTCTCCACACTGCTGCCCCCATCCAATATTAGCCTTGTTAAAGGTGTATACCCTTCCCTACCCTGCACACAGTGCAGTTTTGAAAGAAACACATTTTATAACAAACATGTATTTTAATTTTAAAACATGGTTTATGGTACTACACACAGTCAAATAAAGTTCTTAGTTTGTTTGTCTTGCCTGCCAGGAAATCTGTTACTGCGTTAATGGTCATTTAATCCCTACAGCATCTTTGGGGTAAAAGCATCTAACTGGCTGTAAAGTATGTCAGTCATTAGTGGAAGCAGCTGGTTGGATACTGACAGTAAATCCTGTCCTGAAGGGGTGAGGTTTTCACACTACAGATAACGCAGTGCTTACAAAGGTACCACAAAATGTTCCTGTCAGGACAACTGAGGAAGCCAGCACCTCCGGTCATTTTTTTTTAAAGTAACAAAAACGCTTATTCACTGCCAAACATGAACTACTCTAGATGTGTAATGACTGCAGCATAGGATACTGACCTTAAGGTCAGAGTTTCGGTGTAGGGAGAGGATTATTCATTGTGTTATTAACAATAATATGATAACCAATCAGAGTGCAGTGTCCTGACAGCTGAATTTTATGTTACTTTTGTAAGGACAGCACAGGTAACATGCTTCCAACAGAGATTTCTAAAACCTAGTGTACTGCGAGTTATCATGTTTTAAAATGAAAATACATTTTTTGCTAAAATATGTGTTTCTTTCAAAGCTACACATTTGATACCTGTTTAGCGATAGAATGGAACTGGTTTGTCAGCTACAAACTCAAACTGGTCGTGGTAGTCTTTGTCTTTTTTACAGCCTTTATGCAATTACAGTTACGGTTTTAACTGAGGATTCTGTCCATTGCTCATGCAAGCGCCTGGTTTTCCTCATTGCGCAAGCATTCAGATACTGACTGATGCAAAGCCAGAAGCTTCACAGTAAAACAGATTCCATGAGAATCTAATCAAACACACACAGTGTTCCCTAAGAGAAACCATCACCAATAAATGGTTAGCATCAGGAAGTTTTAAAAAAACCCAACACATCTCTTCAACCAATCAGCACCCACTCTGTGCTTAAAAAAAAAAAAAAAAAAGGTTGCTGGGTAAGATAACACACACACTTGCCAGTAATGTGATTGTCAGTCTGTCTGTCTGTCTGTCAAACTTACATAAGAACATAAGAACTTTTTTCATACAGAACACACATAATGCATTACTGAACTTCTAAGAAATGAGAGGGTATCAAAGTGTATTTAGAACTGAACAAAACGTTTTACTAAATCTTTGCTAAAGTGCAAAACTTTGTGAGGAACACCATACAGTGAAACCTGCTTACTATTGCTCCACCTGCACTTGTTCTCACCATATTGAAGTGGTCCAAACAGGACAGCATGAGAGCCAGTGGAGACAGGCTCCTGATAATATCACTGTAACTTGACTCTATATCACTCTGCAAAATAAAGGAATGATATTAGAATACCACTGAACTGGATGTACAATGTGTGTCCGTGTACAGTGTAATAAACTGTATAGCTCATTTTATTACTGGGAATGCAGTACTTTGCATGATAATTGAGTTCCACAGCAAAACACTCATATTTGTTGTATCAACACATCTTAATGCTTATTTCACCAGGCTATTGGTCCTGATGAAGTGAATTTGATCTTACCTGGTTAAAGATTTAGACATGGAAACTACAGTTCTTATTGGGACAATATAAAGTGCAGATTGTGCTTATTATTGCTAATATAACGGAATTTGGGTTGACCATGATTAACTGTGTGTGTGTATAGTTCTTGGCGCCTAGACATATTCTTTAAGAGCCAGTAGCTTCAAATTGCATTGTCGTGTTTTTTCTTCCCTTTTCATAATGTGCTTTGCAATCATTCTGAGTTGCTCTTCAGTTCTAGTTAATTGACATAGATACATGTAACGCAAGCTAGATCAGTAGGCATGTCTTTATATTAGTAAGCGCCAGCACCATCTAGTGCATAGCAATGTATTGGCAGCAAAATTAAAGGGAATTTGATCCAAAGTGTCAGATCACCAGATGGCGCTGGCTCGATAAAGACACACTGGCAGATCTGGCCTGTATTACATATATATATACTGTGTATATATATATATATATATATATATATATATATATATATATATATATATAGAGAGAGAGAGAGAGAGAGAGAGAGAGAGAGAGAGAGAGAGAGAGAGAGAGAGAGAGTAATAAGAACCACTCTGAATTAATGACTTCAAACATCACAAAAATGTTAAGGGATTAAAAACAAAAAAACTTGAAAATAAATCTGAAAGTACTTACTTTTCAAAAATCTGTAGTGCACTGAGCTGCTAGGAATGATGTTGGTTATAAATCTGAACTCATAACCCCTGATATACAGCTGTACACAATAAAGACAGAACATGCAGAAAGCTGTCTGGGGATATGAGTAGCTGGTTTTATCAGGAGGCTGTGTAGTCTGGTGGTTAAAGAAAAGAGATTCTAACAAAGAAGTCCCCGGTTCAAATCCCGGCTCACTCACTGACTCACTTTGTGACCTTGAGCAAGTCACTTAACCTCCTTGTGCCGTCTTTCTGCTGTGACGTTGTTGTAAGTGACTCTGCAGCTGATGCACAGTTCACACACCCTATGTGATAAAGGCGTCTAAACAATAAAACGAACCAAGACAGGCTGTAATCCCTTTAGCGAACAGCAAGTGTCATCCTCATCAGAACTAGAACATTTATTTTTCTATCCGGAAATGGATATAGATTTTGAAAATGTTCAAATTGAACAAAATAATGAAAATATACATTTATATATACAGTTGTAGTCAAAAGTTTACATACCCCAATGGAAATGTATAATTTGTAGAAATTTCTTGAAAACAAATAATTATAAGAAAAATCTTTTGTAGCAAAAGTTTTGCTTTTGTGGATGAGGGAAAAAAAGTTACATAAATACATGTCTACAATTATTTATTTTAGCATTTTTTTTTTTTTTTTTTTTTACAAAACTCCAAAAATGCTCATTCAAAAGTATTCATACCCTGACAAGGAAAATGAAATTAATAGGTAGTTGAGGCATCTTTAGCAATAATAACCTCTTTTAAACGATTAGGATATTTGTCAATGAGCTTTTGGCATGACTCTTTAATGATTGTTGACTATTCTTCAATGTAAAACTGTTCCAGTTCATTCAAATTCCGAGGACTTCTAGTGTGCACAACCTTCTTCAACTCATACCAAATATTCTCAATCGGATTTAGATTGGGACTTTGACATGGCCATTCCAGAACCTTGATTTTATTCTTCTTTAACCATTCTGAAGTAGATTTTGATGTGCGCTTTGGATCGTTGTCATGTTGGAATGTCCAGTTGCTCTTTAAACCAAGTTTTGTAGCGGAGGGTTTCAGATGATTGGCCAATATCTTTTGGTATGCTATGGAATCCATTTTACCATGTATTGGAACTAAATTTCCTTTGCAACTAGAGGAAAAACAGTCCCATAGAAGGATATTACCACCTCCATGCTTGACAGTAGGTAGATGTTCTTTTCTTTGTACACCTCACCAGACTTTCTCCAAACGTAACGACTATCAGCATGACCAAATAGCTTGATTTTTGTTTCATCACTCCACAAAACCTTCGATCAGAACTCATATCCGTCATTCAAATGCTGTTTTACAAACTCTAAACGATTGACCTTGTGACGTTTCCTAAGAGACCTTCACCAAGCAATACTCGACCTATGGTTGAAATGAAAACCCCAGTCCCACTTGCAGCCAATTCACTTTGAATATCTTTGGCAGTCAATCTTGGACTGTTATTAACCTTCCTCACAATTCTTCTATTTGTTCTTGGTGAAAGAACCTTCTTTCTTCCAGACCGAGGGAACGTTGTGACAGTATCATGAGTCTTGTACTTCTTGATAATAGAAACAATAGTTGAAATTGGGATACTCAAATGTTTGGAAATCTTTTTGTATCCTTCTCCAGCTTTATGACAATAAATAATTTTCTGCCAAAGGTCTTCAGATAGCAATCATCCTACGCCTAACCCTTTTATACTCTTTAAGAATGTTCACCTACAATCCTGCACTGCTGTTACAGATTCTGTCACCCGTCGGTGAGATGAGATGAGGTTAAAAGGTCTATAACTACGAATGCAGACGAGCCAGCCTCTGTTGTATAGGGGTTAAGATGCTCACTTCCAATGTGTGGGATCGCACCCAGCATCTGCCCTGTTACACATGCCCCTTGTAAAGTCATTTGTTGTTCCTGAATAGTTGCACACACTAGGAGATTTTCTCTTATACATTCTACAGTCAGTGTCAGTTCTAAAGCATGACACTCACCTCCACTGCACTCCTGTCAACAGGGATATGCATCCCAGAAGAGGATTAGAATTCGATTTGCCCAGAAATCATACTGTAGTGTAAAGCTGAATAAGACTATTCAGTGCAGTTTTAATATACTTTTGGCTGGTTTCACAGACCCTGATAAACACTAATCTTGCAACATTAAATCGTCCAAAATGATGCTATTCAGGGGCTGTGCAACTGGCTGATATCACACTCCATCTAAAATACAATGAAATTCAACACTAAAGATGCATGTTTGTGATGAAACAGATTTACTACACATGGGGAATGTAGTGTTAAAGGAACTGAAGATGCTGTTAATATTTGAAAATGCGTGTTCATGGAATGTCTATCAGACTGATTTCACTGTTTGGCTCTGGGCTGGCTGTCATGTGACGGCTGTTTTGTTCAAATTGTCAGGGCGTAACTCTTAGCTCTTCAGAAACAGGCATCCTACTGCTGTCAGACTTGAGCTTGTTAGGAATAGTGCAGCTGCTACCAGAATGACGTGCAAGGACCAATCTGATGAGTTAATCTTCTTCATCAACGGCAGGAAGGTAAGTTATTATTGTTTGTAAAAACATTTTACAGAGGTTGACGTCATTGAACATAATTCCAAACTTTCGTGTTCTATGGTCTTACATACTATTGCACCCGTTCATAAGGAGCAATTAGGTACTATAAATAAAACACAGATTGTATGTATGATATGTGTGTGTGTATACATTGTGACACCCCGTCTACTTGGCTGATGGTTTTGTACCTGTTTCGGGACCTTTAGCACTGTGTTATAGTGTAAAAGGAACAGCCCTCGAAACAACAGGTAGGGTTAAAACACGGCGCTGACGGTTTATTTATTTTAAAACCAAAACAAAACAGACCCCTAACTCAAGGAGCGCTACCTAAACTTAGTCAGCTAGTTTGCTGATAATAAATGAAAAACATTAAATGCGTTTTTATCATTGTATCACCTACCACTTTGCTCTGGGTGTCCGTGGAGACCCTATGCTGATATTGACAATGATATCGCAGGTGTTCCTAATCTCATTGCACGTGAGACACCTTTTCTGAGAAATAATTACTTTTGTATTTATTTTTAAGAGAAGCATACGATCCGCTTGTGGTAGCGTGGGAATGTACAGAACAGCATCAAACTTGAGAAACCCTGTCAAGTGACTCAAATTGATTGAAACGGTATGACTTGATAACAAAAAGTTCTTTGCTTCTGTGACTGAAGAAAATTAAATAATCAGGAGTTTTAGAAGTGACTCCAGCCAAGTTAGATGGAGACAAATGACTGTGTCTCTATATGTTTATGACAAAGCCAGCGGTATGAAGACATCACTGGTCTCTTTATTAGTGAATTAAGTTAACTGCCTTTACAAGCCTGTTGACTCAACTTGATAGGGGCATGGGCAGCAGTGTGGAGTAGCGGTTAGGGCTCTGAACTCTTGACCGGAGGGTCGGGTTCAATCCCAGGTGGGGGACACTGCTGCTGGACCCTTGAGCAAGGTACTTTACCTAGATTGTTCCAGTAAAAACCCAACTGTATAAATGGGTAATTGTATGTAAAAATAATGTGAAATAATGTAATATCTTGTAACAATTGTAAGTCGCCCTGGATAAGGGCATCTGCTAAGAAATAAATAATAATAGAGGTGCAACCAGTATCCTAATCTAATTGTTTGTTTTGATGCACTAGATGGTGCTGAAGTTTATTAATATTAAGACACTTTGGATGCTCTAGCCCACTGAAGAAGTTTTTGAAGTCGTGAGTGGTTGTTTCTTCATGTGAATTAGATGCAAAAGCATAGAGTCCTTTTCTTCAGCTGTTAGTTTGGTTTATTCAAAATATACAGGGAATCGATTTCCCTGTTTACAGCAAGCCGATTCAAATGAATTAAGGTCCATTTTTATAGACATGCACATGTATAAGTTGGTCCACTCCAATATGCATTGTATATGTTAATATGTTAACATTACAACACCCGCACTACAGATGTCTACGTAGGGATGGAAATAAGTCTTGTATTCCATAGCAGTGTCATCCATTCCAGGTTTTACAAGGAACTTGAGTAGCCACAGTGTATAGCTCAGGTGTGTCTTATTATTTAAGACGTGCAGCCTGTCTGTCTGTACGAGGCTGCTGAGTAGGAGGTAGAAAGGTGCGCTGTCTCCGAATAGCCATAAACAAAGTAAGTGCTGTGTTAAGCCAGTGTAGTTTCGTGTTGTGGTGCCGGGTGGTAAACGGCTTAGCCATCCTGCGAGTTAGTCAGGGACTTACCTGTGTAGTCAGCACTCCAAAAACAGAGTTAGGTATTTGTTTCTGTTTTGTTTGTTTTGTTTTTGTTAATTAAAAATAGCGCAATCGTGCAGAAAATTCCATTCCTGTGTGTGTTGGGTCGTGTTTTTAAAGGGGCCACGAACCCGAGTGGGTGCAATCTATTACAATATATACAGTGTGTGTATGTGTGTGTGTGTGTGTGTGTGTATATATATATATATATATATATATAGTGCCTTGCGAAAGTATTCGGCCCCCTTGAACTTTGCGACCTTTTGCCACATTTCAGGCTTCAAACATAAAGATATGAAACTGTAATTTTTTGTGAAGAATCAACAACAAGTGGGACACAATCATGAAGTGGAACGAAATTTATTGGATATTTCAAACTTTTTTAACAAATAAAAAACTGAAAAATTGGGCGTGCAAAATTATTCAGCCCCCTTAAGTTAATACTTTGTAGCGCCACCTTTTGCTGCGATTACAGCTGTAAGTCGCTTGGGGTATGTCTCTATCAGTTTTGCACATCGAGAGACTGAAATTTTTGCCCATTCCTCCTTGCAAAACAGCTCGAGCTCAGTGAGGTTGGATGGAGAGCGTTTGTGAACAGCAGTTTTCAGTTCTTTCCACAGATTCTCGATTGGATTCAGGTCTGGACTTTGACTTGGCCATTCTAACACCTGGATATGTTTATTTGTGAACCATTCCATTGTAGATTTTGCTTTATGTTTTGGATCATTGTCTTGTTGGAAGACAAATCTCCGTCCCAGTCTCAGGTCTTTTGCAGACTCCATCAGGTTTTCTTCCAGAATGGTCCTGTATTTGGCTCCATCCATCTTCCCATCAATTTTAACCATCTTCCCTGTCCCTGCTGAAGAAAAGCAGGCCCAAACCATGATGCTGCCACCACCATGTTTGACAGTGGGGATGGTGTGTTCAGGGTGATGAGCTGTGTTGCTTTTACGCCAAACATAACGTTTTGCATTGTTGCCAAAAAGTTCGATTTTGGTTTCATCTGACCAGAGCACCTTCTTCCACATGTTTGGTGTGTCTCCCAGGTGGCTTGTGGCAAACTGTAAACGACACTTTTTATGGATATCTTTAAGAAATGGCTTTCTTCTTGCCACTCTTCCATAAAGGCCAGATTTGTGCAGTATACGACTGATTGTTGTCCTATGGACAGAGTCTCCCACCTCAGCTGTAGATCTCTGCAGTTCATCCAGAGTGATCATGGGCCTCTTGGCTGCATCTCTGATCAGTCTTCTCCTTGTATGAGCTGAAAGTTTAGAGGGACGGCCAGGTCTTGGTAGATTTGCAGTGGTCTGATACTCCTTCCATTTCAATATTATCGCTTGCACAGTGCTCCTTGGGATGTTTAAAGCTTGGGAAATCTTTTTGTATCCAAATCCGGCTTTAAACTTCTCCACAACAGTATCTCGGACCTGCCTGGTGTGTTCCTTGTTCTTCATGATGCTCTCTGCGCTTTAAACGGACCTCTGAGACTATCACAGTGCAGGTGCATTTATACGGAGACTTGATTACACACAGGTGGATTCTATTTATCATCATTAGTCATTTAGGTCAACATTGGATCATTCAGAGATCCTCACTGAACTTCTGGAGAGAGTTTGCTGCACTGAAAGTAAAGGGGCTGAATAATTTTGCACGCCCAATTTTTCAGTTTTTTATTTGTTAAAAAAGTTTGAAATATCCAATAAATTTCGTTCCACTTCATGATTGTGTCCCACTTGTTGTTGATTCTTCACAAAAAATTACAGTTTCATATCTTTATGTTTGAAGCCTGAAATGTGGCAAAAGGTCGCAAAGTTCAAGGGGGCCGAATACTTTCGCAAGGCACTGTACATACACACAGTGGTTTGCAGAAGTATTCACCCCCTACCAATAATGTCACATTTTTTCAAACACACTTTTTTATTTTTTATTCAAAGCTGTAGTGGTTAAACTGAACACTGTTATATGAGGAGGAGGTTAAATGTCAGCAAAACTTGCAAAGAAAATGTACAAAATGTAATTTACTGGTTGCATAAGTATTCAGCCTGTTAAGTAAGTGCTTGGTAGAAGCACCTTTTGCAGCAATTACTGCTATGAGTCTTTTTGGATAGGTCTCTATTAGCTTTGCACAGTAGGATGGTGAAATCTTTGCCCATTCTTCCTGGGAAAATTGCTGCAGTTCTGATAAGTTTGTTGGGGATCATCGATGAACTGAAATCTTCAAGTCTCGTCGTAAATTTTCGATTGGATTCGAGTCAGGACTTTGACTGGGCCACTCAAGAACATCAATTCTCTTCTTGTTCAACCACTCCAGTGTGGCTTTGGCTTTGTGCTTCGGGTCATTGTCCTGCTCAAATGTGAATTTCCTCCCCAATTTCAGAGTCTTGGCTGACTCAAACAGGTTTTCCTCAAGGATTTGCCTGTACTTTGCACCATCCATTCTCCCCTCTATCCTGACAAGCTTCTCAGTCCCTGCTGAAGAGAAGCATCCACATAACATGATGCTGCCACTACCATTCATGACAGTTGGGATGGTGTTGGGCTTGAGCCAGACATAACGCTTGGAATTTAGACCGAAAAGTTCAATTTTTGTTTCGTCTGACCACAAAATCTTTTTCCACATGACTGCAGTATCATCTACATGCTTTTATGCAGACTCCATACATGCTTTAAGATGAGGCTTTTTGAGTAATGGCTTCTTACTTGCCACCCGTCCATACAGGCCAGCTTTGTGTAGGGACCAGCTTATTGTTGATTTGTGAACACTGACGCCCATCTCAGACACAGAGCTTTGCAGGTCTCTCAACGTCATTGTTGGCTTCAGAGTGTCATCCTGAGCCAGTTTCCTGCTTGCCCGGCTGCTCAGTTTGGGAGGGTGACCTGATCTGGGTAGTGTCTGGGTGGTATGATGCATCTTCCACTTCTTAATGATGGACTTCACTGTGCTGAGGGATAATCAGTGCCTTTGAAATTTTCTTGTACCCTTCTCCTGCTCTGTGCCTCTCTACCACTTTATCCCTGACTTGTTTCGAAAGCTCCTTGGTCTTCATGGTTGCTTTGTTGGATCACTATGTGAGTTGCAGCTTGAAAGACTATATACCTGAGGGAAGTTATCTACAAGTTAAAGAACTTTGAGTAAACACAGGCTGAAACCATTTCACTAGTTTTGTGACATTTTGTGAAGTTTTTCTTTGTAAATCTTACTTATTTATATTCTATATGCATTTTTTAACTTTATCAATGTGGAGTAATTTGTGTAGATTCTACATGTAAAGTCTAATTTGAAAGTGTCCTGGAGTATGCTCAGGTGCCAACAAAATGTGAAAACTTTGCAGGTGTGTGAATACTTCTGCAAACCACTGTATGTGTGTATATATATATATATATATATATATACACACACACGCACGCACGCACATATAGGGTGATGAGGGTCCTGATTTTCTGATAAGGCATGTTAATCACAGTCTGTCACAGCTCTTTATGTGTCTCATGACTCTCAGCTGGTCAGTAATTCATTTTAACCAGGGAACTCTGCCAATGTACTATACCAGCAATGAAACCTCCGAGCCGTGACCTCCGAGTCAGCTGATCAGGGGGAGGAGCCGTAGAAGTGGTAGAAAATTGACCAAGGTTATAGCCAACAAATATAAAGTACATAAAGAATATTTTTTAATAAATCTTACTGAAAGAGCAACTTGAATCTGAAATATTGGTTCTCTTTACTAATGTATTCTTCTCCTAGTCTAGAATCGCTGTTTCAGTCCATCACATCCTGGAGACTTTTTGAAAAACTCACAAGTTAAAAACACCCGTCTGGTTTCTTCCAAAGGGCTCGCAAACATGTCTTCTCTCAAAGTGCAGCTGGTACACCAGAGTGTAACCATTAACCTGCCCCATTCCTTTGTCTGACACCTCCCAGGTTTCTCTTTAAGATGCATCATCATGTTGCAGGTTCCACATGAAAGATGCGCGCACATTATGGTTCTGGGTTGCTCTAATATTTCTCTTGAGTTCTCTGTTTTCATGAACTGGCGTTGAGCGTGCCAGGACTGAACAGCCAATCCTCATTCCATTCAAATCATGTGACAATGTGACCTTTACTCCCTGTCACTCGGTATGTATGTAGAATTGAAAGGTCACATGATGCATGGGAAATATTAATCTGTGTTTTCAATGTTCTAGATTGTTGAGAAGAATGCAGATCCTGAAGTCATGCTGTTGACTTACTTAAGAAAGAAAGGTACCACCATGCTCCAGTCCAGTCTCTTGTTTGGCCAGTCAGTGTAAAGTCTCTTGTTCAATCTGTCTGTTTTTTTTAAATAATCATTTATTGCCTATAGTTCAATGCATTTTTCTAGAAACAAAAACATGTATTAAATCTGTAATAAACACAACTCCCACTTTCAAAAAGGTATGTAATAATGTATTTGCATATCAGAAGTATGTGGCTGGCTTCTGACATAAATCAAATATTTTAAAATGTAAACTATGCCAATGGAGTTGTAATCAAACAACATTTCAAGTAATGGAAAGAGCCAAATCAATAAAATAGTAAATGTAATGATGATAATTAGGGTCAGGGGATATTGTCTCAAGTTGTAGATAATCTTCTGTTATAATGTCTGCTGTGTTAATCCATGGCATTGATTGTGTGTGACTCAGACCCCTGTTTTGCAGTGCGTCTCACAGGGGTGAAGTATGGGTGTGGAGGGGGGGGCTGTGGAGCCTGCACTGTGATGATCTCCCGATACGACACCCTCCAGAGCAGGGTCCTGTATCCTTCTACTGTATCAGACCCCTAGCAGATTCATGCCATTGCAATTGAATCCCATTGGAACCTGCATTTACAAATAATACAGTGGAATATAGTAAATACGTATTGAAGAATTCATGTAATAGGCATAGAAATAAGACTCCTACTGCATAGCAATTTCGCCCATTCCAGATTTTAGGATATGCTTGATTAGCCCCAGTGTATAGGTAACAAGTTCAAGTGTGTTGTAAACTCCAAGTAAAACCAGGAATTGATCGACCTGCTATGCAATGGGAGTCTTATTTCCATCCCTGATCTAACAATGGATTACCGCGACAGGTGTCCCAAGAAAAAGGCAGTCAGCTATTTTCAGTTACATCACCAATGTCATGTTTCCTGAACTCAGCCCGTTAGTCATTTCTCTGTCAACGCCTGTCTGCTGCCCATCGTTTCACTGCATGGTGTTGCCGTGACGACTGTGGAAGGGGTGGGGAGCACCAAGACCAAGCTCCACCCCGTGCAGGTGAGAAAAACAAAATGCACTCTGAAAGAGAGAGAACTCAGTGTGGGGAAATGCCTGGAATGGACTGTTTTTGTTACTTGTGCATCATTTTGCATTTTAATTGACCCAAACATTGATACAACTGGGTTAAAATGAAGAAATAAATGGAGAAATTGTTGGTATCCTTCTAGTGTGTTTTCCATATTATCCAGCGCTTTTGATAATAAACTTCTTACACGTATTTTGCTGTTTAATTTTCATGTTACTTATGTTGCCTAAAGATCACCTGATTCTAACTTCTCAGGTAGACACCCCATTGGTTAATACAGTGGACTCAGCTTTACCAAAGCAATATTGGCATAAAATAAGGAAGGCTCTCTACAAAAAAAAGCAACAAAGCACCTCTGTGTCTTTTGCAGATCATGCCTGTTTTATTAACACTGAAAAGAACCCTTGTCAAAGTGTTTAACTAGAAGAAGTTTAGTTTTGCTCAACGGAGCTGCAAACAGTATGCAACAGTAACAAGGATGGACATAAGACTCCCGTTGATCCATTGCTGGATTAATAAAATGCACATGAGCTTGTAACCTACACACTGTGGCTAATCAAACTTGTATTAAAACCTGGAATGGATGAAACTGCTATGCAATAGGAGTCTTATTTCCATCCCTGTTACTGTTGTGTATTTGCAGTTCTTGCTGAATCTGTAATGGGGTGCGCTGATTTTATGCATGTGTATGTATGTGTTTGCCTCTCTGTGTCTCCTATGTGAAGTTGTTGCTAAATGTAGTGTGGTGTCGGAGCCTTATATTTCACATTGTGCAGTTCTTGCTGAATGACACTGTGTGTGTGTGTGTGTGTGTGTGTTTCCATCTCTTTCTCTTGCTGAATGTGTAGTTGGTGCGTGGACTTCATGTTTGACACTGTGTGTGTGTGTTTCCCTCTCCCTGTCTCTCTCTATAAGGAGCGCATTGCGAAGGCTCACGGGTCGCAGTGTGGGTTCTGCACCCCTGGCATGGTGATGTCCATGTACACCCTGCTGAGGAACATTCCAGAACCCTCCATCGAGGACATCAGGGAGGCTCTCACAGGTACCCCGGGTCTCTAAAGCAGCTCACATTCCCATTCGAGGCTCTTAATGGATGTTAAAAGAGTGCCAGGGCAAACGGTAGTCTGCAGTTGAAGCAAGTACAGTCCAAATTGATATTTATTGTGTAACAGTGAAATAAAGATGTAATGGGAGTGGGCTTAAAAGTAGATGGGTTTGTATGCAAGACTTTTGTAGAAAACAGATGAAAATGAATATTAGAAAGCTAATTACTATGTAAATGTAGTCTTTATCAGTGTTACTGTCACAATTCGACAGGCTGGGGTAAAGTAATGCAGGCCCAGGTTTAAACCAAACTGTGGATCCCACTAAATGAAGGTTATAACATAACTATATCGTTGTTCTTTTTAGGTAACCTGTGTCGCTGTACGGGTTACAGACCCATCATAGATGGCTTTAAGACCTTCTGTGGGGTAAGTATTGTGTAATGTACAGCGACCCCTAGTGGTCAGCAAACACCCCCTCTGAGACATAACCAATCAGCATCAGCGCTGGAGTTGAGGGAACCAATGAAAGCCAGACTGTGCTTATGGAGAGGATAGGAATCACTTCTGAATCAAACCGTTTTCTGGGGCAGGTTTTCTGTTGACACCATTGTCTGTGTCACACCTGCTGCTGGTGTTTCCAAGGTTTCTTAATTTGGTGCATGTTTTGTTCTCCAGGCTTCAAAGTGCTGTCAGAATGGAAATGACACCAAGAACTGCTGTTTGGATCAAGAGCCTGAGCTGAACCAGGAGGACGATGAGGTAGGTCTTATTTTGAGATTTATTCTGGAAAAGAAACCAGGACCAGAAGACAGAGTAGGAAATTAAGGGGGATAGACTTAAGACAGAGAGAGTGTATGGGATGGGCTACTTAGCCATGTTGAGGTAGAATTACTTGGATCCTTTAAGACCCAACTTGATAGAGTTCTGAGATCCATCAGCAACAAGGAAGCGGACTAGCTTAGATGGGCCGAATGGCCACTCGTTCCTCAGTATTCATAGTTTTCTCTCAAATACTAAAGCCACATTATAACTGAGACACAAGAAGACGCAAACTTTACTAAAATGTTTGAAGAATCTTATTTGGCTCGCATTATAATCGCAATATATAGCACACAGATACTAGCAGAACCATTAGCAGATCACAGCATTACCAGCAATGGCAGCACAATCGATATGGGATGTTGTGTTGATGTAGTAGCACAGTGCCAGTTACTGATAAGGTACAAATGATATGGGATGTTGTCTTGATGTTGTAGCACAGTGCCAGTTACTGATAAGGTACAATGGATATGGGATGTTGTCTTGATGTTGTAGCACACTGCCAGTTACTGATAGGGTACAATGGGACTGCAATGATTCTAATGATTCATATAAACATCTCTTGTATTTGAACTAATCTCAATGTTGGGTTTGCTTGGGGGCACATAGGATTATGCATGAAACCAAAGCAGTAACTGCATTTAAAACTGTAAGCCTTGTCAGCTCCTATTTGTGTGATTATACAGCAAAACGATGTAATAAAACTGCTTTGTCAAGTTCTCTGATTGATTCTCTTTGACAGATCTCTAGTGAATTGTTCAAGACGGATGATTTCTTACCCCTGGATCCCACACAAGACCTAATTTTCCCTCCTGAGCTGATGGTAAGACAGATGACTGTGTGCCGGATCTACTGAATGATCTGAACAGTTGTGAATCTAAAGCTGTATTAATCCCACTGGTAATATTCAATAGATCAATAAAATACCCACACAATCTGTTACACTTCACCAGTTTAATGGCTTCTGTTATGTTAGAAAATATCACAGAAATGTAAATGACCAAAAAAATATGCAATTTGATTCTGTCCAAAGTCAAATATAGTCATAGGTTTTTTTGAAAACATTTGCTTCATTTATCAGACACTAATTAGATACAAATGGTACAATGCTCTTGTTGAATAATTTCTATTATGTTAGAAGGTATTGCAAAAGTTGTAGGCTGTGGAAAGCGCGGTGATGGCTGAGCTGTGTTGACTGTGTTCACTGTGTCCCTGTGTGTAGCTGCTGGCACGCCAGCAGGGGAGTGGCAGGCTGGTGTTCCAGGGGGAGAGGCTCTGCTGGATTTCCCCTGGGAATCTGGCTGAGCTCCTGGAGCTGAAGGCACAGCACCCCAGCACACCCCTGGTCATCGGGAACACCACTGTAGGTGGGTGGGTTCACCAAACACATTCATCATTGGTATAGCAGTGACAGGCTGTGATACATGACTATGTTCTGAAACTCCATGGTCTGACAATGACATTGTGAGTGAGCTGAACATGGTTTGGCTGCGTTGCCTTATACCAAGCATGGTGTGGCAATGGGTAAGCAAGGACAATCTGGGCTTACCATGTTAATAGATCATGTTTGAATCACAAGCTGTTGATTAGATTAACAGTTATATACAACAGAACCATATCCGGTCCTGTAAGATACGATACCCTCTATTGACTGATGGACCTCTGGCACATGCTGGTACCAATTGAACGGTACAGATGGAAACTGATCAATACACCATTTTATTATGGGTCTAAAACAGTAAATTCAGCTCTTCGAAGGACAGAATGGATTCAGTTGGAGATAAAAGAAAACACGAAAGCAAAGGTATATTAAAACTGGAATTAATACAATTCATATACATAACTTTTAATAATAATAATCAGGTTTAGGGGTTATTGTCTGAAGAAGTATATCATTTTATGTTATAATATCTGCAGATTTGCCTTCCATTTGGTTAATTGTTCATGTTTGATTAACACAGCAAAAATATCTCTTTTCAGAAAATAAATGTGGCGCAACATGGTTTAAATTGGATGACTTACATTTGAAAGACAATCCTTTACTATGTGTTTCCAATAGGGCCGAATATGAAGCTGAAAGGAGTGTCCCATCCGCTGATCATCGCCCCCGCAGGGATTGTGGAGCTGAGTGTTGTGAAGAACTTGGAGGATGGTAAGGAATTTAATTTTGGCGCATCCGAATGCTTGCAAACATCAAATAGGGAAATGTAAAAAAAGATCAAGTAATGTGACATTCGATGCTGCTTATTATTTAATCAAAACTTTGGAAATTCCAGGGATAAAAACACATACATTTATTTTAATATGTATATTTCTTTAAAGCCTGTGCTCCTAGTAATATAAATAAGTCATTTGGAAATGATTATCTGAAGTCGATTCTGGTCTGCATGCAGTCCAATCTGGTATATATTTGTGTTTGTTTCTGGCAAATATATTTTTAAAGTTTAACTTTCATCTAATCACTGACAGATTTGCAAGTCTGCAGCAGTAAATAAACTCATGCAAGATTTTAAAAAATGACAGGAAGGGACCCTTTTCTCATAGTATAAGCATAGACAACTGTAATGTAGCATATTGAAAGCATGGTTAAGTATAGCTAAGCATTGTAAAGACCAGTGAAGCGTGGCAAACCAGGGTAAACTATGGTAAATTAACAGTATAATCATGGGAAAAGCATGGGAAAAATGCAGTGCAAAAATACAGTGGTAAACTTGTATAAGGATTGCACTGCACCACCACACTGCTCTAATGTATACTGAGGAATCAGCTGCTTTATTGATCAGTCACAAATACTTGAAACAAGCATGTATATACTGAACTATATGGTTTCTCTTGAGGGATCTCGTTTGGCGCGGGGTGCAGCCTGTCTGTGATGAAGGACGAGCTGAAGCGCGTCGTGTCCGAGCTGTCGGAAGAGAAGGTGGAGGTTTACCAAGCGCTGCTGCAGACACTGAGCTGCCTTGCAGGGAAACAGATCCGCAACATGGCGGTAAGACCATCGTCTGACACTTCTGGAGTCCTGTTCAATCTTAACATCAGCGTTAAGAAAGTCAATGGACAACCTTTACACCATCACTGCATTTAAAGCTTTGACTGCAGCAATGGTGTTAATGCTAAACCATGGATGAGTTTGAATAGGATGTTCATTAGACTGCAACATTAATGGTGGCATTAATAGGATCCACAGTCGTTTAGATCCCCTGAATATGGGCCCTTGTCTTTATGCAGAACCACTTTTCGCCACTGCAAATTTATTTTTTAACCAATCCACCACTGACACGACAGCTGAAATTAATTTGTGTATTGCCAATTAATAAAAAATATGTATTAAATATATTCGGTTATGAAAGGACAGATTATGAAAGAAGTCTGTTATGAAATTCTAAATTATACATCATTATAGATGATACAGTTCTGTTAAATGAACAAATACAAACTGGGTCATTTGTATAGGTTATATATATATATTAAAGGTATTGAATTCTGTACATAATTAAACTATGTACAGTCAATTCTCATTAATAGAATTTCAAGGGACCAGCAAAAAAAAAAAAAAAGTATTATCAGGAGTGTAAGCCAGATGCATCCTGTCAGTTTTTATTGAAGTTACAGTAACACTGAAATCAAATTTTAATTACAGAACAATGAAAAGTATTATACATCTAAAATGACTGTGCTTTTTATTGAAAATACAGCTGAAGTGAATTTTAAAATGCGTACATTGCAAATGAACTGCACTTAAAACCTGCATATCCCATTCTGATCACTGGCATTTAAACCACAAAGCAAGGTGTCCTCAACATCCGGGCACTGAGCAAATCAGAACATTGACGACTTGCATCCATAGTTTGCCATTCATAGACCTATATTATGGTATCCCGGTTTTTCAGATTGGTTGACAAAGTGTTCGCAGGAATGTTAAAATCTGCAGCAATATCTTTCTTTTTCTTTGACAGCAAAGATAGTGCACATTTTTGCGCTGCTTCATGGAAATTGATGTGTGAGCACTATAGCAACTCAAAATGCATCATAGGATCAGTAGTCCCAAAACAGCACTAAAATACAGTACAGAGGGGTTAATGTGGATGCAAGCTAATACATTTCATTAATTATGTCAGCCCCTCATGTTCTGTGTGCTCGTTCGCAGACCCTGGGGGGAAACATCCTGAGTGCGAATCCCAAATACGACCTCAACAGCATCCTGTCAGCTGGGGGCTGCACTCTCACCCTCGCTTCGAAAGGTAAGGAGTGGGGCTGGAACCAGATTGCATCAATCGGGATATTATCCAGAACTTGTTTAGTCCTCATTATTTATTCTTCTGTTCTTAATAGATAAATGTAAAACTGTGTTTGTGACAGCTACTGAAACATATGCTGAGGTGGGGCAACGATTGTGGTGTGTGTTTTTTTAACTAACAATGAAAAAGAAAGAAGGAACCACAAAGGAGGGAGTAAATTGTAACTAACTGGAATATAAACATGATTACAGATTATCTTAATTATCGTTATAGCCACTAAATCGATAGTTGACCTGTATACTGCTCTAGGAGAGAAGTCCACTCAAAACTGCTGACCGCTCTAGTAGTATTGGAAATAGGAAAGATAACTCCACACAAAACAGCAGATCAGTAAATACACTAATATACCCATTTGTATTTATTTTCACTACAAGACTCCAAAACTATTTAATCAGTTATCCTGGAGTAGCCTTTCTGTACTTAGTGTTGAACGTGGTAATGCTGAATGGCACCTCTTCATGAATCTACAGCTGAGATGAACATGACCAGCTGATCTGACATGGAATAACCGAGTTTCAAATTGTCAACACCAGTAAGGCCGACGCTTGGGATGGTGACTCCCCGTTTCAAGGGTGACTGCCTTTAAGAGATTAACAGGCTGCAAGATAACAGTACACAACATCCACAGTATCACAATTCAAATACATCCTTACAATTAAATAGGCCTATACTATTACTGCATACATTAACAGAATCAATCACAACTCCCTGGAACATGGCCCAGAGAGATGTAGAAAAAGTTTGTCCTTCAACAGTAGAAGATTCAAAGGTTTGAATTCTCCAGTTTTTAATTTTTTTTTTCAATGCCGACTTTGCCCTCACTGAGGAGTCTCCTGTGCGTGACTCTTGTGGTGGGCCTGCAGGGCTGGTAACTGCTTGAAACTCTCCCCGCAGTCCGTGCAGCGATGCAGGGCGGCTCTCTCGTGGGTTTGCTGGTGTATCTTCAGGGAGTTGGAGTGTCGGAAGCTCTTCCCGCACTTGGAGCAGCAGTAGGGCGTCTCGCCGGTGTGAATGCGCTGGTGCGTTCGGAGGTTTTCAAGCCGGTTGAAGCTCTTGCCACAGTCAGTGCAGCGGTACGGCTTCTCTCCGGTGTGGATTCGCTGGTGCTTCTTGAGGCTTTCCAGCTGGTTGAAGCTCTTCCCGCACTCCGTGCAGTGGTAGGGTTTCTCTCCCGTGTGGATTCGCTTGTGTGCTTTCAGGTGCGGCAGCTGGCTGAAACTCTTCCCGCAGTCCGGGCAGGGGTATGGCGTCTCTCCGGTGTGGGTCCTGCGGTGGGTCTTGAGGTTTTCCTGCCGGATGAAGCTCTTGCCACACTCTGCGCAGTGGAAAGGCTTCTCCCCAGTGTGCGTGCGCTGGTGTGTCTTCAGACTCTCTAGCTGATTGAAACTCTTCCCGCAGGCGCTGCAGCCATATGGCCTCTCTCCTGTGTGGGTTCGCTGGTGTGCTCTCAGGTGGGGGAGCTGATTGAAGCTCCTGCCACACTCCGCACACTGATACGGCTTCTCCCCGGTGTGAATTCGCAGGTGCGTTTTCAGGTTTTCGTAGCGGATGAAATTCTTCCCACATTCGGTGCAGCGATGCGAGCCTTGCCGCTTGCTAGGTCTTTCCGAGTCGTTGAGGCGACCGGGCTCGATCTCAACAGGCTCCTCCTCATCCTCCTCCTCTTTGATGATAACAGACCCCAGCTCGCTGATGTCCTCCGCAAATCTGTCAGGTTCCAGCTCAGGCGTCTCCTCTTTAATCTGCACACCATTCAACAGAGGGACCACCTCAGTGACCTGGACCGATTCCATCTTCAGATACTCTGCTGAATCAAAGAGATCAGAATCACCTATGCCATGAAAAAATACATTTATCAGTTGCGTCATTTTTTTTCTGTGTGTCATGCCCTATAACATTTTAAAAATACTTTTGCTAATAGCTTACAGTTTAAAGGTATACACGCTAGCCAAGTGCAGGCCAAATAGGCAAGTGGATATGTTAAAGTTTAAACTTTTAAAGGTCTTTAAATCCTAAAGATTAAACGTTAAGGAAATTAAACAGAAATTAGAAAACACGATTGGTCAATATGAGGTCCCTAATCTCTGGTAAAGGACCTTAAATATATTCCTTCAAACTATATTTAATTTTAGTATAACAAATACATAAATAAATCAAGAATAGTGTTTGGTGACAGCAGTAAACCCAACAGCAATATTAACTAGTCTCCGGTTTGAATGACAAAGTGTAGAAATCGAACAACTGGATGCAGACTGATTACTTGCACAGCAACTTTATTACAGTATATCATAATAACAACACATGCAACTGTACGCTCTTCTCTAACAAAGCCAGGGGCTTTGAATAAACTTTATGAACACACTGTGAACAAGTTACTGAACAAATAGCATGACCAGCATTAACACATGTAGGATACAAGATAATTTTACTGCTTTATTATTTCGTTTTACTAAAACTTTTTTTTTTTTTTACTTGTTCGCTCATAACTTTTAGCACCTAATGTTAACCTAAATATTATAACTTACACAAATACACAAACTTGCACTCAACTCCTAATTAAAAAATGAAGTTACCGGTACTTTTATTTTTTCACATGTTTTACATTTTTGAAGAGGTAGATGAAAATAAACCGTTCACAAACCATGTTCGCTTTTGTGTGAGTAGATTTATATTGCGAAGGACAACTGTCACTAGCACTAACTGGAGTCAATGGTACAGTGTTGCACCTGGATAAGGTTGTGCGGACAGAATTACAGTTTTTCAGTTAGAAAGACATATTCAAAATTAAAAAGTCAGCTGGATAACTATAAGGTGAGCAGTGAGGATGATAATAAAACTATAAGTCTTACACCATTGAGCTGCTACAGGTTGATCGATCACGTTTTCCATCCAACTCATTCGCTTTTCTGTTGTTTACCAGGCTGAATACCCCTGCAAGTTACCACTAAGTTTTAAGGGGCAAGGGGCAAAACCTCACGATATTTTTTGTCTAGACCAAATGTATACTTACTTAAACAAGCCCCTAATATTTTAATGTTATTCTTACCGGTGGTTCTGCGTGTTGGGCTGGGTTCGTTTTCTTATGTTGTATGTCAGTGGTTTTTTAAACAAGCTTCTTCAAGATAAATGACCTGGACTGGAGCGCTGTCATCACTTCAGCTGCATATCTGAAAACAACTGCTTTGTTGAAAAAAAAAATAGTGCGTAATAAATAAATTGTACAATATGAAATATGATCAGCCGTTGCCCACTGAAATCGACATCATTACCGACCATCCAAAAACAAAACCACAACGAGTACTTCCCTAAACACTGAAATCCACACGTTCCTCAGAGCAGGATATGAAACTAACGCCATTACGGCTCAATCACGGAGCCGGTAGGGTCTAGTAAACCGTATCGCAGCGAAGGCCAAAATGGCGAACACAGCGCTGCAGTTTCATACCCTGATGAACCAACCAACGCCCGCCCTCTTCAGCGCGTCACAAATGACGGCTAGGCCAGCTTTGTGGGTGGGACAACACTGAACATCGCTACAGCCAATAAGCGCGAAGTTTACGGTGAAACACGCCTTACTGGAATATCGACCTGCAAATCCAATCTGCGAAACAACCTTTTGTTAACATATTCATTACCAGGCAGGCGTTTTTCTTCTTCCTTTTTTATTTTTTTTATTTATTTTTTTACCATTGTACGCTGTTCCATTTAAAATAAAGTGTACAAATGCATAGGACTATAAGACTCTAGTGTGGTAGTACACGTTTATATATATAATATATAATATAATTATATATATCTTGGTGTTCCCAGTGACAGACCAGGGAACACCAAGATATACCTATTACAAATAACAAACAGAAGTTAACCAGGTAGGTTCTCGGCTGGCAGGTGATTCCGTATTCATGACAGGTGTTTCAAGAGGAGCAGTCTCAGACATGACTCTTACACATATT
This sequence comes from Acipenser ruthenus, assembly GCF_902713425.1. NCBI lineage: Eukaryota > Metazoa > Chordata > Actinopteri > Acipenseriformes > Acipenseridae > Acipenser > Acipenser ruthenus. The sequence continues at coordinate 31,429,829 of NC_081198.1, read as the reverse complement.
CCTCTCAGAAGGTGCTTTCTCCGGTTGTGGTGTTGGTATGTTATGAAACAATACAATATTTGTGCCCCTTGTCAGTATAGGTAGACAGTAAAGTGGCTTGCCACAGGGTTTTATTGAATTGCAATTTATCCGGTACACTTTTCAAATGACCAAATTGTCTTTACCTGTATTAATGATCATTTTCAACACAAAAAGATGAAGCCTTATTTTATTGTTTAATAGTGTTTCTGTCATTCTCCGCCACTACCAGTGTTTTGCCCTGTCTGTATATGCAGTGGGTCTGGGTTCTGTTTCATTTAGAAATTTGGTACATCTAAGATCCATTTCTCTTTCCAGGTGGCCTGAGGGAGATCCATTTAAATGAGGAGTTTTTTACTGGATTTGAAAAGACTGCCATCAGACCTGATGAAGTGCTGCTGTCTGTGTACGTTCCTCACTCCAGACAGGTAGGTTCACTCAGGCAGCTGCAGTGTTAGAGGCTACTAGCACACATATCAACTGTTTTCTATTGGTAAAGTTTTGTGACTAAGACTCGGAGGAAAATATATACGGTACAATATACAGATAATTGTACAATATTTGTAATCTGCAATATGCTGATCTATATATATATATATATATATATATATATATATATATATATATATATTGACCTTTATTACGTTTAAATATGGAAACTGTATGTTGAAATATTTTTTTCATAAAGGTACCAAAGTTAAAGAAAAAACACAGCAAACATGTGAAATCACAGAAGCATGCAATTGTATAATGTAGTTAAAGCAGTGCTAACCAAGGTTTTGAAATCCATTCTTATCCTTACCAGCCCTAAATCCAGTAGAATGGGATCACAATGCTCGAATCAGCTCTGCTGCTTGTCTTTCTCCAGTGGGAGTTCATGTTGGCATTCCGACAGGCCCAGCGCCGAGAGTTTTCCTTTTCCATTGTGAACTCGGGAATGAAGGTGGTCTTCAAAGAAGGCACGAACGTGGTGGATGATATCCGGATGTTCTTCGGAGGTGTGGGTCCCACCATGGTCCGGACTAAACACATGTGCCAGGAGCTGGTGGGAAGGTAAGAGGCCTCAGACAAAGCTAAGCGCACCTTCCCAGAGGGGACCAGAGGTGGGGGCTCACTGGGGAATGGTCAATTATCCAGAGCTATTGAAACGCCTGGCAGTGTCTATTTATTTTGAGCTGACTCGGGTTCTTCAATATCATTAAAACCTGTTTGTTATGGGGGCACATCTAATCAGACAAGCTGGGTGATGACCATGTCTAACACTCGTCTTGTCAGGCTTACAGTGAATCAGAAAGACATGCAGGAAGCCCCTTATTAGTAAACTAAGGAGGGGTGTGGAAAAAAAAAGAGAAAACAGTCGTGTAGTTGTAATAAGGAAAATATGAACTGTTTTGTAGATACTACATGAAAGATACATATTGTGAACTGGTATAGTCCACGTAAGTATGAGATGTGTACGTAGTGCCTGTTTTGGTGCAGAAGAACGTGACAGAGACCCAGGTCCAAGGAGATTTCGGTTTTAATGATTTTTCTTTTTCTCTTATATTCCACAAATGAACACACAGAAGTTCCAATTATCAAGACAAATAATAACAAAACTCAAATAAACACAGTCCAGGACTTTCTTTGTGGAGCGAGACCCTCAGGTAAGTAATGGCTTGCTGTATCCAAGTTTCTTTGGTGTTGGCTTGGTATTGTGGCTTCTTTCTCTTTTCCAGATTGTCGCGGACATCCACCAGATGGCGCTGTGGAGTTGTGATAGTCCCCGTCCTACTCACAGGTTTGTCATCCCGACGGCCCCGGAAGCCTGTTTGCAGTATAGTGCGGCCCCAACACCCGGCCAACCTTTCGTAAAGGTAAGTAATAACACTGCGGTGTAGAATAGAATTAATACAGGTGAAAAACAGTGAGCACTGAGCGTTCTCTAACTCTCGCCTCTCTTTTGTTGCAGGTTCCACTGTTCCCCGGACATACAATAAAGTTGTCTTTCATTTAAATCACCCTTTCTGTGTCCCTGCGTAATTTTTACACCGTTCAACTCTTCCAGCCGGACACAGTTCTCCTGGGTTAATCACTTGCCCAGTTCGTGGGCTTTTGATACAGTCTTTAAGCACTCTGTTTGAATACACACAAGTCCCGTACTTCAGTAGTTCCCAGCATATCAACAGTACAACACAGCGTACTCACTCTACAGCAATCCGTGTTCTCTGAGTTGCTCCGATGCAGGGAAGCCTGTAGTCCGCCGTGTTGTTTTCAAGGTAAAACCACCGTGCACTGTCCCGCTGTAGAAACAATGGTTGTCTCCGACTGGTGACAATGGTAGTCCGCAAGGTTGCTTCAATGTAATGCCCCACTACGCTGTACCGTTTTAGAAACAAGTGCTAAAATTGTATTCCTCTGGGTTACCACTGGTTAATATCCCAATCTCGCTCCCAATGCAGCTGCCCACTTTCGTCTTGGTTAGGTACTCTCCCGTCCCACGGCTCGTGTGTGCACCTGTTCTCACTCCCCCTCTAGCTGATTCCCGCAGCTTTTTAAAGCTACCGCTGTTACCCGTCATGCAAGGTGTGTTTGCCCCGTTGTTGGGAATTGTAGTTCCCGGTCGTTCTGTGTCTCTAACCCCTTTGACACTCTTAATCTCACAATATATAATTGCCTACATTAAAAGGAGTTAGATGTGAAAGTTGATCGATTCAGTTTTCCATCCAATCCATTTGCTTTCCTGTTGTTTACCTGGAAATACTTAGATACTGCATTGGGCTTAAAGGTCCAGGTTCAACTGTGAACTTCAAAGTGTAACCTGGGACAAAAAGCTACACCTTTACATTTCTGTCAGTGTTTGAGACTGGTTTGTGAAAAGATTATAAATAAAAAAAGTTTTGGATACATTGTTGTATTTTTATTTTTTTATTATTTAATTGAGTGACCAATTATTATTTTTTATTTATTTTCCCCCAATTTGAAATGTCCAATTATGTTTTTGTCCTCACCGCAGCAAGTCCCCACACAGTCCCCAGCACAGACGTTCTGAGGGCATGTTAGCGTCACAACCCTCAAGCCAGAATCGCTTTTACGCCGAGCAATTTAGAGCAGAGGTGGCGGGCTACCGATTCCGGAGAACTGAGACTAGCCCTGCTTCTTATCCTATTTGAATGTGTTTGGTGTCTGGCCAGTAGGGTTCGCTGTTGTGCGATGAGGAAAATAAGTCCCTGCCGGTTTACCATCCCCACTCCTGGGAGCGCCAGAGCCAATGCGACACCCCCTTCGGAGTCCCCAGCAAAGTTCGGCCTCTTTGCACAGCCTGGACATGAACCGGCGCCATCCAAGCTGTATGACTCATCTTGCGCTCTCCGCAGCAGTGCTTTAACTGGATGAGCCACTCTGGGACTGCATTGTTGTATTTTTAAGGGCCCTCACTATGTTTCCAGTTTGGCCCCTGTCTGGTGCTTGTGTGGTATAGAGGGAGGCTCTGGACTCAGTGCCCTCTTGTTTCCCTGGCAGGCCCTGGAACGAGGAGCTGCTGACCGAGGCGTGCCGGCTGCTCCTGGATGAAATCCCCCTGCAGGCCTCTGCGCACGGCGGGATGGTCGAGTTCAAGAAGACGTTGACCCTCAGCTTCCTCTTCAAATTCTACTTGCATGTGCTGCAGAGACTGAGGGAAAAGGTAAACCACTGAGCGATAACAAGGGCTATAGCGACTGGTTTCACAGACCCCGATTAGCACGAATGTTGGACTACCTTACCTACAATAACATTAGGTAGTCCAAGATTACTGCTAATCAGGTTTTGTGAAACCAGCCCTAAATATGTAGAGTACAAATCAAAGGAGGCTGTGATGAGGTTGTATCACACACTTGTGAGATACATTCAGTGGATGTAGGTCAAGGTCACTTAAAGCATTAAGGAATGTTCTTTTGAAAAATGAGAAACTAACAAAACTTCTCTAAAACAGCTGGGAAAAAGGTTTCATGAGCTGCAACCTGAGTCCTTAAAACAGTCCTTACATTTTTATGAGTGGCACTTCTCATTTCTTATGTTCATTTCTGGTCATCATATGACCCTGGAGTCTGGAACAAATAAGGATTAGGGAAGGCTTGATTGGAGTCTTTAAAATCTCAAAAGAAGTTGACAGAGTTAACCCTAACCAATACAAGGGCCAGAAGAAACAGCTGGAAATTAAGTGGAGACAGACTTAGGACAGAGGGAAGGAGACACTTCTTCACACAGAGTGGTGAGGGGATGCGTGTTCTGTATGATTCTCTTTTGTTTTTTAGGCATAGCTCATTATTTTCCAGGCTTACTATCTATTCCAGCAACAAATGGCTTCTGAAAAGTCCTTAAGGCTGATTGTTAGGAAGTGAGTTGGGGAAACATATTAGTGTTGCGCTGCGCTTGAGCCTTAAACACTCTGGTCGTTTGTTTTTTGTTCATTGATTTTTCAATTGAATAAATTAATGTATTGCACTATTGTCTACTAAGTTATACATTTATTTTAAGTTTCATAATGCGAAAAGGGACCAATTATGTTGTGTTTAAAACATTCATTTGCAGAATAATGCATGTTATGCTTTATCCTATTTTGTAGAACAAATAACTTTTTCATATTTATTTTGTAATTACACTGTTCAACTGTTTAATTTCAGTTTAAACATACTTTCTATTGCATACATTTTACACTCCATGAAGAGTCAGAGAGCTGTTGTTATTTCACTCATCATTACAGCTGTAAATAAGCCACTGAAATCCTTTGTAGGTTATTCTGCTAGCCTGATTTGTGGAATAACTACAGTGCAGAAGGGTCATGGTGTGTCCTCTAGTTACTCGTATATGTAACTGCATGGTTGTCTTCAGATTGCTCCTGTTCTGTATTCCAGGGCCTGTGTGTTGATGAGCTCCCTTCTGAATACCTGAGTGCTTTGAAGTCCTTCAGGAACGAGGTGCCCCAGGGGCAGCACAGATACCAGGTGTGTTCATATGAAGCTCCCTAGTCCTGTCCTGGGCACATTACTGAATTATTACCATCAGAACATTATAGAAGATGGCGCCTGTCTGTCTATGCATATGTTCACACCGTGTATCGCTCTTTACATTTTTATATACACCAAGCTTACACCATTGTGATGAAACATGGTTACATCATTCTTTATGATAATGTAATGAAATCTCCTTTTGGTCCGGGTAGCAGGAGAGGGTCCAAGTCTGTCTATATGTCCCATGTTTGCATTCTTTCTAACCAGCTGAAAGTATCAGAATCTGGGGAACCAGCACCTGAACGTACATTCAGTGGATGTAGGTCAAGGTCACTTAAAGCATTAAGGAATGTTCTTTTGAAAAATGGGAAACTAACAAATCTTCTCTAAAACAGCTGGGAAAAGGGTTTCATGAGCTGCAAACCTGATTGAGTCCTTAAAACTGTCCTTACATTTTTATGAATGGCGCTTCTCACCATATGCAGATAGTATAAACAGTTCAGCAAAGCTCTGCTTCTTGTGTATTATCCAGGTCGTTTCAGCTGCCCAGTTCTCCGACGATCCGATTGGACGGCCCTATTTGCACCAATCAGCTTTCAAACAGGCAACGGGAGAAGCGGTTTACTATGACGACCTGCCCAGTATAGAGGGGGAGCTCTTCCTGGTCCCAGTGACAAGCTCCAGGCCTCACGCCAAGATCATGTACGCACCTGCCCCGGTAACAGTCTCTGAGGCTCCTGCTGACAGCCAACACACCAGCTACCAGTTAATAAACATCAGCCAAGCTTGAAGCAGAAGGAAATTGTGGCGGCTCTCAGTTAGAGCAAAGGGAAGTAAAGGAAGGGGGGATAACAAGCAATTTTGAGGTAATAACCTCATTCTCCATGGTCTAGAGCTAATTTGGTTTGTTTAATGGCAATTTTTCCTGCTTGTTGCAGTTGGAATTGTGATTTTTATCAATAATTTGGTAATGGGGGGAAGGAATGCTAACTAGGTTACAATTAATATTAATGGGTAATAACACAGGACTGTGATTATTGTGATGAATTCCCCGCACAGCTCAGAGAGAGAGTTAATCGAACCCCCTTGTCAATAGTACTAACTGGTGTCTCTCCGCTGTCTCAGCTCCATTGATGCAGCCGCAGCTCTGAGCATGCCTGGAGTGGCAGCGTTCCTCTCCGCTCCCGACGTTCCCGGGAACAACCGGAGATCCTGGTTTGGCGACATCGAGGAACTCTTTGTGGAGGAAGAGGTGGGTAATGTTCCCTGGAATCATCAGAAATATGTATCCTGTTTTCAAATTGAAAAAGCACTGTAAAGAGCAGAAGAAACGTTAGGTAAAGGTACACAGGGTTAGCAGCATGACTTGTATTAAGGCTATTATCTTCACTATGACCCATCATTTGCATTTATATTTAAATGTCAGACAACTTTATTATGATTTTATAATGTTGCCATAAAATCTACAGCAGGAGTCTCAAACTCAGTTTATTTGGGGGCCAATGGCAATCTTGAAATCCTCCTGGGGGGGCAGTAACATAATGGGAGATGGAAGTCAGAAAAAAAATCTTTCAAAAACTAAGTCCTGAATTAAATGAAATTCAACAGTCTTTACAATTTACTAAATCAAACTTTTTACAATGGTGGTTTTCCCAAAGGTTTTTAGCATTTGCCAGACACTTGGCAAAGCTTCAGCTCTGTAAGTCTGTTGATGTTTGGCCTCAGTGATTCAGCAGTGGAGACCTTCAGGATGGCAGCAAGGTGTGCATCTGTTAGTCTTGAACGGTACTTGGACTTGTTTGCATTCAAAGTGGAAAAAAGTTTCTCGCACATGTATGTGCTGCCAAACAGACACATTATTTTCTTGATCCTTTTGGGTAGCTGCTTGAAGAACTGTGCAAGATCTCCCTGTGCTTCCTTGAATTTGTTCTTCAAAGGATTGTTGCACTGCAAATCAATTAGCTCCATCTGCAGATCATTTGGAGCTGTTTCCACATCAACAGAAAATGGGTCAGCACACATTAAGAAGGTGTCTCTGTGCCTCCTGAAGTCTGCAAACCGCTGATCAAATTCCTCCAGGAGCAGGTCAAGGGTAGCCGCATATTCAAGACCACTGAATCATATCAGTGCTCTGCTCCTCCAAAAGAGACTTGCATGCTGGGAAATGAGTGAGGTTGTTTTGTGACATTTGACTTTTCCACAGCCTCAGCTTTGTTGTGAATGCCCTCACACTGTCAAACATTGCTGTTACAAGCTGGCCTGGGCCTTGTAGCTTCAGATTTAGGATATTCAACTCCTGTGTGATGTCAACAAGGAAAGCAAGATCCATCACCTATTTTGTGTCATCAAATTCTGGCACTAGCATGTTAATCTCCATGAATCTTTTCACCTCCGTTTTTAACACAAAAAACCTCTTTAAAACATTCCCTCTACTACTGCACCTCTTTGAAGTACAGCAGATCGCCGTATTTTGACTGAACTTCGTCCAAAAATGCACGGAAGTGGCGATGCTGCAAACCCCTGAGCGAATGTAGTTGACGCATTTCACAACAACGGACATCACGTTTTCGAACTTCAAGCATTTGCTGTACAGTGCTTGCTGGTGAATAATGCAGTGCAATGCAACGGGTTGCTCTGCATTTTGCTCTTCTATCTTTCGTTGTACCAGCGCCACCAACCCATTCTTTTTCCCAATCATTGATGGGGCACTCTCTGTGGCAATGCCTGCTAATGCATTCCACGGCAGCCCAGCACGATCAATTGCATCTGACAGCTGACGAAAGATTTCATTTGCTGTTGTCCGACCACGCATTGTGTTCAAGCTGAGCAGCTCCTCTGTAACATCAAAAGAATCGTTGACACCCCTGACAAATATCGCTAGTTGTGCACTGTCAACCAAATTGGTACTCTCATTGAGCGCTACAGAGTATGCACTGAATGTCTTGCCTTTCTCGCAGAGTTGTTCGTCAATGTCGTTAGCAAACTCAACGATGCGTTCTACTACTGTGTTTGCGGAGAGGTTGATGTTACTGAGTAGGCTTCTCTTTTCTGGGCACATAATTCTTAAGGATGCAATCTTTAAGAAATTCACCATCAGTGAACGGCTTCCCAGCTTGAGCAATCATTTCACTCACCGCATAACTTGCCAAAACAATGGCCTCTAGTTATTTTTTCCCCTTCTGAAAAAGATGTTGCTGTAATGTTAGCCCCTTTCTGAGCTGCAAAGCAGTCTTCTCTCGTTCATCTCCCCGATGTTTGTCGTAATGATCTGCATGTTTTATTGAATAGTGGCGCTTGAGATTATATTCTTTTAAAACAGCAACTTTCTCCGTGCAAATCAGACACGTTGCATTGCTGTTGAACTCAACGGAAAAATAATCAATGGTCCACTTCTCTTGAAATTGCCTATGTTCTTGATTGACTTTTCTCTTTGGCAGAGCCATTGTGCAGCCTTTTTGAATATAAGAGATTAGATTGGGGTTTTTTGTTAACGTTAATTCCTCGAAACGTTAGCCTTCCGTTTCCATGGTAATATTTGTATGGGGAGGCAGTCAGATGCTGAGTGGTTCTGAATAACTTTGACGTTGACTCGATTTGCATACACAATAGTAATGTAAAATCGAGGGCAATGAAGATAAGTTTATCATTGTTAATCACTATATTCACTTCAGAGCTGTATTAGGTGATGCACAGATGTTGTTGGTGATAGTTGATCCTTTACTTTGTATTTTGAAACTCTGACAGAAAATGTAGGATCGAACAGTGCGGCTCTGATGTAATGATGTCAAGGGTGATGCTTGGAGGGCCGGTAGGTGGTGCTAGGCGGGCCGGAAGTGGCCTGCAGGCCTTGAGTTTGATCTACAGCAATACAATGTTTGGCATCTTATTCATAGCTCTACTAAATAGAATACAGTCAGTTTATTTTAATTTACTGTGAACTGAATACTGTATTTTGATAATGATTTTGGAGTACTGCGATATCACCATAGACAGAAATCTAAAAACATAGAGTATGTCTTTGTGTTAAAATATATATTTTTATGGTTTTGCTGTACGTATTTGGGGTACTCCAGGGTACCGCGTTCAGTCTCGCGCGTCCCCGCTTCCTCTCTGCACAGGTGACCTGCGTGGGACAGATCATTGGCGCCATTGTCGCTGACACTCGGGAGAACGCGCGGCGAGCGGTGGAGTGTGTCAAAGTGACCTACGAGGACCTGACCCCGGTCCTTTTCACAATTGAGGTGAACGAGACCAGCAGCCTTACTGTAGGACAAGGATGGGCAACTCTGGTCCTGGAGGGCCACTCTACACCACGTTTAACAAGTGTAATGAAGTAATTGTAGCTAACAAAATAGTTTCTTATGCACATCTATATCAATTCCATTGGTCTCAAGTGCAGTTTTGAAAGAAACACCTGTTTTAGCTAACATGTATTTTCATTTCAAAACATATCTGGCACAACGCTAGGTTAAAGAAAACTCTGTTTGGAAGCCATGCTATTTGACTGTCATACATCCAGGGTACTTTCATCTGGATAGTGAAATTGTCCCTACCCCTTCACTGGCTTCATACCAGTCAATAACCAATCAGCTGCTTCCCCTTATTGACTGACATGCTTTCAGCCAATGACTTGCTTTGACACAGAAGACACTGGTGAGGTGAAATGACCCAGGCAGTACAAGTGCAAACAGATAAGCCGAGAATAAGGCATAGAAAAGGAGCGTTCCCTTTAACCTAAAACAGTACCAGATATCCTGCTTCAAAATTAAAATGTGTGTGTGCTAAACAGGTGTTTCTTTTAAAACTGCACATTTGAGACCTATATAGCTAGTGGTGCAAAATTGCTAAGTTTTTCATGGGTTAATTTTGTGTCAGCTATAATTACTTTAACTACTGTGGCGTCTGGGTGGAGGGTTAATGGTTCAATGGTTCAAATAATTAAGAACATGGTTGGAACAAAGAGCTGATCTAGAAGGGCTGCTGTAGGATTGACTGGGGCACATTTAAAATTGCCAGTACTGTAGCTAGAGAGAGGCTGAAAGACTGCAGGGCACCAATCTATTCTGAATGAACAAATAAGTCAAGTCTAAACCAGACGGGCAACAAACAATGCATTAGACCAGGTATTACCTGTTGCTTTTCTAACATGTTTCTGTTCAGGAAGCTATTGAGCAGCAATCATTTTACAACCCTCAGAGGAAACTGGAGCGAGGGAGTGTGGATGGGGCCTGGGAGAGCGTGGATCATATTTTTGAAGGTACCGCAGAGAAGGGTCACCATCAGCAACCTGTTTGAATTTACACAAATAGACGTTCACAATCCCAGAGAAAGAACTGTATTTATGACAAGATTATAGGAGCGCCAACCATTTCTCTTACCTATTACTAGCATTATTAACATTATCACTGGTCCCCCGTGAAAGGAGTGCTAACAATCACTTCAGAATAAACCTCTTGGCAGCTTTATTAGCATTATTACTGGCCACCAGCTAATGAGCTGAGAATCTTTTGGTTCTAACATGAATCTTTTGCTTAGTTCACTGATTAAGTGTACTGTCTTAAGTAGCTAAGCAATGTTTTTTAAACCGCTCGTGTACTGTAGGATGTGTTCATTTTTAGATATTTTAGTCAATGGTCACTCTCAAGAAAATTATAATGTAGTTGCAACAAATGGATTTTCTAAGATTGTGTAATGGAAATGGCGTGTGTGTGTGTGTCTGTGATCCCTGTTTGAAGCCTGGTTAGACCTCATTGGTTTGCTATATAATGGGAATGGCCTGTGTGTTGTCTGTGCTCAGGAGAGATCTACATGGGCGGACAGGAGCATTTCTACATGGAGACACAGGGCCTGATTGCTGTGCCCAAGGGGGAGGACGGGGAGATGGAGCTGTTTGCAGCAACTCAGCATGCAGCTTTCACGCAGGTAAGAGCAGACCCAATGTACCTGACTGTCACACAGAGCATGCAGCTTTCACACGGGGAAGAGCAGACCCAATGCCTGACTGTCACACAGAGCATGCAGCTTTCACACAGGGAAGAGCAGACCCAATGCCTGACTGTCACACAGATACACGTTTGTGTTCCTGCTGGTACAAATTACTGTTTGTAAGTTACATCTTTCAATTAAAATCTCCGTTACAAGGCTTTAATGTGGGCCTCATGTTGCCACACAGACAACTACCCTCTGCCAATCCAAACCAATTCTATACAAGTGTACAGGAAAATTGCCTCCATGTAGTAATATAATAAAGTGTAATAAAGCACAATAAAGCATTGGGAATCATTGTAAAGACTAGCAAGGTATGGTAAAGCATAAACATGGCAAACCAGGGTGAACTTTGGTAAATACATAGTATAACCATGGGAAAAGCATTGGAAAACTACAAAATGACCATGTAAAAATACTGTGGTAAACTTTTATAGTGGTGCCCACATTGCTGTTCAGATATAATTTACACTTTTCTTGCTCCTACTTGCTGCTTTTTCCACTTTCCCAAATGTCTCTATTTTTTTTCAAAACTTGCTCCTATGTTGCCACACAAACAACAATTATCCACTGCCAATCCTAATCAATTCCATCTAATAGCATCTAATAGTTTTACACATATTACTGTTCATTTAAAAATCATTTTTTAAACATGTACTGCTGATTTTCTCAATTTTCTCAACTTTACCTGATTAAGTTCTGATTAAAATGTCAATTGATGTCCTATGAGAAAGAAAATGAAGTTGTAGGGGTGAAAGTGCGGTCTGTTTTCTTGTTCTCTAGGAGGTCGTTGCTACCACTTTGGGGGTCGAGGCCAATAAGATCACGTGTCATGTGAAAAGGCTTGGTGGGGGATTTGGGGGGAAAGTCATGAAGATTGCATCTCTGTCAGCGATCGCAGCAATAGCAGCTCACAAGTAAGAGTCACTGTGAACCTGGGCAGCTTCTAATAATCCAGACACTGCTTCATATAGAGTCACTGTGAACCTGGGCAGCTTCTAATAATCCAGACACTGCTTCATATAGAGTCACTGTGAACCTGGGCAGCTTCTAATAATCCAGACACTGCTCCATATAGAGTCACTGTGAACCTGGGCAGCTTCTAATAATCCAGACACTGCTCCATATAGAGTCACTGTGAACCTGGGCAGCTTCTAATAATCCAGACACTGCTTCATAAAGAGTCACTGTGAACCTGGGCAGCTTCTAATAATCCAGACACTGCTTCATATAGAGTCACTGTGAACCTCTGCAGTTTCTAATAATCTAGACACTGCTTCATAGAGGGGAGAGTCACTGTGAACCTGGGCATTTTATAATAATCCAGACACTGCTTCATAGAGGGCTTCATTATATTGGAATGAACACGCCACAGCAATGCCATTATCGCTATTATACTACAACATTTTAAAGTTATTTATTTATTTATTTGTTTGTGTGAAATAGTGCTAGGATGAATGTGACATTTTCATGTTCGGATATCCATTCAAGATTCATTTTCGTTCATTTGCAAAACATTGTTGAGCCATTATATGTAACACTGTATTAAAGCTGAAAAATATCACAGCAGTAGGAATGGGCTTACTTTACCCCACCGAATTAACTACAAAACAGAGGATGCCTGTGGCGGAGTGTCCCGCCCCTATTTATTATTATTTGTATTTTTGTTTGCGGCGCGGGTAAAAGCGCCGCGTCTTTTTGTTATATTTAAAAACCTCGTGAGGATGCATGGCTGATCAGCTACTGATTATTTAACTAGCTGACAGTCATGCATCCTTACCAAACGCGTGCAGACTCTGGCCGGGGGATAATAAGATAATTACCAACTAGTTAAATCCCTCGGCCAGAGTATATAAACCAGCAGCACTCTGCACTCGGGGTGTGGAGTGTTCGAGAGTGGAGAACGGGAGAGAGAGAGAGAGAGAGAGAGAGAGAGAGAGAGAGAGAGAGAGAGAGAGAGAGAGAGAGAGAGAGAGAGAGAGAGAGAGAGAGAGAGAGAGAGAGAGAGAGAGAGAGAGAGAGAGAGAGAGAGAGAGAGAGAGAGAGGAAGAAAACAATTGCTAAAACGTGCTGGAGTATCCAGCACGAAACTTACTTGTTTGTTTATTCGTTCGGCCCTCGTGCCCTTTTGTTTGGTGTTTTGTTAAATCTTTTGTTTTTGTTTTGTCTATTAAATACGCTGAGTGCACCAGCACTCAGCTTCAACCGCCCATCCACTGTTTTGGTTTGAGTTACTTCCTGGTCCGTGACGTCATCCACATCACCACTGCGAGCCAGTCTGCCACATATGGTGTCCTGCGTGGGACAAACAACGCCTCCAACAGCCGGACCAGGAACAGCAAAGGAAGTTTTTTTCGTGTTCGTTTTTTCAAATAGTGTTTTTTGTGTTTGAAAAAAAAAAAAAAAATGGATGAAGTGGACGCCTATATGGAGAGGTGGCATGCGCATCAGAGGGAGTTGAAGGAAGGAGGGGCTACATGGTGCCTCGCCTGCCTGGAGTATGGGCACCTCCCTGAGGTGTGCCCATATGAAGACCCCCTCTTTGTGCAGGCCTTTGATCGAGGTGAGGTGGAGACTGCGGAGGAGTGGATCCACCTGAAGGCCATACCATCGCCGCAGGTGGATCAGGAAACCTGCCTCACCTGCCTCAAAGGGGAGGAGTGGTGCTTTGCCGTCGGCAAGGTCGGGCACAAAGCACCCGACCAACCCCCTCCATGGCAGGAGGTGGAACTGCTGGTCCCGAAGAAGGGAAGGAGGGGCGGTGCTAAGAAGGCAAAGAAGCCCGCACGTCCTGCGCCTGAGTGGGAGGAGCCCGAACGTCCTGCGCCTGAGTGGGAGGAGCCCGAACGTCCTGCGCCTGAGTGGGAGGAGCCCGAACGTCCTAAGCCCAAGAGGGGGGAGTCGGTGCATCCACAGCCCAAAAGGGAGGAGTCGGTGCGTCCACAGCCCAAAAGGGAGGAGTCGGTGTGTCCACGGCCCGAAGAGAGGGAAGTCGGGGCTTCCACAGCCCTAGGACCCAAGCTGCAGTCCCAAGAGCCAGAAGGGGAGGAGTTACAGGCTCAACCCCCTGAATTTTTCTGGGGGGGAGAAGGGCAGGATGCTGGTGTTCCCCAGCAGCCTCTATTTATGCTGCTGAAGGGAGCACGGCACACACCAGCCCAGCCGCCACAGCAGAGGGAGCCAGCACCGCCACAGCCTCCCTCTGAGTGGCCAGCATCCGCCCCATCGCCTCTGCCTCCACCACCACCAGGAGCAGAGCAGCAGGAGCTGCCTCTGTCTCCACCACCACCAGGAGCAGAGCAGCAGGAGCTGCTTCTGTCTCCACCATCACCAGGAGCAGAGCAGCAAGAGCTGCCTCTGCCTCCGCCACCTCCACCAGCAGAGGGTGAATGCCTGCTGGTTCCGCCTCCACCGTCGTGGGAGGACTGCTTGCCCCTCCCACCTCCACCAGCAGAGGGTGAATGCCTGCTGGTTCCGCCTCCACCGTCGTGGGAGGACTGCTTGCCCCTCCCACCTCCACCAGCAGAGGATGAATGCCTGCTGGTTCTGCCTCAACCGTCGTGGGAGGACTGCTTGCCCCTCCCACCTCCACCAGCAGAGGATGAATACCTGCTGGTTCCGCCTCAGCCGCCGTGGGAGGACTGCTTGCCACTCCCAGCTCCACCAGCAGAGGGTGAATACCTGCTGGTTCCGTCTCAGCCGCCGTGGGAGGACTGCTTTCCCCTCCCACCTCCACCAGCAGAGGGTGAATACCTGCTGGTTCCACATCCACCGTCATGGGAAGGACTGCTCCTGCCCTGCCTCGCACCACCCAGGGATGCCTGCTTCGCATCGCCTGGGGCTGCCTGTTGCTCCGCATCACCTGGAGAGCCACCAGCTACAGAGAACGAGGGAGAAGTGGAGCTCCCGCTGCCGCCTCCATGGCCAGGGGCTCCCCTCCCGAGTTCACCTCCCGAGGGTCCGCTGCCGCTGCAGTCGCCTGGGGTCGCCAGGGATCCTGCTTCGCCTGGGGTCACTACACTGTGGTCGGAGCCCCACGGAGGGGAGCTGCCGGCCATGAAGAAAGGGGGGGAGGTCAGGAGACCAGCTCCCCCAGCCGCACTTTCGCGGCCGGAGATCATGTGGTCAGAGCCCCACGGAGGGGAACTGCTGGCCGTGAAGAGGAGGGGGGAGGTCAGGAGACCAGCTCCCCCAGCCGCACTTTCGCGGCAGGAGTTTGGGTGGTCAGAGCCCCACGGAGGGGAACTGCTGGCCATGAAGAGGAAGGGGAAGGTCAGGAGACCAGCTCCCCCAGCCGCACTTTCGCGGCCGGAGATCATGTGGTCAGAGCCCCACGGAGGGGAACTGCTGGCCGTGAAGAGGAGGGGGGAGGTCAGGAGACCAGCTCCCCCAGCCGCACTTTCGCGGCAGGAAATACTGTGGCTGGAGCCCCATGAAGGGCAGCTGCCAGCCATGAAGAAGGGGGGGGAGGTCAGGAGACCAGCTTCCCCCGCAGCAATTTCGCTGCAGGAGAAAGGGTGGCCGGCCATGAAGAAGGGGGGGCAGGTCTGGAGACCACCCCCAAAATTTTTTTGGCCAGAGGAGCCGGCCGGTGCGCGGGCCATTGGAACGCTACGGCTGTTTGGGTGGGAGGAGGACATCCCACCGTGGCCGCCACCTTTGGTCCGCTGCTGCCCCTGTTCCTGCGCCGGGACTGCTAACCGGGACTTTGGGGACTAAGGGGGGAGGTGGCCGAAAAGGCCATGTGTGCTGCGCACAAGGGGGGGCATGTGTGGCGGAGTGTCCCGCCCCTATTTATTATTATTTGTATTTTTGTTTGCGGCGCGGGTAAAAGCGCCGCGTCTTTTTGTTATATTTAAAAACCTCGTGAGGATGCATGGCTGATCAGCTACTGATTATTTAACTAGCTGACAGTCATGCATCCTTACCAAACGCGTGCAGACTCTGGCCGGGGGATAATAAGATAATTACCAACTAGTTAAATCCCTCGGCCAGAGTATATAAACCAGCAGCACTCTGCACTCGGGGTGTGGAGTGTTCGAGAGTGGAGAACGGGAGAGAGAGAGAGAGGAAGAAAACAATTGCTAAAACGTGCTGGAGTATCCAGCACGAAACTTACTTGTTTGTTTATTCGTTCGGCCCTCGTGCCCTTTTGTTTGGTGTTTTGTTAAATCTTTTGTTTTTGTTTTGTCTATTAAATACGCTGAGTGCACCAGCACTCAGCTTCAACCGCCCATCCACTGTTTTGGTTTGAGTTACTTCCTGGTCCGTGACGTCATCCACATCACCACTGCGAGCCAGTCTGCCACAATGCCGTATAGTAGTTATAGTAATATACATGGCTTCTCAAGATATTTGTAAATCCTAGAACAGCATTTGACGAGACAGTTGTCCGTTTTGTGTGCTGACCTGTCCCTCCCGTGCAGGACTGGCCGCTCAGTGCGTCTCGTGCTGGACCGTGGAGATGACATGCTCATCACTGGTGGCAGACACCCCTTCCTGGGCAGATACAAGGTGAGAAGGGCAGGGAGGAACATTTTACAATTCTGTCCAGTGTGATTACCATTTGCTTCAATTGCAGCCTTGGCAGGATGTTATAAACAGCTGCTCGGGACATCAGCACCTAGATGCTTGCCATAGACACATGTAAGGCAGGCTAAATCGGCCAGTGTCTTTATATTCGTAAGTGCCACTTTATAGCCTGATCTAGCCTAGGTTACATATCTCTATGGCAGTCTACTAGAAGTAATTTCCATTTGAAGCTCCTTACTCTTGAATTAGAGACTGGATTTGAAAGCACTGGTTAGCACCCCTCTAATGAATGGCTGTAAAGTGCCTGCTTGCTCTTCTCCTGCTAGGTGGGCTTTATGAAGGATGGAACGATCGTCGCAGCAGATATCATTTACTACAGCAATGGAGGAAACACCTTGGATGAGTCTTTATTTGTGAGTAATCAAACTGGACAAACTCCCAGCCCTGACCTGACACCCCGTCCTGCCTGCCCTTCAGTCCTGGGCCTCTCTCAAACACATGCTGGCAACACTCCCAGTTGTTTTGTGATGTGGGTCACACATGACCATTGAGAGCTAGGTTAAGGACAGTGATTAAACATGTGGCCTGAACAGTCATATTGGAATCCAGAGCGACGGGCAGGGGAGCTAGTGAATTAACCCACTGTCTGATGACCTGTCAAATATTGAAAGCTGTCAGAATCATGTCTGAAGTGTCCCTTAAACCACAGCGTAACCACTAACCTCCCCTGCAACACTCTGCCCTTGGTGAATGTAAGAAATACCACACAGTGTGTTGCGGGGGGGGGGGCAGGTTAATGGTTGCACTCAGGTGTACCAGCTGTAGTTGGAGTTCAGACATGATTCTGAGAGCTTTTTTGAGGTCACAGGTGTGCTTCTAACTGCATGCCAAGTTAAGTACTCCTGTTGTTTGTAACAGGAATGTGGCATTTAAAGACTGGAATAAACACTAGACAAACTTGTCCCAATGTCTTGTGTTGGAACTAGACAAACGACAGTCATCAAGTAGTCTCCATCACGTAAACGAGCACACAGTTTCATAGTAGCACAGTACCTGTTATAGTCTTCTGATAACCTGTAAAACGTGCATGTGCAGAATGTTTCCCTGCTGCCTCTGCAGATCATGGAGAAGGCTCTGCTGCACATGGACAATGGCTACCGGATCCCTCACCTCCGCGGCAGGGGCTTCGTCTGCAGGACCAACCTGCCCTCAAACACGGCTTTCAGGGGCTTTGGGGGGCCGCAGGGGCTCATGGTCATCGAGAGCGTCCTGCACGAAGTGGCGGCCAAGTGCGGCATTCCCACAGAGAGGGTGAGGGGGCTGTGGTGCTGTTTTTTGTATTAGTTTAATCCATTAAACAGGGAATAGACAAATATTGAGTCAAAACACAAGCTAGCAAAGTGTTTGCAGAGAAAACATAAAATATACAGCTATTCCAATTCCCTGGATAGGTAGCCATTGCCATCAGGGTACAGCATTGTTGGGTGTAAACTAGAAAGTTGGGCTCTCCAGAGTAATCAAGGGACACTGAGTATACCAGGAGAACATTCCCCACACCAGAGTGATGCCAAATCCAATCGCGTAGACCGGTCCTAATAAAGGGGACAGGCGGTGTGTGTTTCAATAACTGTGGTTCAGCCCCTCTAGATGAGATGCTGCGTAGCCAGGCTGACCTCTGCGGTAGGAAAGTGAGTTGTGTTTCCACGCTCCGTAGGTGCGGGACATGAACATGTGCAGGGAGGTGAGCCTGACACACCACAAGCAGCTGTTCGACCCGGGGGACATGGTGCGCTGCTGGGAGCAGTGTCTGCAGCAGGCCTGTGTCGAGAACCGTCGGCTCGCCATCCAGGAGTTCAACAAGAACAACCGCTGGAGGAAGAGGGGACTCTGCACCGTGCCGCTCAAATTCGGGGTCGGCTTCTCCAAGGGATTCCATAACCAGGTGAGCAGATTGACATTGCTGAAGAGCTAGCAGAGCCGCTCCAGTGAATCCTACCTAGTATGAATCATCCATCGCTGTAAAACGCTCGCTAGAGCACTGAAAGAAACTAAATAAATGCAATGAAAAACAACAACACTGAAATGAGTTGTGAGGGGTTGTGTTTTACTGTTCAGGAATGGAAATAAGACCCTTTTGCATGGCAGTTTCACTCATTCCAGGTTGTACTATGAGATTGATTAGCCACAGTGTATAGGTAACAAACTTAGGTGTGTCTTATTAAACTGAAGAGTAAAACCAGGAATACATGAAACAGCTATGCAATGGGAGTTTCCATCCCTGCTTCATGCTGGTTCGTTTACCAATGTGGGTTACTGGGCCTCTTTTGTCAATGACTCCTGTCTACTCATTTATTTTTGTCAGAGAAGCCCTTGAAAGCAGCTTTAAAATGATCCTAGCATTATTTGTCTAGGTCATCCCCTGCATAGATCCCCTGGCATTTTTACCACCTTCAGACACATTCTCACCATGTGGGCTGGCATTCTTTTCTCCATTCCAGGTGGTTCATGTGTATTCCACATCAACCACAAACAGCAGAAACACCTACCCAGGATTTGGTCCTCGAGCTGGAATGAGCGAGCCTCCAGCTTTGGGGAGGAGGCTGTATAAGGAGCCGGGTGTGTTTCTATCCCTCAATCTGTGCTTGCCTTGTTCCTCAGGGGGCTGCCCTGCTTCACATTTACAAGGATGGGTCAGTGCTGCTGACTCATGGAGGCACAGAGATGGGGCAGGGGATCAACACCAAGGCCATTCAGGTGAGCGCTCGCCACACTCTGCCCCAGGCATCTAGTTTGAGCAGTGGGGTGTGTTCTTCAAGAGGTCTGCCACACAGTGTGGGGAAAGCAATTAAAAAGGCAAACAGAAGGCTTGAGTCGAAAGTATAGAGTGCACATCAAAAGAGGTTATGATTAGCTTTTATAATGCACTGATGAGACCGCACTTAAAATACTATGTTCACTTCTGGTCACCACAGCCCCAAAAAGACATGTAGTCCAAACAGCAACCAGACTAATCCCGGTAATGAATGAACTATGAAGACAGGCTTAGTGGTCTAAATTTATTTAGAATAGAACAAAGAATAATTAGGGGGGACTTGATTAAAGTATTTTAAATCTGAACCAATACTTTAAGCACAGCACAGAAACCGGGACCAGAGGACACAGTTGGAAATGAAGTGGACTTAGGACAGAGGTTAGGAGACACTACTTTATACAGAGAGTGGTGAGGGTATAGAATGAGTTACCTATTCACGTTGTTGATGCTGAATCATTAGGATCCTGGATGATCTTGATTTGAGAGCAACCAGCTACTTGGACCATGACGAGCACTGATGGGCTGAATGGCCTTCTGATGTTGTTCTGTTCCTCTCCAGGTTGCTAGTCGAATCCTGAAGATCCCTATGTCCTCGATTCACATCACGGAGACCTGCACTGGCAACGTCCCCAACGCTGCTCCCTCCGCTGCCTCCTTCGGGACAGATGCAGTGGGGATGGCTGTGAAGGTACCTGGGCTTTCATAACTAGAAAACAAGAGAAATGGTGGCTGCTTGTGGTGGGAGGCTGACTAGTCTCAAGCAGAAAGCACTTTCACACTTTTCTTTTATGGCTTCTGTCAGTGCGTAACAGAAAAACAAATCCTAACAAAAGTACAAACAGGGATGCCTCTACAGTCAGGTTTAAACCAACCCTTGTAGTCCGAATTGATCTATAATCCGAGCCAAATTTCAATATCATAATTCTATAGTAGACGTATCATTTAGATGAGGTTAGTGCAGATTTTTAAAGGAATATAAATGTCCAAAAAAATAAAACAAAGACTAGACACAACATGTACTCCAAACAAATCACTGATCTGAATTGGGTCAGGTTCCAAATGGTTCGGATTACCAGGAGTCTACTGTACCTGGTTTTGGGCACAAAGCTGTTCACACACCCCCTAGCTCCAAACATACCTTTTCAGGTGATAAAGTAATAAAGGCTGCTTCCTCCCTCAGCTGAACTTCAAGGCATGGATAGAACCCTGTCCTGACAAATGCCACACCAACAACTACAGTACACAGGGCATTTTTCAGTCTTTATACGAGTAAAAACTAACTAGTGATTTGTCACTTTGAATCACGTTTCCTTTAGTTTTGCTGGTAATGCACTGCACTGCACTAGATGCTGCTGTTGCTTACTGCATATATACTATAAGGACACATGGCAGATCTAGCCTTGGTTACATATGTCTATGATAGGCAACATGAACTAAGGAGAACAGGAACAAAAACAAATACATATTTTGAAGCAACTTACTCTTTAATTTGGTTACAAGGACTCGGAAAGCCTCCTAGAGAACCCTAATCACACTGTAATGGACTGGCCTCGCAGCTGGAATACAAGGCAAGGCTGGCTGTGTGTATCTAGTGCTTGATTCCAATAAGCAGCCCGTTGTGGTAATTGCAGTAATCTGTCTGCTGTTTCTCTCGTTAGGATGCCTGTGAGAAGATCATGAAGCGATTGAAGCCTATTATGCAGGAAAACCCCAAGGACACGTGGGCTGCCTGGGTATGTCTCTCCTGCAGGGGAATGAGGAGCACAAGTCTAGAGGCATAGCCAGCAGAGTCCTGACAGCTTCTCTGCATCTCTGTGTTTTTACAGATTAAAGAGGCCTACTGTCAGAAAGTCAGCTTGTCAGCAACCGGATTCTTCATGTGAGTAAAGCATCTGTGGGCCACATGCAGATCGCAGCGCAATGTTAAACTTCAGAGCCTTGTGTGCAGACTCTTTTCAATTCATCTCGGCACAGATGCCCTTTTTCCAGATTGCTGCAAAGTTGGAGCCCAGCTGTTCCACAGGCTCCTGTAAAGAGTGATGTACATGGTGTCAGCATATGCAATGAGCTTTGCACTGGGTCTATAAAAGTGATGGCCAAAAATATTATTTCATGTGGGAGTTCTTTCCCCTTTAATGGAGCTACCATATGGGGTTAATCTGCAGAAATTGCCACATTCTTATTATTTCCATGCATATCAAACCCTGTGATCATTTGAAGGTCATTTTTCCATCTTTACCAGCTTCAGTGTGAGATTCCCGAGTCCAAATCGAGTGTTGTCTTATATTAAATCTGGCAAACCAGTGATGTTTAATTTTTGTGCTGTGCATTTAATGTAGGTATGATCAAAGTTAAATTAGATTTTGTCTGTATGATAAAATAGAACCAGGTTTTACACTTGCTTTCCCTTCTCTGTGTATACTTTTAAATTTTTTTAATACAGGGGGCCACATACGAATGTTGACTGGGAGAAGGGGGAGGGGATGCCCTACTACTACTTCACCTTTGGAGCCTGCTGCTCTGAGGTTGAGGTCGACTGTCTGACAGGAGATCACAAGGTAGTGAGATCCGATTCTCCACAACTGTAGGTCAGCTAGCCCTGGACAGTCAGCACATGACTATCCCACCTCTCCAGCTACTCCTTCCAATTGGTGGAACCAAAGGACCACTACAGCTAATAACAAATTGCACTGAAACAGAAACAGCTACTGAAAACGTACATGACCTTAATATAAAACACAAAGTAGAACACTCCAGGCAATCATATAAAAAAAATTAATCATTCTGTGTGCTGTGCTGAAATACATTGAAAGCATGTGTGTTTCAGTATTAAAAACGCTGTAACGGTACCACTGGCTGTAGTTGAAAAGTCATGTTCAGAAATTAGGTTTCTGTACGATACCAATCAAAACTCAGATTCTATACAGATACAGTAGCTTCAGTATTTGTTTTCTATTGTTTTAATAGGTTGCGCAATAAGCATACTTAAAACACCCATGCTGCTTGATAACTTATAATTAGGAATCGTATAAGTCACACTCCTACTCTGTGCTTCACTTCTCGTTGGGTTTGTCAGTAATTACACTTAGTATAACTCTAATTCCTAGGGAGGTAGGTGGGGGGTGCAGTGGCTGTTCTTGAGTCTGGACTTGAAAATTAACACTTTGTTGCAATCTCGTGGGCCAGATAAATAAGAGGGAATAAAATACAATATGGTGCCAGAATCGCCATAAAATGAAGTCAGAGTTGAAAACAGAGTAGGGCGGTTTCCTGGAATGATTTCTGAAGGAGAATGCAGGGATAAGACTCCTGTTACATAGCATTTACTTTCATTCCAGGTTTTACTGTGAGCTTGATTAGCCACACTGTGGGTAGCAAGCTCAGCTGTGTCTTATTAATCTCATAGTAAAAACCAGGAATGGATCAAACTGCTATGCAATGGGAGTCTTATTCCCCTCCCTGGCTCGAATCATTGCTGGGCTGGCTGTCGGTTTAATGTGTGTGGCAGATTAACAAGGGAGAAGCATTTTACCATGGATACTGTATATTGCTCTGTAATGGAATTTCATCCTATTCTGCTTACTCTAGTGACTACAGGGGAGTAAAGCATGGGGATTCATTCATGGGTGCTGCACCCTTTGGCTAGTGGCTACCATATTGAGGTCACGTTACTTTAGGCTTCTGCACACTGAACTAGTGTCTTCACATTTAGTACACCCCTGTATTATATGATTCCTTGTGGACAAATATGTAATTTATACTTTATCTACTTAGTACTCCAAATGTAATAATCTCAAATCTTTCTCTCTCTGTCATTCCAAACTGCAGAACATAAGAACCGACATCGTGATGGATGTTGGTCAGAGTCTCAACCCAGCTCTGGATATTGGGCAGGTAGGTCTTAGACATTGGCAGCAGTGTGACGTTGAGGTTGTAGGGTTTGTATGAATTGGAGGAGCAAGTGTTTCTTCACAAATTGATTTAGTTTTGCATGAAGCAGGACAATAATGTTGTCTGTTCGGTAAGATTCCGTGGAATTACTATTAAGGATAGTGTGGATAGTGTGATTGTGCTACTTTCTCATTCCAGTCTTTCCCCTGTCCTTCATGCAGGCTCTGAACAAGAAGCCCCTTTCTCTGCCTTGCCCCTTTGCTCTCTCACTCTGTTGTATTACTGTTTGAGATGAAACACACTTGCTTCCTACATTCACTGGAGCCCAGTCTGAAGAACTGTAGATGGGAGCAATATACAGCAAGCACAAGACTATCTCAACGCAACTTTGCAACGTCAAAGTCAGAGAGATACAAATATGACAGAGAGATAGAATCCCGATAATATGCACTCTGCAGTATAACAGCACTGCACTGCCTGTGCTCTTTCTTATTGCTGTGTTTCAGATCGAAGGGGGCTTTGTGCAGGGGTTGGGTCTCTACACCATCGAGGAGCTCCAGTTCTCCCCCGAGGGGGTCCTCCGGACGCGGGGTCCGTCTCAGTACAAGGTCCCTGCGCTCTGTGATGTCCCCGCGCAGCTCAACGTGTCCCTGCTGGCCAACGCTCACAACCCTCATGCCATCTACTTCTCAAAGGCAAGGGCTGCAGGCGACATGGGTGTGCTAACTGGCCAGGCAATACAGGGAACCAAAAACAACAGAATTAATCAAATTATTAGTATTAGCCCCCCACGTGAAACATAGTCTAGTGAATCTCCTCCTAGCGGTTGATCAGTTAATAATATGAACATCAGCATAAAACCCATACAGGTACTCGCCTGTAGACTACAGAGCTTGCTCTTTAGTTGAATGGCAAGATGCTCGTGTTTGAACTGTATGGTTTGTGGTTCACTTCCAGCCCTTGCGTTTCCATTCAATTCAATGGGCTGAGATGCCAATTAATTACAACAGGAGTATCTTTGACATCAAATGGACCCTAATACCTGCAGCACAAGGAGGGAATCTATAACAGCAAGGATACATGGACTTCACTAGAATCAAATCAAACCATGGTTCTGACTTATAGTGTATATGGGGGAGGAGACTGATCTGCATCTGCCTGCGCAGTGCTGCAGTCGTAACGATATTCACTGTGCTTTGCTGTTTCCCAGGGGATTGGAGAGCCCACAGTGTTTTTCGGCTGCACGCTGTTTTACGCCATTAAGGAAGCGATTGCTGCAGCCCGCAAGGACAGCGGCTTGAGTGGGAGCTTCCCTCTCAGCAGCCCTGCCACTCCAGAGAAGATCCGTCTGGCCTGTGTGGATCGGTTCACGCAGATGGTACGTCATTGAGAATGGGATGTATATTTAGGGCTTTGTTTTACAGTGGTGTTGTTTTGGGAATGAATCACCTCCAGGTTTGTTGTGATGTATCCCAGGTGCCTGCAGTGGAGCCGGGCTCCTTCACTCCATGGACCATCGGAGTGTGACCCAGAAACAGCATGAAGATACAGAGCCTGTGCAGGGGGCTGGAGCGCTCCCCTGATCCCTGTCACAACATCCTAGTTTACAGATCTGCACCTGCCTGTCACTGTTCACGACACATTCTTTGTCTTTAGTCTGTTACCACTTACTGATTATTTTTTAGCTGTACTATAAAAAATAACTTGATACTTACTTGATAATTACTACAGATTACATGGCGTTTCTGGGAATTACTTTTTCAAATGTATTTTTTGTGTCCTTGATACAAGGGTTAATATCCTAGCTATTAGATGATACATCATTGATTATGCAGTTTGGGTGGAGCAAATTATTATTATTATAATTATTATTTCTGTTGTTGTTACTAATAGCAAGACATTTACAAACATTACTAAGAATGACTTACTGCTTCTCTGGAATTACTAAATACCAAAACAAAGTAGTTTGATTACTTCTCATTTCACTTTAAGGTGTGAAACCAAATCTTTAAAAAATACAATATGCTGTTCGTGATACAACATGCAACCCGATATACATGTGATGATCCTGGATGGCTACTTGTATGATGCATAATAAGATCAAATCATTATTTAGCGATGCGCTATTTTGTTAAAAGACAAGAATTAAATGGGATAGGGCCAGTATATATCTGTGGAAGGGTGGTGGGCAATTCACTGACACACATAGGAGACAGAAGGTTTTATTTGAAACACTAAACTGATGCCCAGTTTTTATTTAGGTAATTTTATTTTTATTATTTGTCGCCAGGTGGCGCTGGTGCTGCAACTCCCCCAACGATGGTAAACAGGGGTTGCACTTGTATCCGTCAGCACGCACAGGTGCTCTGAAATAATAATGAAAACCAAAGGCAAAATAAAAAGAGAAAATAAAACACAGTAATAAAACTACAAAATAAAGGTGCTGCTTACGCAGTGCCCCCACTACTGCGAAGCCGGTCAGTTCAGGTCTCTGTCCTATGCTTGTTTGTTCTCTATACACTGGGGTGGCCAGAGTTCCCCGTATATCTACACACGTCACCTCGGGTACGTAATTATTTATTTTAATTCTTGTTTTATTTGTTTAAGGCGGGCTGTCTTCCTCAGCCTTGCTTGCCTGTTTTGTTCTCTGCCTGGTCTTTGTTTACACTGGCGTCTTCCCCTGTCAGGCCACCTGAATGCACAACCAAGCACAGTTCTTATTGGCCAAGCAAAGAGTGATGTGGTAATCTATCCCCAGCCAAGATCATTGGGTGATTCCTACCGCACTGGCAGGGCTCACCATGCCCACAGTGTTAAGATACAATCAGGGCGTCGCAGCTCAAGGTTTCAGAATTCACTGTACAAATCCTTTTATAATCAGAATTGTAACAAATGCATTTGTATTTAAAGCTGAATGCTAACATGACTGTACATTAAAGGGATGTTCTTAATAAAGAATTTCTTACCTGTGTACTATAATGTTACATATGTTCTCCATTGCTGTTTCAGCTCAGTTCATTATTTCCCAGGCATACCAACTATTCCACAGAACTTGCATCTTAAAGGACTCCTCAGGGCTTATTGTAAGGTGCAGAATCATATTAGCGGTATGCAGGCTTCAGTACACAGTGCTTCACTGAGATCTTCATTGCACAGTGCTACTCAAATATGAATCCCCACCTCTATCTTACAATCTGGCTATTAAGAAGCAGTTTTGCTGGAATAGTTAGTGTAAAGTGAGCTGAGCAGAAGCCACAGAGAAGTGTACAGAGCACACAGGATATAGGAAAATGTATGATGCCCCTTTAAGAACGCAGTGCTGTCTAAATAGTGTAAAACTGACTGTATGTTCAAATAAAGACCATTTCAAACAAAATTCCTTGTGTTGCATCCCATATTAAAACAGCGGAGAGCTGAATGACTAGAAGACACTCCTGATCCCAGTTGTGAAAAGCTATTTAATCCACTTTCAAATACAAATAATATGCCTTAATTCTAATGTGATTGACTGTCTTTGATACAAGGGTTAATATCCTGGCTAGTAGATGATACATAGTTATCATTAAAATAAATCATCTTTTTAGTATTACTTTGGTTGCCCTGATTAAACCACTGGCATTTTTTCAACCTGAACAGTTGGCTTGTCAGTAGGCCTCTTGGCGAACAAGTACACATTGAGACAGTGGTCCAGTCCTAACAACCTTACTGGAACTTGTATTTTGTAAATATGTTCCACCTCACTGGTGCCCTGAGCTCATACAGGCTCTCCCCAAGCTTGGCCAGCCTGTCCTGGTACTCCAGTGTCTGGTGATTGCTCCCGGGCATCCCCTCAAAGCCATGCATTGCGCCCCACCAGCAGGCAGCGATGACTGCAGTGGAATCTCTGCCACCTCCGTGGAAGAAAGCGTGATGGGCCAGAGACACCCAGGAGCTGCCAGCTCTCAGGATAGTAGCGTCATAGGCGATCATGGGGGGATCGTGCCTGCCCAGCCAGAGTAGCTCAGGGTGCGATAGAAGGAGTCCCTCTCTCTCAATCCGTACTCGGGAGGAAACTTACCACCCAGAATTCCTTTCTTGTTGAGGTAGTTTATCCACTTGTTTTCAAAGTATTCCCTGGAACAGAGGATTTCAAAATCCTTTCAAATAATAGACACTATTTTCAATAATAGACATTGTATTTTTAATAATAGACACTTTTAATAATGCGTAAACAATACATATAAGGAGAAAAGATATGAAACGGACTTCAATCAACCTATGACAAGCTTCTTAAAGGAAACCATCTTTTTAAATGAAGCAGTTGCTATTAATTAATAGATTAATAATGGACACTGTATTTTTTAATAAGACATACTTGCAACTTTAGTATCCATGTTAATTTTCATTTTGTCCAAAACAATTTATATTGATCACATTTCAAATCATCAGACATATGTCAATTCGTACAGATAAACATTGAAAACAGATATACTGCATAATGTATACAATAGATGCCGCTTATTAGCAACTCTGATAAAGACAACTTTTGGTTATTAACATTTTTATAGGAACTAATCCTATCCTATGGTTTTTCGCTTATTGCCAACTTAGATAATGGCAACTTTTTAAAAGATTCATATTTAAATACAGTACAGTTTACAGTAAATGCAGATATACTACTAAGTAAAATATGAACTGGGATGCAACAAGTAAGGATTACTGCAAGTGATATCTACAATTTCATATCAGTAGTGCGATAGTGCAAGGATGGTGCTTTAGCTGAGGGTCCAGTGATGCAGTGCTTAGGTCAGGCAAGTCCAGCGCATAGTAGGAGGGGTAGAAGCAGTCTAAAGGTGGGTCTTGAGGAGGCGACGGAAGGCAGTGAGAGATGTAGCAGTCCTGAGCTTCTCTGGTAGCTGGTTCCACCACAGAGGGGCTATGGAAGAGAAGGAGCGGGCACTGGAGGATGGGGAGTGGAGGGAAGGCATGACCAGTTGGCCAGTAGAGGAGGAACGGAGAGGACGAGAGGGGGTGGAGGGAGACACAAGGGATTGGAGGTAGGTGGGGACAGTGTGGCGACGAGAGCGGTAGGCAAGAACAAGGGTCTTAAAATGAGTGTGAGCAGAGATAGGTAGCCAGTGGAGGGCACAAAGCAGAGGGGTATGAGAGTAATGAGATTAGGAGAAAACAAGACGAGCAGCAAAATTTTGAAGCTGAAGGGGGGCGGATAGCCAAAGCAGGGAGACCAGCAAGGAGAGTTACAGTAGTCCAATATGGAGAGATCCTTGAGGTACACCTATAGAGAGGGGACGAGGAGCAGATAGAGAGAGCCACGCCAGCAAACCTGGAAGGAATGGTTAGAGATAGGAGGAAAGCCAGTCAAGAGCAGTGCCTGAAATCCCCAGGTCAGAGAAAGAGGACAGGAGAACGGCATGATCGACAGTGTCAAAGACAGAGGAGAGGTCAAGGAGAATTAGAATGGAGCAGAGAGCAGAGAGTCAGTTACAGGAGGAGTGTGGTTTCCGTGGAATGTACAGGACGGAACCGGTTGAAGAAGGTCAAGCAGAGAGTCCGTGACAGAAGGATGTCGGCTGGCGGTGGACAGCTCACTCGAGCATTTAGAGGAACAGGAGGAGAGAGGGCGATAGTTCTGGGGAGAGGAAGGGTCAAGAAGAGGTTTCTTAAGAGCAGTTTTGAAGGCTGAGGGAAAGGAGCCAGAGAGCAGAGAGGTGTTAATGGGGGAAGGGATAAAAGCAAGAACAGCGAGGGCAATGGATTGGAAGAAGCGAGTAGGAATGGGATCCAGGGTGCAAGTAGTTGACTTGGAATCCAGGAGTAAGGAGAATGGTGGGGACAGGGAAGAGGGATGTGATCAGGGGGGGGGGGGGGGGGGTAAAGGAGAAGATACTCTAGAGAATAGCTTCTGAATGTCCTCTACTTTGGTTGTCCTCTAGCTTGTTATGGGATGAACAGAGTGTAGAGGATAGCCAGGGCTGGGGAGGGGAGGAGCGAGCAGGGGAGGAGCGAGCAGGGCAGGAGACGGTGGGACAGAATACAGTATTATTAAAAATACTGTGTATATTTATGTCTTATTAATTGAAGCAACTGCTTCATTTAAAAATATGTACATTTACGTCTCTTTTTTAAATTATCAGCTTGTATTTATATTCTTAGCTCACTTCTCAGTTACGGTTGCAATTCATGACTGAACAGTTTTGAATACTCTAACAATAGTAGTTCTTAATGTATTTTATGTATGTTTTGCTTATATCATCTTAAACTTTATAATTGATTTACAGATATCAAAAGATCATCCAGCGGAAAAATGAAACGGGAGATATCACTATTTTTTTCAATATTGCCACACCCTCCAAGGCATTACTAGTTACTGCCTATCCTTGAAAACCAAACCACGCCACAGTCTTGACTGCTCATGAATATGTATGACAGTGGCAATTTCTGACAGCACTTCGGCGATAAACAGCTCTTGTTAGGCCAGGTGAAAACATCGATCGTAGAAATAATAACACGTATGTGTTAAGGAGGGGTGTCTCTAAATAAATCTAGGTGAATCGTGTTTAAAAATGCAATCGTTTTAAAAAGAGACGGCTTAGAATAGGAAGTAAGGCAGATTTTACATTATACAGAAAGGGGTCACTACCGGTGTTATGATGAATCCTGTACCCCCTTGATATCTTGCATCCCCGAGCAATCGCACAATATTTCGCGCTTGCGCAGATCTCTCTAGATTGATTTGGAGCATGCGCATATTTCTTTAATAGAAGTCTGCGTGTGTGGCCGTGAACGTGCATTTTCTCAGCTATTGCTGTGATTACGAAAACGGTAGTAATGTTGCTCAACGACCCGAGCTACTTCCAGTCTTATTTCACGATGTATTTATTTTACAAAAAAAAATTAAAACACACACAGCAACATATAATATTTTATCACCAAGTTATAAAAGAAAAAGGAATCGACCATAGAAATTAAAAAGGAATCATACTTTTTAAAAAGCTGCAATACTGTAAATGTTAAGAAATTAATTATTTAGGAAAAATACAAATTGTAAAGCAGTAAGAAATAAAGAAATGCTGCGATATAAAATCATGTTTTGTTTTTCACAGCACCAGAGAAGCTGAAATATTTTGTATCCCCGGCCTTAAAGATTTTCTGAACGTAATAGGATTTTCTAGTACTATACCAGATGAGAGAAAAATCAAGTTCCTAACCCTCACAGAACCCTAGATATGCCCTGTCAAAAATGTCCAAAAACTACCCTTTTCGGGATCATATCTCCATGACCCTGGGGCCTAGAAACCGGGTTGAACTTCCTAGGGTCATGTCTAGGGGCCCTCTTTCACAGGGAGCCATCTGTTTTCAAATGCTACATTTTCAACCAATTTACACATTTTCAGCATGATGGCATGTCAAGGTTGCATTTCCAATAGCTTTTGAGCTCCAGGTTGGCTAAAAAAGTCTAAACTGTTGTCCTTTCTAGCTGGGGACACGTCGCTTGGAGGGATCGACAGGGGCCCCGAGGTGGACCGCCGTACCGATTTTCAAGTCTCGGGGACCCCCGGAACCCGAGATATAGCACCCTGAAAAATGTCTATGGGAAATCCCATTATAAAACCCCTTTGGGGCAACGCCCACCATCTGGCAGTGGGGTGGTGTATGAACCCGTGGCCGATGTCTTTCTTTAGCTAAGACCCTTGTGCACGCAAAGAGCGCCCGTCTGAGTTCGTTGGCCCAGGGGTCGTGGAGATTGTGGTGGAATTTTCTGCATACAACCGAGCAGGCACCGGTCCCGTACTGAGGGAACGATTGAGACAGAGACAAGTTGGTGCAACTCATACTTTATTAGTCTGCAGACTGGAGCATTCAACAGAGTGTCACAGACTCTGCAAGCAACCGCAAAGAAAGCTCAAAAGTCAAACAGTTCCTTATATAATCATAATTTTTGCACAGAGTTCATGACTTGTGGTAATTCTTATCTTCCTTAGTCAGCTCAAACCAACCTTGTGGTATTCTTGATACTGTTGCCTACCGACTTTTCTGATTGGTTGATTTTTCTAGTTGCTAGGGAGAGAGTGTCTATCAGGTCCCACAAAGTTGAATACAAGAATATTAGCTAAGTGACTGGGGAGAAAAGAGGAATTATCGCTGTCTCAAAATATTATCATTTGAGACAGTGTCCTATTCTCATGTCGCTGACTCATGCACTTCTCTGAAAACAGGGCTGCTGACCCTTGGCCACATTCCAGTGTGTTAGTTCTTTTTTTTTGCAAATTTGAGGAACGCAACCACTTAGCAACTTGCAAATTAGTACTGCAATTTAAAGGCCTGTAGTGTCAGACTGGTAGTCCCTAACTGATTCAAGTGTTTTTGGAATGATTCCTGCAAAGACTGATTTATAAGAAAAAAGAGAGATTGACAAACAGCATTTTGCTTTATATGCTGAAACAGGCAACTACAAGAGGGTGTCAAACAAGCTGTGAATGTCCTAGGAGGCTACAGAGTACCTCTGGATATGAATCCAGATGCTCGCAGTACCTGTTCTTACATGTCCGAAACCACTGTATCGCTGTATAACTGTATACCCTATAAATATCACTTTTTATTGTGTATTTGAGGAACACAACCAATTACAAACTTTATTTGAATTGCTGTGCTATCAGAATATCAGTATATAACTTTGCTGGGTATTGCAGTGTATGCTGGGTATCAAAAGGCCTTCACTTTTACAAAAGGCTGTCAAAATTTAGGTGTGCTCCTAACCCAATACTTGTCATTTTAATTCTGTGCATCCAAATACTTGTAGTTAAAAGTTTTAAGAATTAAGCCAACTGTTTGTTGTTCTGTCCTAAACCAGCAGGGGGGGGGGGGGGGGGGGGGGGTCATGAGATTATTCTCCATTTTACTGTAACTGAGGTTCCGTTCAGTTGAGCGAAAATTGTAAAGGGGTACTCAAGCTGATAGATAGAAGGGGTACAGTTTCAAAAAAAGGTCGAAAACCCCTGACCTATAGTATAAACTATCAGGAATAGATAAGGGAAATGTTGACTAATACAATACAATAGGATTTATTTGAAGTTGTTGAAGGGCACTGGTCTCTTAAACCCAGAAGTTCTGATAAACCCCTACGCCTCAGTATATATTGATGGACATTACATAAGCAAATGAGATGTATTTTTTTTTAGGTATACCGTTCCTAAATGTTTTCTGGGGAGAGTAAAAAATACATTAACTTTGATTCATGTACTAAGGGTTACTCTTAAATGAATTAACGGTCCAGTTTATGGTAAACTGTGCATGCATGAACTAGAAACTCGGCTGTCAGCTAAGCAGAATATCTCAAAAACTGATCTGAATTCGAAAATGCAGAATTCGGGACGTTATCTAAAAACCAGAGCAGCCCAGAAATTGGGACGTTATTTAAAAACCAAATCGGCCCGAGAATTTGGGACGTTATCTAACAACCAAAGCGACCCAGAATTTGGGACATTATGTAACAACCAAGCGGCCCAGAATTTGGGACGTTATCTAAAAACCAAAACGGCCCAGAATTTGGGACGTTATCTAAAAACCAAAGCGACCCAGAATTTGGGACGTTATCTGCAAACCAAATCGGCCCAGAATTTGAGACATTATCTGAAAAGCAAAGCGGCCCAGAATTTGCGACGTAAATGAAAACAGGGGCAGTCTATATGTAAAACTGTGATTACATTAGAGATAAACTAATGTATCCTCTAACAAAACTGCAATAGTGTATACATTTTATATTAAAATATATCGCAAAAACGATTATAGATATATGCTACTTGAAATAAAAAAAAGTACACCACCACAGAAAGCCAATTCTTACATTCGTGCATAACATGATAATTCATATAAAGTAATCACCCATAGTTTGTTATATCAGTACAGCGTAATACCACATTATATTTTAATGGAAAGGTTGTGGAAAGCAGATCTCTCTCTCTGATCACAATGTTAAAAATGCCTGCAAGCTTTTCCACTCGTGTGACGACATATTCATGTGACAGACATGGACCAATCAAAACGCGAGACTGTTATGCGGTTCCATCCCCAAAACCGTGCCTGTGTCATACCTTTTTTTTTTTTTTTATTATCCTTGAAGACAAGCCGGAGTTGACTGTCTTGTGTTTACCATATAGAAGAGCGTTGATAAGAGGCACTGTTGTTTCCAGGTACAGATAGGACTTTATTATTATAGTAGTATTACTACACTAATTATAGTATGTTTTTAAGTATTGAGCTTCTTATCAGTTCAGTTACAGTTAGTGACATATGGGTACATGTGTAGAAAAACGGGTCAGGCTTTTCAGCTTGGTCCTGCTGAAAAAATTCGAACACTGTACTGAATTTAAAATTGAACGCCGTTCTTCATTCCAACACACACACGCACCTCTCTTGGATTAGGGTTAGGGGAAGGGGAAGAGAACACTCATCGACGCAAACCTTTCATGTGTTCGAAATAATACATTACATGGTATGTTGGCCCGTTTTTCTGCACCTAGGTATGCCGATATGTGTTAATTAATTAGGGCTAGTAGTTTAAACATGTTTAATAAAAACATGAACTTCAGCCGTATGTTGGGTTCTGCGTGTGCTTATTAAACACCTCATAATGTATTAAGCAATATACAGATTAATACAGTGATTGTGATTAATTCTTATCCTCCTGTAAAAGCTAAAAGTGTGTGTGTGTTTTTAATGTAGCTTTTTGCACGAGTTTAAAACGAAAAGCACAAAAGTAATCTGGATGTAATGTTTTGCTGCGATGCTGTTGTCTGTCACGTAATACGGAAGCATGTAAAGACAGTTTAACCCTTGTTGTTTTCAGGCCTATATTGAGCTCCAGTGCTTGAAATGGGGCGGTACTTCTCAATTCAAAAGATTTATCTACCATCACTTTATTTAATCCAAATGAGAATCATCACAAGCAAAGGCTTGCGTACCACCCCCTTTTCTATCCAAACTAGCGAGCGGTTGACTTAAGACAGACTACAGCTCTCAGAGTGCATTGCAACTAGCGCAGGGAACCTTCTCAGAGCTTGTAGGCTTGTTTCATTTAAAACGTAGGCTGTGTTCCAGTTCTTGAAAATGCGCCCTACGAAGTGACGATCGAAGGGCGGAAGTGGGCGGCGGCCATGTTAAGGAGTGTTCCAATCTGTCGTGAACATAAAATGCTCCCTTCGAAGGGGCCTTCAAGTGGGCGTTCCCGAAGTGTACAAGCACTGACACTGTACACTTCCGCGGAAGAGATATTCTTTTTATAACCCACCAAGCATTGCGTTAATCGCATCAAACATTGCTTCCTTAGACACAGCGCAAAATAGAGCCAGAGAATTGGAGTTTGTATACAAATGTAATTAGCAATCATATAACAAAACAATATTGTGCTTCGTGTGTCATATAAAGAACTCATGTGATTCTTGTACGTGTCCCCAGATAAATGTAAACCAATGTTCGAGATGAATTTATTGCATTCTCTGCTTGATGACGTTTTAATTTTAAATACATTTGTTTATTTCCATTAACTTTTTTTAAAAATGTATATTTACATATCTCAGTTGTATTGGTTAGTATTACGTTAGTTTATATTTTATATACGCACCCATATAAAATGACAACACGAAAAGCAAATGTTTTATTAGTGCTTTATAATGAATTAGCTACTTAAGCATAGCAATATTTAAAAGATATCTTACACATACAAGAAAATAAAAAAAAATGTCAACGACCTCCCGAGTTTCTTCTATGGCAGACTGTACTTTTTAAAATGCTTTTATTGAAACAAAATTATACAACAATAGGATATTAACTCCTATCAAAAATAAATAAATAAATAAAAATAAAATAAAAACGAGAGAAATAAACTTTATACATTGCCAGGAATATTACAATGTTGCTTCCAAAATAAATTTTAAAGAGCACACGTTTTTCTTGTTTTCTTATTTCTAATTGTTTTAATGGTGTTGCTATAATGCATCAAATACAATTTAGAGAAGAATTTGACAACTTCATTTTATGAATATATCTTCCAAAAACTACTAAGAAATTAAAGATATACACAAACTTCTGTTCAATGTTTGTTGAAATAAAGCAAAGTATCAACACCACCAAAATGTACATTTATACCCAACTCCCCTAAAATAAAATGCTGCGTATCATTATGGCAGACTGTACACATTTCTAGCGCTGACAAATAATGACGCCTTTCCCTGGCCGTGAATGATGACGCTAAAGTGTGTTCCAATTAAAACACTTTTGCGCCCCCTACGCCCTACTTCCCTTCGAAGTGATCACTCTTGGAAGTGATTACTTTGAAGGGAAGTAGGGTGTAGGGGCGAGGTTTTGAAATGGAACACAGCCGTAGACCGATTGTGAACTTGAGTAGCGCATTAGACATGAGTCTGTTAACAGTAGAAGGACTGAAGATATACTCATACCTAGAACCCCCGCAGCAGTCTTTCTGACGGCTGTATTCAAAACACTGTAAATAGTATAATGAAAGGAGAAACAGTCGGATGTAATTAGTTTTTTTTTTTGATTGAGTACGTCACAAACTTCTGAACAACCGAAGCACGCATATATATGAACATTTATTTTACAAATCAAAACAAGAAAATGTAAAAAATAAACATCTGAACAGACATCGATTTAGATTTGAACATAAATATTTATAAAACTGAAATGATAGCAACACATTTTTAACTTTTCAACAGCAATTGATTTATTATCAGATGAGCAAAGGCAACTGAACAACATAAATAAATAAATCATTTTACAGGGGCACACAGCACAAGAAGTTATAAAAATGAACTAATTTATTTCTTTTTTTCGACAAAATGGTATTCCTTTAGCTTGTCTAAGGCTGTTTACAATCAACACAGATAATGTTCTGCACAGGGCACAGCTGTCCGAAGTTTTATTTTTATTGCACTTGTCAACCTGACATTGGCGGCGCTCAGCGGGGTTGTCAGCTTCAGTTGTAGGTACACGCTTGGCAGTCTCCCTCTGTTCCAAATTCTTCTTGCAAAGTTCCTGTGCTAACTGTAAAATATATTCTTTCCTTGGTAAATTCTTCTCCGTGCATTCTTTGTAAAGTACCCAGGAGTTGATGGCTGCTAGGTCCAATACATTGTTAAACACCTGAACAGACCATCATTGGGAGCCAGCTTTCACGGAATACTTCCGTGCCATCTGATCCAAAACATCAAGTCCATATTTTGTTGTGTTGTAAAACTCCACGGTCTCTGGTATTTATTTTCACTAGTCCTGATGCTAATTGACCGACCAAAGCAGCGCAGCTGGCAAGCAGGCGCCAGCCTTCAGAAGGCTGATTGAAAACAATAACCTGTCAGTCATTCACTCAGGCAGAGAGTAGAGACTAATCTGATTACAGCTAAACACATTGTGGACTGGTAAATAAAAATAATATAGTAGAATACTGTTCTGTATAATCAAAATACAATTGTTTTCTGTTCCGTTAATGTGACTGCTCCCGGGGCTTTTAGGTATAATGTAATATATCTCCTTTATTTCTGCACTCCCGCGTTTCATGCTTTGTGAGAATATTTAATACATACGGACAGAAAGGTACACGAACGCACAGCCCCATATGTGTTACACGACTGGAGAAAATTACATTTTAAAAACCAAAAACTGCTAAAGTGACTGCCGCTGGGCTTCTAATTATCATGGATAAAGAGTGGTGGTACGGAAAGAAAGATTCCGGAAGAGGACTCAGAAGAGCCGATTCTCACCCTGAATATAAAAGGATTTCATGAATACAAGGAATGCAAAGATGCCCGATCAGAACGATCGCTATGCCAGCAAGTGAATGTGAAGCGCTTTCAGCTGCATGAATATTTTGACTTAAAAAAGAAATGCTGTAGCTGTCAGCCATCTATCCAACCTTGTATTTTTAAAGTGCGTGCCAGTTCCAGTCCCTATGGAAGTTATTTTGATGGCATTATTTGCCAAGTACTTATTTTTATGATTCAGTTTTAAATTTGTTATTACATACTTTTCTTTTACTTTTATTGGCTGCAAACGATTAAGATATGGATAAAGGAATATCTGTAACACCTCATAATCCACCCCCTACAAACCACTACATCCCATCAAAGGGCTTTAGTACCGGCACTTTTATTTTTCCATTTCAAGCACTGGTGAGCGCCACATTTGTATTACCTGTTTATTGGCAATATATCTGTATACAGCAATTCTGGCTGTGCATCTTTTGAGTAGCACAGGCCAAGTAGAGGATATTCTGTAGGCTGGACAGTGTAAAAGACACATCTGTCCGTCTGTCACAATCTACGTGGTGAAGGTGATAGCTGCTGTGATCTGGCACCAATCCAAACCAAACTTTTATCACACACTTCTAGACTCCTGTAGACAGCTGGGATTGCATTTGGCTAAAATTGAATTAACTCTCTGTTTTGTTACAGGTATTTGTAACCTCTGTGTGCACTGGTTTGGGGGCAATGCACTCTTTCTTCAGTGGGGAATTCCACACAATTGTACAATTGTTGTTGTTCTTCCCTATGCAAAAGGTCAAGATGTCCCTTAAAGAGCGGTATGTGGCTGCTATGGTGCTGAGTGGAGTCGGGGATGCCCTGGGGTACAACAACGGAAACTGGGAGTTCTGTCACAGCGGAGAAACGATTCACGAGGAGCTCTCCAGGATGGGAGGGCTGGAAAAGGTGGATGTTCATGACTGGATGGTGAGCGATGACACCGTCATGCACCTGGCTACTGCAGAGGCGCTAGTCAAAGTAGGGAAGAAGCCAGCCATGCCGGAGCTGTACAGGAATATTGCAGAGAAATACATCGAGTGCATGGAGGACATGAACGGCAGAGCTCCAGGTAATGTGACTGTGTCTCTGTAAGTGCAGAGCAGCTGGGATCAGCTCAACGCCAGATGAAGGCAGTTCTGAAAAATAACATAACCCAAAACCACCCAGAATGATTTCAAACACCATATGATAATAAGGGACATTAAAATGACATTTGAAACTGGTTACTGTTTAAACAGTAGGAAGTTGCAGGGTAATTGTTACGTGCAATTTCAAGTTGTTTTACATCTTAGTCAACACCAAACCCCTAAGCTATAATAAGAACACTCGCAAACCTCCTTTTACAAGACGAAGACATTGATAAAGAGTTTGTCAAAGATTATACCAGTTTATAAATGATAAATCATGATGCCCCTCTCGGCCAATCAAAACGGCAGATTTCAGAACATTCAAGCTTATTTTGCCCTATAGACAAAAATTCACAGATAACAACATTAATTGTGTGTTTTGTCTTTTCTTTACGCAAACATGATTTCTAATAAGTTAACCTGTCCATTTGACCTTGTGTGTTATGCTATCCGAGTGTCTTCTTATTCAGCACTCAGCTGTGTGGTCCTCTTGCCATGTGAAGACCCTTTTATAAAATAAGAGAGTTGGTCAACTGGATATACAGGCTTAAAATAGACTTACTGCAGAATTACTGAACATCACGTGTAAACTTTTACAAGCGTATTGCATGAGTTTGTTCCTATATTGTGCTTGAATGTCAACCTTACAGTTGAGCTTCAGGCAGTTTGCTACACACGTTTGGAAACATGTTAGGCAGCAAGTTGCCTTTTTAAATTCTTTGATTATTTCAGGTGTAACGTGTTTAGCAGTGGTTCACAGTCTGAAGCCAAATGTCCGCAATGGCTGGCGCGTTGCCTTTAACCCCGCAGGAGGGGGGTGTGGGGCTGCAATGCGGGCGATGTGCATCGGCCTCAGGTTCCCAGCGCCCTCCCAGCTGGAGCAGCTAATAGCGGTGAGCATCGAGAGCGGCCGCATGACACATCACCACCCTACGGGCTACCTGGGCTCGCTGGCGGCGGCACTCTTCACCTCCTATGCTGTCAATCTGAAACCCCTTGAGGAATGGGGCCAGGGGCTCCTCCACACTCTGAGTGCAGCGAAACGACACATTGAGGAGTCGGGGCACTGTGTCAAGGAGAACCTGCAGGCGTGGTGAGTATGAGAGTGTGTGGTTACTGATTTTCAATTGCAGTTGCAGAATTACAGAGACAAACAGGGTGCCTCCATATACCCACAGTTTTTTTTTTTTCTCAGTAAGGTACTAAGGAATGTCCTTTTCAAGGTTTTCTATAAATGTATGACATACAGACAGACACCCTCCATATATTATATATTCCCAGATATGATACACTCAGTAACTTGTCCTAAATAAAGTCTTTTGCAAGTTTAATCACAATTGGAGAAGCGGTTCCCTAGGTGCAAATGCCAGACAGAAAGACAGTTGGACAGACAGACAGACAGCAAATACCCCACTAATCAATGAATTAGATTTTCTTTCAGAATACAATATTCAGAACTGATCGGAGAATGCAGGGATGATTTGAAATTGTTTTGTATTACTCTGTTCCAGGGACTACTTTGAAAATAAGTGGATAAACTACCTCAACGAGAGAGGAATTCTGGATGGCAAGTCGCAGGCCAAGTTTCCTCCCGAGTACGGGGTGAAAGAGAGGGACGCCTTCTATCGCACCCTGAGCTACTCTGGCTGGGCGGGCAGCAGCGGGCACGATGCTCCCATGATCGCCTACGATGCTATCCTGAGAGCTGGCAACTCCTGGGTGTCTCTGGCCCATCATGCTTTCTTCCACGGAGGTGACAGCGATTCCACTGCAGTCATCGCTGCCTGCTGGTGGGGCGCAATGCATGGCTTTGAGGGGGTGCCCGGGAGCAATCACCAGACACTGGAGTACCGGGACAGG
The DNA here is from genome assembly GCF_902713425.1 of Acipenser ruthenus. Taxonomy (NCBI): domain Eukaryota; kingdom Metazoa; phylum Chordata; class Actinopteri; order Acipenseriformes; family Acipenseridae; genus Acipenser; species Acipenser ruthenus. The sequence continues at coordinate 31,389,823 of NC_081198.1, read as the reverse complement.
CTGGCCAAGCTTGGGGAGAGCCTGTATGAGCTCAGTCAGGAAACTAGATAAAAATGACAAACCGTTCAAAAGGTTTAGGAGTAAGCAAAAGCTTACTTGAGTGCACTTTTATAAAAGTGATTGCACCTGCCAAAAAATCTCACCTGTTTTGCACTTACATTAATTAAATAGGTGCAGAAACACATGTTATGTAATTACCGCTCATGCCTTTAAGTAACATTTGATTTTTGCTAAACTCAACCACTTGCTATGTGTTGTTTTTTTTAATGTCTTAGCATATTGGAGCAAGTGGAGAAAATTCTCATAATATTGCATGAACAAAGTAGCAAAGCAAGATTACAACCATTTAGACTGAGCAACTGAGTAAACAAATCTCAATATTAAAACAGAACTTAGAATATCATAAAAAGTAAGGTAGGGGTAAAGAAAAACTATTAAAATGAATCCTGGATAAACCTAAATAATTTAGAGTGCTCCATCTTTATTTCGCTATCTCATTTACACATTGAACGTGACATACTGAAAACTGTTAGTGATGGGTCCTTATAGCAAGGACAGTACTTGTGCAATCAATGCCACCATTGCTTGAACAGGAATTAACCACATTTATAAATCATTGAGTAGTGAAGTGTTTTTGCTTTGTGGTCTTTGAATAAACTTCAGGAAGAACTGACGCTTTCAATATCTCTAAAGGAGTTTAAACAAATGTGACATCTATGAAACAGAGACATGCTTTGGCCGATGCTCCTCAGTGGTTTTTTGTAATTGGTTTCACTTGTTTGTATTGGTTGTGTTCATTTGAATTGGTGTTTTTTGTATGATACGCCAGCCTCTTGACCAGGTCTCCCTTGAACAAAATGTGAATCTAAAAATAAAGCCACTAGGTTATTCCACTGTCTACCATGGACGGGAGTTCCCAGGTGGCGGAACACAGTTGGCCAAACGCCACCCAGGTGGGGAGGGCTTAGGTCGGCCAATGTGTCCTCGGCTCAAGATCCACTAGCTAAAATAACCCTTGAATTAATTTAATATAAAAAATGTACACATTTTATCGCTATTTTAAAAATATATACTTGTGGTATAAAGCAGAATATTGAATGAACAAATAAAAGCCATATACCACTGTGGAAGGGTGGGGGAGAATCGCTGACACAGGAGACAGAAAACTGGGTTTCTAGACACCACTCGGGTGCACAATTTATTTATCGCCACAAGATGGCACTGTGATACCGTTGCTACCAACGATGGTAAAGGTATATAGAGCGCAAACGCAGGTGCATTAACTAAGACAAAAACAGAAGGCACAAAGAAAAACAAAAATAAACACTGTTAACAAAACTCTACAAAATAAAGGTGCTGCACTTTGCAGCTGATTCCCCAACCGTCGCTACCCGCACGGTCCGGGACTCCGTCCTACGCTCACTAGTGTTCCCTCCCTTTCCTATACAAACCCTGGGGTCTGCCCATTCATTTCCCCACTACACAATATTCTTTTCTTTGTGTTTTATTTGTAATTATTTGGCGGCTCTCTTCCAGCCCCGCTCCGTCCGTAACGCCTCTGCCGGCTCATTCATCTAAAAAGGGCAGACCTGAGGGAACAACAAAGTATCCGTTTATAGGCCAGGCAATCCCCATGAGCCCGCCCCCCAGCCACTCGGAGAGAGGGAAAGCCCACACACCCTCTTTCCCACCTCTCTTTGTCATTGCCATGACTGACAGGCGGATTCCAGGGGACTGCCGCCCTCTTCCTGCAGCATCGTGCATACGTCAGACGGCCAGTCCAGGTCTCCCCTGTTACAACCACAAACAAGCATTCAGTATCCTCTGTGCATGACATCCAGATCAAGCTTGGAGCAAAAGAATCACACAATGCACCTCACTGTAAGCACCAAGGAGAATTAATACAGTTCCCTTGCTAATGACTTGTGTAGGAGAAGAAATGGAGCCATGCTTGTGTGTAGTACTATCCATGGAAGAGACGTGTGCTGAAGGACTGCTGTGTCTTTCTCAGGTTTCTTTTTGGTGGCTCAGCCATCGTTATAAAAGTGTAGCACTGGGAAAGCATATTAAAAAACATGGCACACCATGGTGAACTATGATTACTTGCATAAGTATTCACCCCCTTTGGACTTTTCCACATTTTGTAGTGTTACAACCTGGAATTAAAATTGATTTAATTAGGATTTTTTGTCACTGATCTACACAAAATAATCCATAATGTCGAAGTGGGGAAAAAAAATCTACATATTTTTCAAAATTATTTAGAAATACAAAACTGAAAAGTCTTGATTTGCATAAGTATTCACCCCCTTTGCTGTGACACCCCTAAATAAGCTCTGGTGCAACTAATTGCCTTCAGAAGTCACATAATTAGTTGAATGGAGTCCACCTGTGTGCATTTAAAGTGTCACATGATCTCAGATTAAATACACCTGTTTCTGGAAGGCCCCAGAGTTTGTTAGAGAGCATATCTAAAAAAACAGCATCATGAAGACCAAGGAGCTATCAAAACAAGTCCGGGATAAAGTTCTGGAGAAGCACCAATCAGGGTTGGGTTATAAAAAAATATCCCAAACTTTGAACATCCCCCGGAGCACCGTTAAATCCATTATTAAAAAATGGAAAGAATATGGCACAACCGCGACTGCCTAGAGAAGGCCGTCCACCAAAACTCAGGTAAGGAGGGCATTAGTCAGAGAAGCAACCAAGAGGCCAATGGTAACTCTGAAGGAGCTGGAGAGATCCACAGCTGAGATGGGAGAAACCGTCCATGGGACAACTATAACCCGGACGCTCCATAAAGCTGGACTTTATGGAAGAGTGGCGAGAAGAAAGCCATTGCTGAAAAAAACCCATATCAAATCCTGTTTGGATTTTGCCAAAAGGCATGTGGGAGACACAGCAAACATGTGGAAAAAGGTTCTCTGGTCTGATGAGACCAAAATTGAACTTTTTGGCCTTAGCGCAAAACGCTATGTGTGACACAAAGCCAACACTGCTCATCACCCTGAGAACACCATCCCCACGGTGAAGCATGGTGGTGGCAGCATCATGTTATGGGGATGCTGTTCATCAGCAGGGACTGCGAAACTGGTCAGGATTGAGGGCAAGATGGATGGAACCAAATACAGGGAAATTCTAGAGGAAAACCTGTTTCAGTCTGCAAGAGACCTGGGATTGGGGCGGAGGTTCACCTTCCAGCAGGACAATGACCCTGAACACACAGCCAAAGCTACACTGGAGTGGTTTACAAACATGAACCTGAATGTCTTAGAATGGCCCAGTCAAAGCCCAGACCTCAATCCGATTGAGAATCTGTGGCAAGACTTGAAAATTGCTGTTCACCAACGTTCCCCATCCAACTTGACAAAGCTTGAGCAATTTTGCCAAGAAGAATGGGCAAAAATTGCAGGATCCAGATGTGCAAAGCTGGTAGAGACTTACCCAAAAAGACTCACAGCTGTAATTGTTGCCAAAGGTGCTTCTACCAAGTATTGACTCGGGGGTGAATACTTATGCAACCAACAAATGTCTTTTTTTTTGTTTAATTAACTTTTGTGTCACAATAAAAAATATTTTGCACCTTCAGAGTGTTAAGTATGTTGTGTAAATCAAATGGTAAAAATCCCAATTAAATCCATTTTAATTCCAGGTTGTAACACTACAAAATGTGGAAAAGTCCAAGGGGGTGAATACTTATGCAAGGCACTGTGACATCATCATTATTATTATTATTACACAATCTACTGATAAATGAAGACGCCCGTCTGCCTTTCTGTTTGTCCATTTATGTAAGTCACCCTTACATTTTCAAACATCTTGAGAACCATGGTATGGATGAAACATGGTAAGGATATTCTTTTGTGCCGAATCGGGACAGCTTGTCCTTTCTTATATACACATGACTTCCATGAATTTTAAATTTACTGTACATACTGTGGAACTGGGTTAATTGCCATCTACTTGTTCATGACACCAATAGCAGTATCATTTTGTATTTACAGCGTGGTGGGGGGCTGTATGTTGATGTACTAGTTCCTATTGCAGCTTGAACACCATGGTTCATGTTTTCCCTTTCACTAGCTTATCAGACCTTTCTAGAACCTGAGAATCCTTCACGGTCCAGCCCAAGAAGCAGTAAAGCCAGAGTGTGTTTCATTATTCTTCCACTGCAGATCACAAAATGGACAGCAGGTGGCAGCCTTATGATAGGTTTGAATTAATTAACTGGCCCATGAGGTATATTCTAATCAGGAATAAGAAACGTACAGTGACTTCCAGTCCCCATATACTGTTGTTATTATTATGATTACCATACCCTAACCTGCAACTAACAGAACTGGATAACGAAAGCAAGGGAGTCTTTTGAAAAGTATTTTTGTTTATCACATATCTGTATTAATGTTGTCTGACTACGATAATTCCACATTGATTCAGGGTACAAGGATAAGCCAAAGCATTGGAAATCAAATCACTGTGTTAAAAGACAGCAGCTTTGGGTGTTTGCAAACAGAAGATTTAGCTGCTTGCTGTAGTTCTCCTCAGTCAAGCTTACTTTGTGACACACAGTAGCAGCACAAAACATGACTGGTTATAAGAGGAATTTTCTAGGTCTGAACTTTTTTCAAAAGTGACTTCCAGCAGAGAACTGAGTAAAGAACATTTGGCAAATACTAGGTGGAGGGGCTGCCTGTCTCTCGTTACAAAGTTCTGCATGTTTTATTAGATTCTGGTTCCGATTCCCATAGGCAGAGAATGAGCTCATCTTTGACACAATTTAGATTTTGGCTGGATGAAGAAAAACTAAGAGAGATCTCCTTGTTAGGAGTCAGATGGGGCTGCAAGACAGATGCTCTGACAGACTTTGATAGAGGATGGATAGCAGATGTTTGGTTGGTAGGTGCTTCTATATCTAAAACTACAAAAATTGCACTTGCCTTTTTTGTAAATCAATTTTTGTTTCTTTCGGGGCATAGCTGATCAAAGTGGGCACAGACGTGTTACACAGCAGTGACCCTTTAGAAACCTTTCTTGACCTATTGCTTTAATAATAAGAGGTATTTGAAGCATTCTGAAAAGACAACAGCCTTGGTACACTGGTAATGTAACTGCTTTGTAAAACTATAGCTCTGGGTTTAAAAACTACACCTATACATTTTTTTTAAATGCATATGATTTTAACACAGATAATGCATGCTTTTTAATTGTTTGCTTTCTAAATTTATATGCTAAAATGTAATTATGACCTAAAAACATAGAATCAAGGCTTCCATTTTCCAAATCATAAAGTGATTTCATTCACTCTGGCAATCAATGAATCCTTTAGGTCAGCCAAAGTGTCTTTATATCAGTAAGCACCAATGCCATCTAGTGGACAGCAATGTATTACCAGCACAGCAAAAGGAAACCAGATCCAAAGTGGCACTGTTATTTACTTCTTTAAAAACAGGCTGATCTAGTCCATGTTACATATAAGAACTGAAGAGCAACTCCTAAATGCCTAGTCAAAGCACCTTAACACAATATTCAGAACGAAGAGTACGGGGCCAGTTTAATGCTACATATTGTATGCTATTCTGTTTTGGGTTTAACCTTTGCAAACCTAAGTTGGGCATACAAGTCTGACAAAGATCTGCAGGCAGTGAGAGCTCTATCTGCAGCAGTGTGGACTGACTGAGCCAGCCGAAATAGGACTGGCAAATCTAAACAAGAATGGGTGTCTTGGAGTGAGCATACACTGAAAATATTTGAGGGATTTATGAGTGGAAATGGACCTGTTACCTGCAGCTCCAGGCTTAGTTACAGCTAATCTCGTTGTGACTGCATATATCCAGCAGACAGTGTTAATCAAGGGTGGAATCCTGTTTACACTGAGAGCACGGCATTGGTCTTTGTGTACCAGTGGCTTCTCAAAAGGAATATCGACTGGGGATAGCATTTCAGTGACCTCAGCTGGTCAAGCTATGCCCTTACATCCAGGGCTGGACAACATTAGTGTGGTAGTGTGGTTGATCCATTTCACCAGACATACCTTATGTATGAGACTTACATGAGCACTGCTGTATGTGTGTGTGTGCTGTCACAGAAAAATGGGTAGCATGTGGACTTGCTGTCGTTTGTAAGCTCCAAAGGCAAGTGCTGTAGCACTTGAACTTAGTGATTTTACTAACACTGAGAGAATGAGTTCTCTAACAAAAATAAGTAATATTCTACCCATCGGGGAGCTCTTTGTGCCGCTCCTGTGTGTCCCAGCTCAATACACTGTTGCTGAGGTGTTATTCCCCCTGGAAATTAATTTTATTGCCATGGCAGTCCAATCATAAGTGAGCGGAGGTGGGACATAAACAGCTGAAGGTCTTCTGTGCCTCGGCTGAAGGTCTTGAGTAAGTTTAACCAATGGGAGAGTCAAAGATCTGCCCCTTGTTATGCAGGTATCCAATCATGAGTGAGCAGAGGCGGGACATAAACCATTGAAGGTATTCTCTGTTTCAGTGGAAGATCTTGGGAGTTTAACCAATGGGAGTCAAAGATCTGCCCTGGTTTTGAGCTGTCCAATCATTAGTGAGCAGAGGTGGGACATAAATATGCTAAAATGATTTCCATTACACGAGAGTAGATGTTAAAACTTCATGCTGATTTGAACTCGGCTCTCGCCAAGATAAGCACCAACTAAGACGTAGCTTTACAGTAAACTAATGTGATCCATATGCGTCTCCATCCATTTACGTTTCCTTCCATATGATGATGTAGATATCCTTCTGTCTGGTGTTAATGGCTGAAGTGTAATGCTGGCTCCAGGGATCAGCTTATTTTGCCTCCCTGGCGCATCAGCACACACAACGGCTGCGATGCTGGCTCCGGGGATCAACCAAAGTGCGGCCTCCCCAGCGCATCAGCATGACAACCGTCTGGATTGAGCTAAGTAGGGTACATCTCTGGGGTTTTCAAGTGGGCACCTTCCATCCTCAGTGTTTCGTCGACTAGCCCACGACACCTCAAGAGGGCTCGACGGTGATTCTGGCGTCCCAGCATCACCCCCCTCCGTCCCCCACTCAACTCAGCCCAGCTTACTTACCTGTCCCCAGCCAGAATCTTTCCGTCTTAACCACAGCCAGTTGCTGCTCCTCTCTGCTGCTTCAGATAAGTTCTTCACTGTGCGACGCAACTCTTGGCCACTGAATCCGACGTCTCTGAGAAACCGGGTTGTAGAGTGTGCCACAAATCCTCGACAACCCACTTCCACTGGGTAAACCCGAACTCTCCATCCTCGCTGTTCCGCTTCAGTGGCTAGTTCAGCATACCGCAGTTTCTTCCTCTCATACGCCTCATCTACAGCATCCTCCCATGGCACTGTTAACTCTACCAGGTGAACAAGGCGTGCTGATCCAGACCACAAGACAATATCTGGTCGAAGGTTAGTGGTGGCAATCTCAGGTGGAAAAATAAGCCGTTGACCAACATCTGCCAGCATATTCCAGTCTCTAGCAGCTTCCAGTTGTCCTGGGCGAGGATTGGTTTTAACACCTTTTCTTGGTGGTTGCTCTCCTGGGCGGAGGAATGTTGTCTTTTGTGTGTAATGTTTTGATGGAACAGGTGGCAACTTATTGGTCATGTTACGCTTGTCTTCCAATGCTAAGGCCAAACATCGCAGCACCTGGTCATGGCGCCAAGTAAACCGTCCTTGGCTAAGAGCCACCTTACATCCTGTCAAAATGTGCCTTAATGTTGCAGGTGATGAACACAAAGGACATGAGGGATCCTCTCCTACCCAGAGGTTAGGGTAAGCAGTGTAAGAATAGCTGAATTATGTGCAATATTGCTTGTATTAGAGATTCCTTTATTGAGAATTATATTGAGAACTTCAAAGTAATATTTCCAATTACTTTTTACAAATTAAAAAAAATGTCATCAGACAATGGATACATCACAGTTGATATGGTTATGAATCAATTTTCAAGAAGAACTTTCTCAGAAAAAATTGGAGATTGTTAAAAAGGGAGGTATACACTGTTGGAACTGTCTTTTGTTCAGTACAGAAATGGCGATATGGAACAACACTGGCTACAGCAATCTATCGAAGTCAGCACAAAAACATGAGTGTTCCCAAAGTCTTTTGGACAAACCTGGGTTGATGTTCAACTGGAGGAGCAGAAGCGTAGGGATACAATACATCAATCAATCAATCAATTTTTATTTTATATAGCGGACCACCATCACAAAGCGCTTTACAAGATAGTGAGGAACAATATATAATACATTAAATACAGTGAAATACAGGGCATAGTACATTAAATACAAGCACTTTTGCTTGGGTATAACAAGCAGGCCAGAGTCAGAGGACCTCAGCTTGCGTGCAGGGACATAGCGGGTCAGCAGATTGGAGAGATACTCTGGACCTGTGTGATGAAGGGCCTTGTAGGCAAGCAGGAGAATTTTGAAAGTAATCCTGAACTTTACAGGTAGCCAGTGCAGCTGGGCAAGACAGGGGGTAATGTGATCATGTTTTTTACATCTGGTAAGGATCCTAGCAGCGGCATTTTGAACCAGCTGCAATCGGTTTATGGCGCGTGACGGACGACCACCATAGAGAGAGTTGCAGTAGTTGAGTCGAGAGGAGATGAATGCATGACAGAGTATCTCTGCATCCGGGACGGAAAGGTAGAGATGGACCTTTGAGATGTTTCGGAGGTGGTAGAAGGAGGATTTGACTACAGAGGAGATTTGGGCATCAAAGGAGAGGTTACTATTCAGAAGTACATCAAGGCTTCGTACAGTGGGGGAAGGCAGCAGCAGACAGTTTCCAAGGTTCAAGGAAGCAATATTAAGATTCTTGAGTCGAGTTTTAGATCCTACTAGAAGAAGTTCAGATTTGTTAGTGTTGAGCTGAAGACAATTGGCATACATCCAGGCCTCGATGTCTTGGATGCAAGCTGAGAGCCGGACCATGTCAAAGGGACATCCAGGGTCTAGTTTTAGGTAGAGCTGGGTGTCATCTGCATAGGAGTGAAACATGAGGCTATGTTGGCGGATGAGGTGACCTAAGGGAAGCATGTAGATGTTAAAGAGAAGAGGCCCAAGAATAGACCCTTGAGGGACACTGCAAGTGACCGGGTTTGCATCAGTACTGCTTCCATCATAGAAAACAGACTGCATGCATCCAGATACGTAAGAGGACAGCCAGGAGAGACCAGAGATCCTAGCATACTTCTGAAGGCAGTCAAGAAGAATGTTATGATCTATGTTATTAAAAGCAGCAGTTAGGTCAAGGAGGACAAGGACCGAGGGAGCAGCAGCATCAGCATTAAGCAGAAGATAATTTACAATCCGGAACAAAGCAGTTTTGGTACTGTGATGCGGCTGGAAGCCAGACTGCAGAGAGTCAAGCAGATTATTATCTGTGAGATGTTTCATCAGCTGGCTGGCTACAGCCCTTTCAAGAGTTTTGGAGAGAAAAGTTAGATAAAAGTTAGATAAGACAGCCAGGTCAAGGGAGGGTTTTTTGAGCACAGGTGTTACTCGGGCAGTCTTGAGGGCAGCAGGAACCAGGCCTGAAGCACAGAGATGGATGAGATTTGTTGGCCAGGGGTCCAAGGGGTACGTGGCAGTAGTTGATTTCAACAATAGGCTGGAAACATCATTAATGGAGAGAGGAGAGAAGGAAGAGAGAGCAGGAGCGGCAATCGGAGGGGAGTCAAGGTGATCAAGTACTATACTGAGTTTATGGCAGGAGAGCGTAGAATAAATGGTGTCGATTTTATTCTGAAAGAAGAGGAGAAATCATGGCAGGTAAGAGAAGTGGATGAATGGGAGATGGATTTATCAGAGGCTGGATGCAGGATTTGATCAATGGTTTTGAAGAGAATATTTGGTTTACCGTGTCCCATGGATATGATTTCAGAGAAGTACTTCACCCTGGCAGTAGCGAGCGCGTGCTTGTAGCTACTGAGGTGATCGTTCCAAATCTCTCTGTGAACTGTTAGTCCAGGCGACCTCCATTTGCTCTCAGACTTGCGACAGGCAGACTTAAGCAGTCGAATTTCGAGGGTATACCATGGACACTGTTTGCCAGTTCATACTGTCCTGCAGATCTAGAGCTGTTCCAGTTTACACGCTATCTAAATTCACTTCAATCTACCACAGCTCTGAACACTACAGAAAATTGATTACTTCACCCAGCTGATGTAGTTACATCTGCAAACAAGCATTCAAATTGACTTACCAAACGCTAATTCTGCTCCCTTCCACATTTTAAGCAGGTCTATCGCTAGAATCAAATACTTGGCAAGCAAGAATTGGCTTTCAGAGGACATGACGAAGCACCAATTCCTCAAAAAGAGGTCATTAGGTGAGAATTACTTTCTCTGATACAATGTAGGGACTGTTAGCTTCTAAATCACTGCAGAAACCAAAGGAAAGAATAGAAGACACCCACCAGGCTACACTTGATACTACAAGCTATTCTATAAAGGTCAGGCCTCTCTCTCTCTCTCTCTCTCTCTCTCTCTCTCTCTCTCTCTCTAACACTAAATAGTGCTGAATTTAGAAATGTGCAGAGCTGTGAGGGGAAGCTCTCATGGGGCCTGTCTGACTGTAGCCAATGCCTTGTTCCTCACCTTTCATCATCACTAAATTCCCAAAAAGAGTTACTAGCTACTGAACCGAAGCACAGCTATTGTTCCAAAAGAGAGGCAGTAGTACCAGAAATATGATAATGAGATCAAAACTGCAGAACAAGGATCCTGTTCTTGTTTTTGAATCAATTAGCTCCTAAATTGGGACGTATAGTGCCTGAAGAGGGGGCATTAAGAACCGTGAATAATTCAGTCCGTCTGTCTGCTTCCAGAATGTACTAATTACATTTTTTGCCAGGCTTGGAAAAATGGCTTCTCTGTTCTTATTTCAATACAAGAGGGTCAGAAAAAAAGAATTGGGTATTTATTTATTTATTTATTAAGCGATTTGCAAGTAGAACATTTATTATGATAATCACTGGTTCCCCTCCCCGGTGTGCTAACAAAGTGTTTCAAATCAATTTTCATGCATCGGTAGCCAAAACCAGTTATTCATCTGTAGCGAGACTGTCCCAGTGTGATAACTCAAAAATCCTGTTTTTCAAACCACCATTGAATCAGCTGCACTTCATTAGTCCTGTCACCAGGTGGCAAAAGAAAGCGGGAAATACATTAAAAAAACAGCAGGGTGCGCTGTGGATTTAAAGACTAAGCTTTAAAGACAATCGTGCATTTTGTCAGAGAGCAGCTAAGCTGCACATGGTTTGGAGTTCTGCTGTGAAGTCAATTGGTTCTTCACGCTGTTTCAAACTGGAGGAGTTAGAGTTATTGCACTAAAAGCAATATAGCAGGCTGTATGGAAAGTGCTGGCAAGTATAAACACCCCACAAAACACATGCATTTCTAAGACTACAGACGATCAATCCAGCAAGAATCTGAAATGATCGACAGGGTCCTTATTAAAATATTAATGTAAATATGTATTTATACTACCGGTACAGTACTTGTACACTTCCAACTATAATGATTCACTGCTCTGTATGAAACTATTATACAGTCATGAAAGGTGGAATAATGCACTGAAGTCCAACAATTAGCGAAAGCACCACAGTTTATGTCGTCTTTAAATGGCACAGTGGCACAGATCTTGCTATGTAATCGGGGCGTGGAAAATCAAAGTCACGCTGTATATGTATGCACATTCGCCATAACTTGACAGCTATGAAAATGTGATTTTTTTCAATGTATTTATTTGATTTTATTCTGGGTTTAATGTGTCCATAGCCTCTTGAGCAGATTGAAAAGCAAGGTACTGGAAGCTACCGAAATGTACATTTACTACACTTCTATAAGACAAGACAAATAACTCTTATTCTGGCAGACAACTTTATCACCACCCCTTCTGCTGAGCATCTTAGGGCTCATCACTTTCTTTTCCTGGATAGATTTTGCATATACAGTGCTATAGATTCCTGGTACCTAATTACTTCCGGTGCTGTAGGTCACTATTTCCCTTACTATTTGATGGTGTTTACAATGACTTGGAGAGGTTCTGGTTGCATTGCTTTTGTTCTTATAGTAGTTCTCTAATCTGCCTTTACCTGGCTTTGAGCTGCTTTGAGCTTGTCTGGAGAATTCAAAGTGCTGGAACTTAACATTCCTCATTCCATTCAAATCACGTGATAGTGTGACCTTTCAACTGCCAGCCCCAACTTCTCTACAGCTATGGCCAAAGGTGTTGCATCCCCTGTAGAATTAACAAATGCTTCTTCATGAATTCGAATGAAACCTGCTGAATAATTTTCTGTTAACATATTGAGTTACATACCTCTTTGCTGTTTTCCATATACATACAAAACTGACAAAAATTGAAACGTGACATTTCCAAATCTAACATAAAATACTGTACTACTGTCGTGGCTTCCGGTAGACTTTTGCGATATCATTTTGTAGTTTCTTTGATTACATGATGTTAAATAAAAGCTCTAAATTAACTACAAGACCGTTAGGTGAAAGATTATTTCAAAGATTATTTATCTCGCTTGCTTGTTTAGTGCTCCCATTGGTGGAGAGACCAATTTGTTATAAGTGCCTAAAAATCACGAATTGCGGGTGTTTTCGAATGATTGAAAACGAGACATTTTGTTTGAAAGTGGTCGGGGTGCACAGGAGTCAAATATGGTTGAAAGGGCAAGTATAATCTTCTAGACCAGCGGTTCTCAAACTGGGGGGCGCGGACTGTATCCTTTGTGGGGGGGGGACGGGGACGTTAGAAGGTTCAGAAGCTTTATTTGGGCTTTATTGGCTACTTTGATTGGATCGCCAGTAATACTTCCACCAATCAGAGTTGCATGACGTACTTGTAGCGATCCCGCCCTCTGTCAGACTGGTATACAGAACAAATTGAAGAAGATCTGGATGAGTGAAATAAGGTGTCAAAGTGGATATGAGAATGGCAGTGATGAAGCCAATTTGCTTGAAAACATTAAAAGTAGACTGGACATTTCCATCAATGGATTTAAAAAATGTGGAATTGATGATGCGATCAGAAACTGCTACTATAGTAGGTCTGTTCTTTTTTATGTTAAGCATTTTTGTGTTCTTTTTTAGAAGGGTTTAATTAAGTAACAGCTAAAAAGTGCAAGCAAGTGCTAAAGTGCAGTCGTTGTCCATCAGATCAACAGTACGAAGGTCACTCTTGAAATCTGGACTTAAAGGATGTGTTGCAGTAAGAATACCTCTGTTAAGAAAGGGGAACAAGACTAAAAGGCTAAAATATGCACAAGAACACAGAAATTGGACTATGGAATAATGGTCAAAGGTACTTTGGACTGTTGATAGATGGACAACAACACCTGTGCCTTCTGCCAGTTTTGTTGTCAATTCAACGCTTGTCGTCTTTCTATTCCTTAAGGATATTATCTGGTATTGCTCATTCTTGTTAAACAGCTTTTTGGGTTTTCCAGTCCTGGGTTTGTCAATTACAGATGATGTTTCTCTGTACTTGTTGATTATGCTTCGGATACCACACCTTGAAAATCGAGTGATGCAAGCTATTTCACTCAATGTTTTTCCTAATTTATGCAAGTCAAGGTTTTTATAATAGTAAAAAAACACTAGTGGAGGCTTTGAGTAAATTGTTGATGCTCATAATGCATCAGAGTAGAAAAATGCAGCATGTCTAAGACTTTTGCACAGAAGTGTGTGTGTGTGTGTGTGTGTGTGTATATATACAGGGAGTGGGTGGGGCTACCGGAATTGAAAGGTCACATTGTCACATGATTTGAATGGAATGTGGAGGTAGTTCAGTACCAGTTCTTAGGAGCTCTAGCTCAAGATCAATATCAGGCAAAGGCAGCACGGTGTTGTATGTATTTAGTGAACCTCTCACTGATCTATCACAGCACGGTGTTGTATGTATTTAGTGAACCCTCTCACTGATCTATCACAGCACGGTGTTGTATGTATTTAGTGAACCCTCTCACAGCACAGTGTTGTATGTATTTAGTGATGCTACATAGGGGTCAAGTGAAGCTTGAGTAAAACTGCAACATGATTAAAACAGCAATTAAATAACAGATTTGGTGTTTCGATCGGCCTCAGTAGAGATTAGTAATGTAGACCCTGTTGTCTCAAAACAAGCCACTATGCAAACGTTTACAAACATTCCTGATCTACTCAGGCATGAGTTCACTTGCTTCCATTTGGTCGGCACAATTCAGCTCCATAAGGTTGGATGCATATCAATCCACACTGTATTTACCACAGTGCCCCACACAGTGCCAGCAGTGGTTTGTATGAAGTATAAGAATCTGGTTTCAGCCACACGCTGGCGTAGTGTGAGTTAAACCCACAGTTACCTGCTGCCTTATGCATGCCTGAGATTACTGTAACCAGAAATGTAATAAAAACTGCAATCCATATGTAATATTCCGCCTACTTTTATTACATGTTAGAGCAAGACTGAGAGTCCTCCTTTTAAAAACAGCTCCAAGGAAAGAAAATGACTGTGAAGGGGATCCCACCCAGAACTGGTTTGAAATAAAATGACTGAGGCGGATCCCACCCACAACTTGTTTGAAATAAAATTACTGCGAGGTGGATCCCACCCACAACTGGTTTGAAAAAGAAAGTGTCAATTAGCCAGGGTGACCGGTTCAGTCTCTAAATACTGGGTGACTGTGTGTGGCAGCGTTTCTTATCATAGCTCACAGGGCTGACAGTTGTACAATAATGTTAGACAGTTGTGAAGCTCAGCTGTTGTTTGCACTAGCAACATTATCACCCCCTCCCCATTTAATATTCTGAATATTTCTGGGGTTTGTTTTAGAGAGGAAGCAGCTTCATATATCATTTCAGTTGCTTTTTTACATTTCTCTGAAGGTTTAATGGATTTTGCAGTCATTTAGAGTGGTTCTAGGTTGTGTTGTCCCATACTAAAAAAATATATATTTTAAATATATTTTTGTAAACATATTATTTATATAAAACTCATAGTCTTTGGGAATGATAAAATATATGGAAAAATATATGTATTATGTATGTAACGTTATATAAAATGTATTTAACATATTACAAAATTGGCCCATTTTCATCATATGGAAAATATATTTACAATGTATTTGCTTAAACATATTTTAAATATATTTAAAATATAATTTCAGGTAACAATATATCAATTATATTGTCCATGTATTTTTTTTTAGAAATGTATTATTCAATATATTTACTACACATGTATTATATAATGTATTCACAATATATTACATAATGTAATTTTTGGTATATGAATATACTGTATAACAAATGCCCAGTAAATACTTAATACCTTTTAAAAAGTAGGCTACATAAAAAATATATTCTAGGAAAACCAAATATAGGCACGTTAAATAGAGAGCAACAGTTGGCCTTGTAAAGTGTCACCAATAACATTCTATCAGATTTATATGCACGGTACTATTCAAGAATTGTAGTGAAAGGGGAAATTATTCACTGTGAGCAATACAGAAGAGTTCACAAGCGCAATAGTTACACAGTTAGGTTAGTTGATGGAGATTTCTTTAGCATCGATAAATTTGTTGCAACTGATTTTGGAGACGGGCCCAAGTGTTTTGCTTTGGGTCACTTTCTAAAGCCAATTCAATACATTTTCTGTAGAAGTCAACTTGTTCAGCTCTCACTGGAACACATTATTCCAGTTAATAAAGATGATCGTCTGGTAGCAATTGATGCTCAAGAAATTCTACAGAAATGTGTTTTTGTAAAAGTGCCTGGACACACACCATATTTTGTATGTGTTCCACCAAACAGATATGAAGCAAATAAATAAGAAAGGAATGGAATTCCGCAATTTCACTTAAAAATAACTATTATCTTTAAACATAACGGAATATATCAACATTTTGTAATAATTCAGTGTATATTAAGGAGGCTGTGTGGTCCAGTGGTTAAAGAAAAAGGCTTGTAACCAGGAGGTCCCCGGTTCAAATCCCATCTCAGCCACTGTCTCATTGTGTGACCCTGAGCAAGTCACTTAACCTTCTTGTGCTCTGTCTTTCGGGTGAGACGTAATTGTAAGTGACTCTACAGCTGATGCATAGTTCACACACCCTAGTCTCCGTAAGTCCCCTTGGATAAAGGCGTCTGCTAAATAAACTAATAATATAAAACACTCAAGTACAAAATTGAAAAGCTTTCAACATATGCTAAAAGATTGTTTGCATTACAACAGGTGTTCGGGCTCCTTCTCTGTAGACCTGCTAGCATTGTTCTTCTGAAACTATGAGACGTTACAAAAAACTGCTACTTCCAATTAAATTCATTAATAGCTATGGAATTGTTGCTGAAAATAGAGCTATGAACGTAAAAAACCCACTAATAAACTGGAAATACATGTTTACAATTTCATTCTTTTTTTCATATTGGTGGGCATACAGTTTAAATATAAGGTGACTTGAAATATGAACAGCCTATTGTGTCCTTGATTGTTATTGACCTCTTTTTTTTCTTCTAAATACTAGGCTTAGCCCAGTTATTTCTTAGAGGTATCTGCAGAAAGATTGATTAACGACCATATTTGTTCCGTCAAGAATAAACTTATTTACCGAATTAAAATCACAGTGTCTGTGTTTTTATCTGCTGTACATGGATAAACTTATGAAGCCTTCTTGTTTTAAATTTAGTGCTGCCTGACCGTCGCAGTCTCCCATTATATGCAATATATTAAATATATTGTTTGAAAAAACTGCATACACTTTTAAATATATTAATGTGAATATATTTATTTAGAACATATTTTACAATGTATTTTGAATATAATTTTGAAAAATAAAATGTATAAATGTGAATATGTTGATTTACAAAATACATTTATAGTATATTGTAAATATATTTAAGCAACATTTAATGTCTAAGAAAATATATTATAAATACATTTCAGGTTCAACTGAAGAGTTATATACAGGAGAGCACATGTTAAAAATAAAATGAAATAAACAGGCAACAATTACACTAGCACCACAAGACAAGCTGACAGTGGATTTTGACGTGGCTGTAATTTGACCCTTTCTTTTAGCAAGATAAATGTAACAAGCAGGATCTTCGACTGCGGTATAGCATCATGTGTCACACCCCACACTTCACTCTGTCAGCGTCTCTCTCTCTCTCTCTGAGGAGGAATGTTTTTGATGAGTGTGGAGCGGCCCTGAAGAGCACATTAAACATCTCTGCTGGATTGAGAGCAATCGCGGCGGTGCTAATGCAGCGTACTGCGCAGAGCTGCCCCTGGGAGACAGGGGAGATGGATGTCTGGATTTCTGTTTTTAATATACAGGGGATTTCTAATAGCTTTAGCTTTTCCAACTTGAGGGGCAAAATATTGACACATTCATCACTCCTCTGGCAGGATTTCAAAATGCATACCATAGTTATAAGATACAAGAAAGTTCCACTGATTGTCTGAAATGTTTCATGTAAAGAGTATAAATACTGTATATATATATATATATATATATATACAGTGCCTTGCGAAAGTATTCGGCCCCCTTGAACTTTGCGACCTTTTGCCACATTTCAGGCTTCAAACATAAAGATATGAAACTGTAATTTTTTGTGAAGAATCAACAACAAGTGGGACACAATCATGAAGTGGAACGAAATTTATTGGATATTTCAAACTTTTTTAACAAATAAAAAACTGAAAAATTGGGCGTGCAAAATTATTCAGCCCCCTTAAGTTAATATTTTGTAGCGCCACCTTTTGCTGCGATTACAGCTGTAAGTCGCTTGGGGTATGTCTCTATCAGTTTTGCACATCGAGAGACTGAAATTTTTGCCCATTCCTCCTTGCAAAACAGTTCGAGCTCAGTGAGGTTGGATGGAGAGCATTTGTGAACAGCAATTTTCAGTTCTTTCCACAGATTCTCGATTGGATTCAGGTCTGGACTTTGACTTGGCCATTCTAACACCTGGATATGTTTATTTGTGAACCATTCCATTGTAGATTTTGCTTTATGTTTTGGATCATTGTCTTGTTGGAAGACAAATCTCCGTCCCAGTCTCAGGTCTTTTGCAGACTCCATCAGGTTTTCTTCCAGAATGGTCCTGTATTTGGCTCCATCCATCTTCCCATCAATTTTAACCATCTTACCTGTCCCTGCTGAAGAAAAGCAGGCCCAAACCATGATGCTGCCACCACCATGTTTGACAGTGGGGATGGTGTGTTCAGGGTGATGAGCTGTGTTGCTTTTACGCCAAACATAACGTTTTGCATTGTTGCCAAAAAGTTCGATTTTGGTTTCATCTGACCAGAGCACCTTCTTCCACATGTTTGGTGTGTCTCCCAGGTGGCTTGTGGCAAACTGTAAACGACACTTTTTATGGATATCTTTAAGAAATGGCTTTCTTCTTGCCACTCTTCCATAAAGGCCAGATTTGTGCAGTATACGACTGATTGTTGTCCTATGGACAGAGTCTCCCACCTCAGCTGTAGATCTCTGCAGTTCATCCAGAGTGATCATGGGCCTCTTGGCTGCATCTCTGATCAGTCTTCTCCTTGTATGAGCTGAAAGTTTAGAGGGACGGCCAGGTCTTGGTAGATTTGCAGTGGTCTGATACTCCTTCCATTTCAATATTATCGCTTGCACAGTGCTCCTTGGGATATTTAAAGCTTGGGAAATCTTTTTGTATCCAAATCCGGCTTTAAACTTCTCCACAACAGTATCTCGGACCTGCCTGGTGTGTTCCTTGTTCTTCATGATGCTCTCTGCGCTTTAAACGGACCTCTGAGACTATCACAGTGCAGGTGCATTTATACGGAGACTTGATTACACACAGGTGGATTCTATTTATCATCATTAGTCATTTAGGTCAACATTGGATCATTCAGAGATCCTCACTGAACTTCTGGAGAGAGTTTGCTGCACTGAAAGTAAAGGGGCTGAATAATTTTGCACGCCCAATTTTTCAGTTTTTTATTTGTTAAAAAAGTTTGAAATATCCAATAAATTTCGTTCCACTTCATGATTGTGTCCCACTTGTTGTTGATTCTTCACAAAAAATTACAGTTTCATATCTTTATGTTTGAAGCCTGAAATGTGGCAAAAGGTCGCAAAGTTCAAGGGGGCCGAATACTTTCGCAAGGCACTGTATATATATATATATATATATATATATATATATATATATATATATATATATATATATATATATATTTGATTTTTAAAGATCATATAGGGGAGACCGGGTACAGTTGTAACACCTTGAATTTCTCCAATCAGAAGCAATATAGAGTGCCATCACTTACGGGGCACATGCTCAGTTAAGGTCTCCGTGTGCCTGCAGAAGAGGGGCTGCCTGTGCCAGAGACCTGAGATTTGATCTCCAAAATCGACCTAGAAGAGTAAATTTGTTCCCCAATGTGATATATTTTTATGATATATACCTGTGTTAGGCTTGTAGCATTCTCATCCCTGATCGCTGTACTTATAATTGACACAGTTGATTGCTCTTAGTTTTGTTGTTTCTTGCTGGAACATGAGGTTTAGTAATGGCTCCCTGGGTTGGGGCCAGTTATAACATGTGTTACAATTGACCCCATACATTAGCTCTGCTATATTTGGCCACATTTTGCACTGAACGAAACAAAATATACATATATGTGACTCAGAGTGACTTATTCTTGCTCAAAAAGGCCTATATTTTATGGATGGTAAACAGTTTAAAAAGTTGGACATAAAAATTAAATAAATTACCTTTATATGAACATTTACATTTTTCAATAAAGATACTCAGTTTTTGAGTAAAATAAAAACTTGAATATATGCTTTATGTGAAAATTGATCTTATTCAATAAAAGATGCAGTTCTTGAGTTAAATTAAATGTGTTGTTATTTATTCTTCACAGAATGTTACATCTCACCCCACCCTCCATTACAACTGACCCTGGCCATGGGGTCAGTTGTAACATCGGACACCTCATATTTCAAGAGCTCTTGCTGTAAGTATATCCGCTCTTAAATTATTTATTTCTTAGCAGACGCCCTTATCCAGGGCGACTTACAATTGTTACAAGATATCACATTATTTTTTACATACAATTACCCATTTATACAGTTGGGTTTTTACTGGAGCAATCTAGGTAAAGTACCTTGCTCAAGGGTACAGCAGCAGTATCCCCCAGCTGGGATTGAACCCACGACCCTCCGGTCAAGAGCCCAGAGCCCTAACCACTACTCCACACTGCTGCCCTAACTATGGGGATAACTATGGGGATTGGTAGAGGACAGATATAAGTTGTTTAGATCAAAGTCTGGTCAAACTAGGTCAAATCTTGTGTGTGTAATGGAGAGAAAGGTTAAAAAAAAACCTTACCTCTGTCCCCGGTCTCCCCTACCTCAAACTTTCGTACTGCATTGCTTAAACAGGCAACTCCAGGGGGTGATAATGGATCTGAAATGATGTGTAAGTACCGTGGTCCCTATTTCTACTGTGCTGTAATGAACACATGACTTGTAATAATGTAGCCAAACAATGATTCTATAATAACACTTTCTGCAGTTACACCACTTTCATAGGTTTCCTTTTAGATGTACATTAAGAAACTTCACCACATTTTAATCATTTTTCTATTAACTCCCGTTATTATTAGTGTGTGTAATCATTCTTATTCCAACTTCTGAAATATATTTCATAGACGGGGAACGTCTGTTTATAAGGGAAGCAAGTAGAAGTGAATGGATCATGGTTGAAAGCAGATGTGTGTTTACAGGCTGCGAGTGTTGATATATCCCATACACAGACACTCACAGCCCTATAACTCCATTATATACTGGTTTATTGTTAATATGCAGTACAAGCTAATATAACCCTAAACTTACTTCTGTATTTTACTGTATGAAGTGATGTTAAAAAGTGGGTCTGTAAATCATGTCCGCAACATACATTCCAAAGTAAATTCCAAAGTAAATTCAAAGTAAGAGCCATCAGTATGATGAAGACGCTGATGACCATGACGCGTCATCACAAATCCATAAGCGATTCTCCAGACAGCTGCAGAAATCTAAGTGTGACATACAGATGGATGGGATGGACGGACAGACAGACACCTCCATATATGCCACGGATCTGATATCCTCATAACTTGTGCTGAATAATGATAATCCTACGTTTCATGACAACTGGAAAGAGTGCTTCTCCTGATATATGCAGGAATCTAAGTATGACATAGAGATGGACAGACAGACATCCCCTGTATCCTCAGGATCTGATATCCTCAATCACTTAAACTACATCCCCCTGTATCCTCAGGATCTGATATCAATCAGCAGTGTGGAGTAGTGGTTAGGGCTCTGGACTCTTGACCGGAGGGTTGTGGGTTCAATCCCCAGTGGGGGACACTGCTGTTGTACCCTTGAGCAAGGTACTTTACCTAGATTGCTCCAGTAAAAACCCAACTGTATAAATGGGTAATTGTATGTAAAGATTTCCATTACACGAGAGTAGATGTTAAAACTTCATGCTGATTTGAACTCGGCTCTCGCCAAGATAAGCACCAACTAAGACGTAGCTTTACAGTAAACTAATGTGATCCATATGCGTCTCCATCCATTTACGTTTCCTTCCATATGATGATGTAGATATCCTTCTGTCTGGTGTTAATGGCTGAAGTGTAATGCTGGCTCCAGGGATCAGCTTATTTTGCCTCCCTGGCGCATCAGCACACACAACGGCTGCGATGCTGGCTCCGGGGATCAACCAAAGTGCGGCCTCCCCAGCGCATCAGCATGACAACCGTCTGGATTGAGCTAAGTAGGGTACATCTCTGGGGTTTTCAAGTGGGCACCTTCCATCCTCAGTGTTTCGTCGACTAGCCCACGACACCTCAAGAGGGCTCGACGGTGATTCTGGCGTCCCAGCATCACCCCCCTCCGTCCCCCACTCAACTCAGCCCAGCTTACTTACCTGTCCCCAGCCAGAATCTTTCCGTCTCAACCACAGCCAGTTGCTGCTCCTCTCTGCTGCTTCAGATAAGTTCTTCACTGTGCGACGCAACTCTTGGCCACTGAATCCGACGTCTCTGAGAAACCGGGTTGTAGAGTGTGCCACAAATCCTCGACAACCCACTTCCACTGGGTAAACCCGAACTCTCCATCCTCGCTGTTCCGCTTCAGTGGCTAGTTGAGCATACCGCAGTTTCTTCCTCTCATACGCCTCATCTACAGCATCCTCCCATGGCACTGTTAACTCTACCAGGTGAACAAGGCGTGCTGATCCAGACCACAAGACAATATCTGGTCGAAGGTTAGTGGTGGCAATCTCAGGTGGAAAAATAAGCCGTTGACCAACATCTGCCAGCATTTTCCAGTCTCTAGCAGCTTCCAGTTGTCCTGGGCGAGGATTGGTTTTAACACCTTTTCTTGGTGGTTGCTCTCCTGGGCGGAGGAATGTTGTCTTTTGTGTGTAATGTTTTGATGGAACAGGTGGCAACTTATTGGTCATGTTACGCTTGTCTTCCAATGCTAAGGCCAAACATCGCAGCACCTGGTCATGGCGCCAAGTAAACCGTCCTTGGCTAAGAGCCACCTTACATCCTGTCAAAATGTGCCTTAATGTTGCAGGTGATGAACACAAAGGACATGAGGGATCCTCTCCTACCCAGAGGTTTAGGTTCTGTGGTGATGGGAGAACATCATATGTTGACCTGATGAGGAAACTGATCCTGCTCTGTTCCATTGACCATAGGTCTTGCCAGCCAATCTTGCGTTGTTCCACACTCTCCCATCTCATCCATTCTCCCTGTTTGGCCTGGGAAATGGCCTTTATACACCTCATCCTCTCCTCCTGCTTTTGCACCTCGTTGACTACCAGCTTCCTTCTTTGAGCTGGGGCCGCCTTGTGCCATGTAGGAGGAGTTGAACTGAAACCAAGACCCCCTCTTCCATGCTGAACTTGCCCCATGATATCACCAATTCGAAGGGCAGCCTTTGCATCTTCCACAGCTTTCTTTGCCGCCCACTTTCTTCCAGTTTTCAACACAGGTGCTGCCTCCCTTACGCATTTATCGCGTGACTCTACTAATGTCATTTCCAATCTGACCTTGGCGCACTTAAACTCCTCGGTTAGAGCAGAGACTGGTAGCTGCAGTATTCCTTTACCATAAAGTCCCACTCTGCTGAGGCAGCGTGGAACTCCCAACCATTTCCTGATGTATGAACTGATTAAAGCTTCCAGCTTCTCTACTGTTGTCAAAGAAACCTCGTACACAGTCAGTGGCCACAGCAACCTCGGCAGTAGACCAAACTGAAAGCACCAGAGTTTTAGTTTACCTGGTAGAGCGCAGCTGTCTATGCTCTTCAACCCTTCCACTGCTTGTTGTCTAACTTCTCCCACACGAACTGTGTCCTTTAGATCCCCGTCGTACCATCTCCCAAGACTCTTCACTGGCTTCTCAGACACTGTTGGTATTGCCTCACCATTAATGAAGAATGTTTTATCTACTACTTTGCCTTTAATTATAGAGATGCTCCTTGATTTAGTGGGCTTGAATTGCATTCGTGCCCATTCAATGTTATTGGTTAATTTGCCCAATAATCGATTAGTGCAGGCTACTGTTGTAGTCATGGTTGTCATGTCATCCATGTATGCTCGAATTGGTGGTAGTCGCATTCCAGAAGCCAAGCGCTCTCCTCCTACTACCCATTTTGATGCCCTAATGATTACTTCCATTGCCATGGTAAAAGCCAGCGGAGAAATGGTGCATCCTGCCATTATTCCAACCTCTAGGCATTGCCATGTAGTGCTGAATTCTGAAGTTGAAAAACTGAATTGCAAATCTCCAAAATAGGCTTTCACTAAATTTGTTATTGTCATCGGTACACTGAAAAAATCAAATGCTGCCCAAAGTAGTTCATGTGGCACTGAACCATATGCATTAGCCAAATCCAGGAATGTCACATGGAGCTCCTTCCTCTCCTTTTTAGCTGATTGAATTTGTTGCCAGATCACATTGATGTGTTCTAAGCAACCTGGGAAACCTGGAATGCCCGCTTTTTGTATTGAAGTGTCAATGAAGCAGTTCTTTAATAGGTAAGCTGACAATCTCTGAGCAATAATGCTGAAGAAAATCTTGCCTTCTACGTTTAATAGGGAAATGGGGCGAAACTGACTGATGCTTGTAGACTCTTTTTCTTTAGGTATAAAGACTCCACCTGCTCGGCGCCATGCTCTTGGTACAACCTGTTTTTCCCATGCCACTTTCATCAATTTCCACAGAATTCGTAGAACTCCTGAAGCACTCTTGTACACTCTGTACGGAACTCCATTAGGCCCTGGAGATGATGAAGCCCTTGCTTTTTTCACAGCTTGCTCTATTTCTTTCCCCTTAGGTGCACAGTCCTCCATTTGGTATTCTGGTGGATTGATAGGTGGGATGTCTGACGGAATTGACATAGGCTCCTGCCTTTTTGAATCTGTATGTGTTTCCTCCAAATATCTCTCCAGCTCAACCTTAGATACTTTTAGTGTGCCATTCTTCTCACTGGTGAATAACTTCTTTACAAATTTGAATGGGTCTTTATAAAAGTTAGCTCTCGCACGCTCCTTCTTTTTGTAGCGTTTCCGTAGGCGCTCAGCTCTGCGCAATGTTGCAAGCTTATCTTTTATGACCCTTTGTAAGAGATTGAGTCCCTCCTTCTGACTTTGTTCTGCTCTTCTCCATTGGTTCCTCAGCTGTCTCCTTTCTCTAACTAAGCGTTCAATCTCCTGCTGCCGTCTAGACTTTCCAGGAATAGTTTGTACTTTTTCCTTCCTTTTTTCAACTCCAAACCTCTCACTTCCATATGCGTAGATGATGTCCCCAAATTTATCCAGCTTCTTTTCAACTGTTCCACTTAATCTTTCCAATGCAACGCAGAGATCTGTGTTTACTGTGTCCCATGCAGTTTTCTCACAAGCTCTTGGCCATTTAACTCCAGGCTTGTGCCCGTTGAGGTTCTTTTCTCTCTTATGCTGGTTTGTCTGACCGGGTTCACAAGGATCATTATGTTCATCACTAACTGTGTCCATGCAAGTCCTCCTCACATCTATGACAGGGGTGCTGATATCCTGCGAACTGTGGTTTGCTTCCTGTCGCTGGATTTCATTCGACTGACTTGACTGACTTCGTAAGAAGTACTGATCAATGCGAGGCCCTTGTCCCTTCTCCCTCAAGCATTTCATTCTCCCTTGATGAATCTTCAAACCCCTGACCGTTGTCGCCTTGCTCCAGCCGCAGACACAAACCTGGAGTTCCATGTCTTTGTTAACTGCAGATCTTGAACTAGTCTTTTGTGAAGTACTCTCCATACTCATATCCGTTTCCGGTCCTAAGTCGTTAACCGTGTTGTCCAACGTTGAGTCATCTTCCGCCCCCGCTCTCGCAGACTCTAGGGGTATTTTTCTCTTTAATTTCTTAGAAGCCTTGGGCGGGTGTCTCCAGCATCCTGTAAACACAGAGCTGGATACTGCCGACAAGGGTAGCTAACCCTTACCAGCCCCAATGGGGTCTCTTTCCTCCTGTCAGCTGTCTCTCCAGGCTGTCACAAGGTCTTTCCCTTGTTGCCAGCTGCACTATTCACAGCAGTCACTGGACGTATCCAGATCTTCATGATTTCCATTACACGAGAGTAGATGTTAAAACTTCATGCTGATTTGAACTCGGCTCTCGCCAAGATAAGCACCAACTAAGACGTAGCTTTACAGTAAACTAATGTGATCCATATGCGTCTCCATCCATTTACGTTTCCTTCCATATGATGATGTAGATATCCTTCTGTCTGGTGTTAATGGCTGAAGTGTAATGCTGGCTCCAGGGATCAGCTTATTTTGCCTCCCTGGCGCATCAGCACACACAACGGCTGCGATGCTGGCTCCGGGGATCAACCAAAGTGCGGCCTCCCCAGCGCATCAGCATGACAACCGTCTGGATTGAGCTAAGTAGGGTACATCTCTGGGGTTTTCAAGTGGGCACCTTCCATCCTCAGTGTTTCGTCGACTAGCCCACGACACCTCAAGAGGGCTCGACGGTGATTCTGGCGTCCCAGCATCACCCCCCTCCGTCCCCCACTCAACTCAGCCCAGCTTACTTACCTGTCCCCAGCCAGAATCTTTCCGTCTCAACCACAGCCAGTTGCTGCTCCTCTCTGCTGCTTCAGATAAGTTCTTCACTGTGCGACGCAACTCTTGGCCACTGAATCCGACGTCTCTGAGAAACCGGGTTGTAGAGTGTGCCACAAATCCTCGACAACCCACTTCCACTGGGTAAACCCGAACTCTCCATCCTCGCTGTTCCGCTTCAGTGGCTAGTTGAGCATACCGCAGTTTCTTCCTCTCATACGCCTCATCTACAGCATCCTCCCATGGCACTGTTAACTCTACCAGGTGAACAAGGCGTGCTGATCCAGACCACAAGACAATATCTGGTCGAAGGTTAGTGGTGGCAATCTCAGGTGGAAAAATAAGCCGTTGACCAACATCTGCCAGCATTTTCCAGTCTCTAGCAGCTTCCAGTTGTCCTGGGCGAGGATTGGTTTTAACACCTTTTCTTGGTGGTTGCTCTCCTGGGCGGAGGAATGTTGTCTTTTGTGTGTAATGTTTTGATGGAACAGGTGGCAACTTATTGGTCATGTTACGCTTGTCTTCCAATGCTAAGGCCAAACATCGCAGCACCTGGTCATGGCGCCAAGTAAACCGTCCTTGGCTAAGAGCCACCTTACATCCTGTCAAAATGTGCCTTAATGTTGCAGGTGATGAACACAAAGGACATGAGGGATCCTCTCCTACCCAGAGGTTTAGGTTCTGTGGTGATGGGAGAACCTCATATGTTGACCTGATGAGGAAACTGATCCTGCTCTGTTCCATTGACCATAGGTCTTGCCAGCCAATCTTGCGTTGTTCCACACTCTCCCATCTCATCCATTCTCCCTGTTTGGCCTGGGAAATGGCCTTTATACACCTCATCCTCTCCTCCTGCTTTTGCACCTCGTTGACTACCAGCTTCCTTCTTTGAGCTGGGGCCGCCTTGTGCCATGTAGGAGGAGTTGAACTGAAACCAAGACCCCCTCTTCCATGCTGAACTTGCCCCATGATATCACCAATTCGAAGGGCAGCCTTTGCATCTTCCACAGCTTTCTTTGCCGCCCACTTTCTTCCAGTTTTCAACACAGGTGCTGCCTCCCTTACGCATTTATCGCGTGACTCTACTAATGTCATTTCCAATCTGACCTTGGCGCACTTAAACTCCTCGGTTAGAGCAGAGACTGGTAGCTGCAGTATTCCTTTACCATAAAGTCCCACTCTGCTGAGGCAGCGTGGAACTCCCAACCATTTCCTGATGTATGAACTGATTAAAGCTTCCAGCTTCTCTACTGTTGTCAAAGAAACCTCGTACACAGTCAGTGGCCACAGCAACCTCGGCAGTAGACCAAACTGAAAGCACCAGAGTTTTAGTTTACCTGGTAGAGCGCAGCTGTCTATGCTCTTCAACCCTTCCACTGCTTGTTGTCTAACTTCTCCCACACGAACTGTGTCCTTTAGATCCCCGTCGTACCATCTCCCAAGACTCTTCACTGGCTTCTCAGACACTGTTGGTATTGCCTCACCATTAATGAAGAATGTTTTATCTACTACTTTGCCTTTAATTATAGAGATGCTCCTTGATTTAGTGGGCTTGAATTGCATTCGTGCCCATTCAATGTTATTGGTTAATTTGCCCAATAATCGATTAGTGCAGGCTACTGTTGTAGTCATGGTTGTCATGTCATCCATGTATGCTCGAATTGGTGGTAGTCGCATTCCAGAAGCCAAGCGCTCTCCTCCTACTACCCATTTTGATGCCCTAATGATTACTTCCATTGCCATGGTAAAAGCCAGCAGAGAAATGGTGCATCCTGCCATTATTCCAACCTCTAGGCATTGCCATGTAGTGCTGAATTCTGAAGTTGAAAAACTGAATTGCAAATCTCCAAAATAGGCTTTCACTAAATTTGTTATTGTCATCGGTACACTGAAAAAATCAAATGCTGCCCAAAGTAGTTCATGTGGCACTGAACCATATGCATTAGCCAAATCCAGGAATGTCACATGGAGCTCCTTCCTCTCCTTTTTAGCTGATTGAATTTGTTGCCAGATCACATTGATGTGTTCTAAGCAACCTGGGAAACCTGGAATGCCCGCTTTTTGTATTGAAGTGTCAATGAAGCAGTTCTTTAATAGGTAAGCTGACAATCTCTGAGCAATAATGCTGAAGAAAATCTTGCCTTCTACGTTTAATAGGGAAATGGGGCGAAACTGACTGATGCTTGTAGACTCTTTTTCTTTAGGTATAAAGACTCCACCTGCTCGGCGCCATGCTCTTGGTACAACCTGTTTTTCCCATGCCACTTTCATCAATTTCCACAGAATTCGTAGAACTCCTGAAGCACTCTTGTACACTCTGTACGGAACTCCATTAGGCCCTGGAGATGATGAAGCCCTTGCTTTTTTCACAGCTTGCTCTATTTCTTTCCACTTAGGTGCACAGTCCTCCATTTGGTATTCTGGTGGATTGATAGGTGGGATGTCTGACGGAATTGACATAGGCTCCTGCCTTTTTGAATCTGTATGTGTTTCCTCCAAATATCTCTCCAGCTCAACCTTAGATACTTTTAGTGTGCCATTCTTCTCACTGGTGAATAACTTCTTTACAAATTTGAATGGGTCTTTATAAAAGTTAGCTCTCGCACGCTCCTTCTTTTTGTAGCGTTTCCGTAGGCGCTCAGCTCTGCGCAATGTTGCAAGCTTATCTTTTATGACCCTTTGTAAGAGATTGAGTCCCTCCTTCTGACTTTGTTCTGCTCTTCTCCATTGGTTCCTCAGCTGTCTCCTTTCTCTAACTAAGCGTTCAATCTCCTGCTGCCGTCTAGACTTTCCAGGAATAGTTTGTACTTTTTCCTTCCTTTTTTCAACTCCAAACCTCTCACTTCCATATGCGTAGATGATGTCCCCAAATTTATCCAGCTTCTTTTCAACTGTTCCACTTAATCTTTCCAATGCAACGCAGAGATCTGTGTTTACTGTGTCCCATGCAGTTTTCTCACAAGCTCTTGGCCATTTAACTCCAGGCTTGTGCCCGTTGAGGTTCTTTTCTCTCTTATGCTGGTTTGTCTGACCGGGTTCACAAGGATCATTATGTTCATCACTAACTGTGTCCATGCAAGTCCTCCTCACATCTATGACAGGGGTGCTGATATCCTGCGAACTGTGGTTTGCTTCCTGTCGCTGGATTTCATTCGACTGACTTGACTGACTTCGTAAGAAGTACTGATCAATGCGAGGCCCTTGTCCCTTCTCCCTCAAGCATTTCATTCTCCCTTGATGAATCTTCAAACCCCTGACCGTTGTCGCCTTGCTCCAGCCGCAGACACAAACCTGGAGTTCCATGTCTTTGTTAACTGCAGATCTTGAACTAGTCTTTTGTGAAGTACTCTCCATACTCATATCCGTTTCCGTTCCTAAGTCGTTAACCGTGTTGTCCAACGTTGAGTCATCTTCCGCCCCCGCTCTCGCAGACTCTAGGGGTATTTTTCTCTTTAATTTCTTAGAAGCCTTGGGCGGGTGTCTCCAGCATCCTGTAAACACAGAGCTGGATACTGCCGACAAGGGTAGCTAACCCTTACCAGCCCCAATGGGGTCTCTTTCCTCCTGTCAGCTGTCTCTCCAGGCTGTCACAAGGTCTTTCCCTTGTTGCCAGCTGCACTATTCACAGCAGTCACTGGACGTATCCAGATCTTCATGATTTCCATTACACGAGAGTAGATGTTAAAACTTCATGCTGATTTGAACTCGGCTCTCGCCAAGATAAGCACCAACTAAGACGTAGCTTTACAGTAAACTAATGTGATCCATATGCGTCTCCATCCATTTACGTTTCCTTCCATATGATGATGTAGATATCCTTCTGTCTGGTGTTAATGGCTGAAGTGTAATGCTGGCTCCAGGGATCAGCTTATTTTGCCTCCCTGGCGCATCAGCACACACAACGGCTGCGATGCTGGCTCCGGGGATCAACCAAAGTGCGGCCTCCCCAGCGCATCAGCATGACAACCGTCTGGATTGAGCTAAGTAGGGTACATCTCTGGGGTTTTCAAGTGGGCACCTTCCATCCTCAGTGTTTCGTCGACTAGCCCACGACACCTCAAGAGGGCTCGACGGTGATTCTGGCGTCCCAGCATCACCCCCCTCCGTCCCCCACTCAACTCAGCCCAACATAAAAATAATGTGATATCTGTATAATGTGAAATAATGTATAATGTGATATCTTGTAACAATTGTAAGTCGCCCTGGATAAGGGCGTCTGCTAAGAAATAAATAATAATAATAATAATAATCAATCACTTAAACTACATACATATGACCACCTCCGCTATATGCCTTTTATTCGCAGCGGGGGATAATAGGTGGCTCTATATGGATTAATATAATAACTAAAAACTGTATTCACATCTACTACTGTTTAGATCATTAAAATAGACCTCATAGCATCCGATTCAAATAAAGCGCTACCAGCTTAAAACTTGCATGGAAAAGTACGCAGTTGCAGAGAGGAGCAACTTAGTTCAGAGTAGTTCCTTGATACTTCTATGACATCATAATTATATGATCCCCCTTTGAAAGAAAGTGCCATGACTTCAAAATAAGACTATCTGACATGACACGGTAAGTAAGTTGAACTAAAAGGCTCTGTTCATTTTACAGCCAGTGAGTGAAGCAATGCGTAATCACAGACAGCATGGCCAGCTCTGTAAGCCACTAAGACACACAGACCACATAATAACTACTGTAGACCTACACAACTCAGTCATGACACTAACAAACATGTGACTTGTATTTTTAGAAGCCTATTTTCCCATTTCAAGACCCATAATTAGCTCTAATATATGTGCCAAGAATCCTGTTTCCCAATTAAAAAATATAATTACCAGCGTCAGCTTGGCAATAGAATGCTAATTAAAATTAATGTGATGGGAGGGCTTTTTTCTTTTTGAAGTCTTTAAAGTAAGCTGTAATAAGTTAAGTAACTGCATCCCTGTAAGCTGATATCCGTGGCTATGGTTTCATAGGTTTAAAACTCTGTAATTCAAAGCTAATTCGGTTACATAAGCTTACACAAGCCCCTAGAGGATAGATGTGCACTGAAGGGACCTTGACAATGCTGATAGACTAGTATTACACTGCACTGGTATGGAATGTGTGAAGTGCAAGGGCTGGCCCACATTGATAAACCCAGAACTACGGGGAGAGTAGTGTTTATTTGTTACCCTTTTACCCTAACTTAGACCCTGTGCTTACTATAATCTTTGTATCCCTGGGCTTGAATAGATAAATGGCGTCTGTTTTGATATCAAAAAATATGTTTTAATGAACATGGTGTAAGTGCAGTGGTAACCCACAAATGTTTCCAATGCAGAATGACTGAGTG
The DNA here is from genome assembly GCF_902713425.1 of Acipenser ruthenus. Taxonomy (NCBI): domain Eukaryota; kingdom Metazoa; phylum Chordata; class Actinopteri; order Acipenseriformes; family Acipenseridae; genus Acipenser; species Acipenser ruthenus. The sequence continues at coordinate 31,358,320 of NC_081198.1, read as the reverse complement.
GAACATCTTTTTATGAACTTCACTAAAATTAGCAGAAACTTGATAAACCTTTGTATGTGTCACAGGTGGGGGGAACAGCAGAAAATTTTTTTAAAAAAAACCTTATACAAGTTTGATATAGTTAGAGCATAGCAAAGTGTAATAAGGCACTGTGAAAACATGGTAAAGCATAGGTAAGCATTGTGAAAAATAACACTGTATGGCAAAGCATAACATAAACATGGCAAACCAGGGCAAACTATGGTAACTGCACAGTATAACCATGGGAAAAGAATTGTAAAATTGCAAAAATATCATTAATAAATACCATGGTAAATTTTTATAAGGAAGGCTGTGGATTTATAAAAAGGAAAGTTGTGCCTTCATAAATTATAAAGTCAAGTTGTAACCTTCAGAATACCAGGGTTTTTATCACCCAGCTGGGGTCATACATCATGCATACTTTAGAGCTTGACTTTATAGACAACCATTTATCCAGTTGTGACCATTTCCACTAGTGTTCATACATATCAATAAGGGTTTGACTTTACAGAAGTTTAGAACCTCAACCACAAACACTCAACCACAAACTCTAACAATTGAGTCACGTCAACAGGCTTACAATCTACGGTCGCTATGCAGCTAATAGAAACATCCAAACCACCACTTCAGTCTTTCCTTAAAGTTTTCTCCAGGGTCCGATAGCTGTATGTTTACAAGGTTTAACTCCAAACAGCAGTGCGGCCAGCATTCCTATAGCTGGAGGCTACACAATCCAGTTTATTACTAAGACGGTGATTACAGAGAGCCAACGGACCAGCGCAGGGCTTTGATCAAAGAACCGGACAAACAGGAAGCTCCCCAGGTGTGCTCAGTATTAATCCATGGTGTCCACTCTTTGAACAAAGACAGAGCAGAGCTAAGAGAATATTAATTATAGATTTCAGTAAACGAGACTTTAGAAGCATTCTCTCTCCTCTCATTAGCTTCCTCCACATTCTCAGCCAGTATTTTGCTGTGTGCATTTCAAGACTTTATTCTCTCTGTGACTTTTTTCCTGTGCAAGGTATTAGGACCCCCCCCCCCCCCCAACGTATTGGTGGCACATATGCTGTGTTTCCACTGTCCAGGGTGCTCTTGTGATTAGTAATCGTTTCCATCAACAGTGAGCCTGAATCTGGTTCAATAATTAGAAACCTGTGCATGGAATTGTGAAGCTGATAGGTCAAAATGTAAGATTTATTTTTAAAATTATTCAGATTAATATTATTGTGAAGTTAAAGTAAACATATAGAGAATCAGTAACATAATAACATATATTAAAAAAATAATTAGTTCTCAGCTTTTCGAAAGAAGTTTATGATTTTGACTCCTAGTGTCTACGATGTTTGTGTTTTGAGATGTGCTGTGTGCTAACTCAACCTGCGCAAAGGAACTATTCTCCACACTGAATGAACCTGCTCGCAGAGGGAGGGGTGGGCAGTCACTGGAACAGCACAGTGCTTTACTACCCATTCTCCACACTGAGACCTGAATGAACCTGCTTGTAGAGGGAGGGGAGGGCAATCCTTGCGCTGTGTTGAATTGATTAGCAGATACCTCCAAATCAATTTTGGGATATCTTAAAATGTATTAGCGACATATCTAATTGAACAGCATGTCATTTTCAGATATCTCTAAATGCACAGGAAGTTATTTTTAGATATCTTATAATTAGAGATACTTCAAAATGAACAGAACATTCTAAAATGTGTAAACAATATCTCAGAATAAGTGAACATAACAAATTAAAGATATCTTAAAATGCTAATTTTAAGATATCCCTTAATGATAATTTGACTTGTCTGGTTTAGAGATATCTTTATTTAAAGATGTCTTAAATAACGCAAAGATATCTTGAAATGTAATTTGAGATATCTCGAAATGATAATGTGCTTGCCACACTTGTGTAGGTCCTTGGCTGTGCAGAGTTGTTGATCTTCACTGGGGATTCTGGAGGGAGCATTGGCTCTGTCGCTCCTGTGGGTTAGGGAGGCAAAACCAGCAGGGACTGTTTCTCCTCATCACATTACAGCGGACCCTACTGGCCAGGCACCTGATGAGCTCAAGCGGACACCTGCAGGGCTAGCCTTTGTCCGCCAGAGGCCGGTCGCTCTCCGACAGACGATTCTCGAGCTCCTGTGTGTAAAGAGGTGTCTGGAGGATGCCCTCTGACCTTTTGTCGGGAGTGCTGAGGAAACTTAATCAGACATTCTAAACTGAGGAGAAAAATTAGGTAAAATAACTGGACACGAAATATTAAAAAAAGGTAATAAAAAAACACAAAACTACCCCCCCCCCCTTCTCATTAGTGAGCTCTCCCTAATGTATACTAAAAAGCTATCCTTGAAAGAAGGATTCCCAGCTAAAACCATAACCCTGTTTACATTTTCTGTTCATTAGCTATACCTGACCTTGTTCCCTTTGAACAAAGTACAAGCTGATACAACTGTTTAAACAAACCTCTTTCTAAGCATTTTGGCAAGAGTTTTCTAAAACACATCTGCTTTCAATGGTACCTTTTATAACTTATTTGAGTTCCCATGAAAGGGAGTTCCAGGGAACACCAGCTGCAGCGGCACAGGCACCACCATCACAAAGTCATCAGCCACTAATTAGACTGCCTTTATATCCAGAATTAAAGAGGCACAGTGCAAGAGGAATTCTATTTGAAAATGAAAAGCCTACAGCTGTGAACAGCCATGCCTCATCACAAAAGGCGTATTAAAGACACAGAGCCCGCATGTAAGTCGTTAGTTTCACATCTCTTAGATCCAGGGGCTCTGAGACCAACTTGTTTTGCCTAGTTTAACAGCTCTCCTTCAAAGGGCTGCTGGAAGTTTCCGAAAAGCAGTCTACCCTCGTAAAAGAAAACAAAAATAATTCTAAAAGAGGTTTGGTGGAAGTGTTTAGTTTCACTTCTTATATTACCTGTTGCAGGTAATATAAGAACATAAGAAAGTTTACAAACGAGAGGAGGCCTTTCGGCCCATCTTGCTCGTTTGGTTGTTAGTAGCTTATTGATCCCAGAATCTCATCAAGCAGCTTCTTGAAGGATCCCAGGGTGTCGGCTTCAACAACATTACTGGGGAGTTGGTTCCAGACCCTCACAGTCCTCCGAAGCGTGTGCCGTCAGCCGACTGCTTTTTTTCACACTGCGGACTCACCATGTAGCCACCCAAGAGCTACAGCGTCGGAGGACAACGCACCTCTCGGGCAGCTTACAGGCAAGCCCGCAGGCGCCCGGCCAGACTACAGGGGTCGCTGGTGCACGGTGAGCCGTGGACACCCTGGCCGACCTAACCCTCTCTCCCCCCGGGCGGCGCTCTGCCAATTGAGTGCCGCCCTCTGGAAGCTCCTGTCCTCGGTCAGGCAAAGGAATAGCCTGGACTCGACTCAGAATAGACTATAGGGCATGTCCTGCACTCCACACAGAGCGCCTTTACTGGATGCAACACTCGGGAGCCCCTAGACCCTCACAATTCTCTGTGTAAAAAAATGCCTCCTATTTTCGGTCCTGAATGCTCCTTTATCTAATCTCCATTTGTGACCCCTGGTCCTTGTTTCTTTTTTTCTAAAAGCATATGAATAAACATGGCAAACAAGGGTAAACTATGGTAAATGCATAGTATAACCATGAGAAAAGCATGGGGAAACTGCAAAACACAGTGTTGAAATACTGTGGTGGGCCATAGATTTAAAAATACAATACAAAAGATGACTGGACTTGGGAGAATGTTGCTATGTGACGAGTGGAGAGACTGATTAAAAAGCCTTCAGAAACAAACAGGAAATGGTTTCCATCCCGACCTGCTAAACAAGCTCCTCTGTTCCCTCTCTCACAGTGGATGCTGAGTCCCTGCTGGCACTCTTGTTTAGTAATGATGAAAAGAATTTCGATGCAGAGCTGATCTGAGAGAGCTTTAGAAATGTCAGGACAAGTGCAGAAGCATAACAAGGGCTCAGGAATCAGCTCCAGATACAGAGGGGCCACATCTATTACTGCCATAAACCTTATAGATGTTTCCCATAGTAAAAGCATAGCAAAGTGTAATAAAGCACAGGCAAGCATTGTAAGGAATAGCGAGGTATGGTAAAGCATATTAATAAACACGGCAAACCAGGGTCAACTATGGTAAATGCATAGTATAACAATGGTACAACCATGATAAAACCACAAAGATACTGTGCAAAAAATACTACACTTTTACAAGGGAAAATGTTTTCCATTAGGTACAGTTGGCCTACATTGTAATAGTGAATCAGGGTTAGCTTTGGAGTTACAGTAAAGCTATAATGCATGGCAGATATTCACCCTGGAGTGCTCTTGAAATGGCGCTGACCTCGCACCAGTGTACCCTATACAGTCATTTTTATTCAATCAAACCCTCTTGCAAAAATACAACCCTTTGAGTTTGTGCTGCCGATAAAGCAACTCGAATAGTTTTTCCTGTTTCACATTATTTGCTGTCACGATATAAAAAGTTTTAAAAATGTGGTCCGACTGGTTGCTTTATAAATAATGCTGATCTGGAGAAAAAAATGAACCTGTAACTGTGCATCGGTTGTATGAAAGCAGACACTTTCAGATGGCTTGACTCGAGATACATGCCTGGAAAGAAAAAAGAAACCAAACAGAGCGCTGTTGACTCATCTTCGGGTTGAGTGCATTTCATGGCGTGGAGCTTACCACAAAATAGCCCTTATTACAACTGCTTGTATAGGTCGCCAGGATAATTAGCTGCATTTAAAATAACTCACATAAACCAAAATCTGTCAGTAAACAATATTAGATCCTAAACTATACAGTATTCAACTTTGCCACAATGGTTTTTAAATCAACACTAACATTTGAACAAACAGACAGATGTGGAACAAAGCTAATTTCAAAGGCTATTTGTATGAGATAGATAAAGTGCAAATCCAGCTAATGCTTTGTTTACCAGCCAGTTAAAAATGACTTGAAAGGTTTTCACAGGGTAGTGCTCCTCTTGTAAAAACAGAGTGGTCTGGAGCGGCCAGAGCTGTCACACTTAACAGCTTCCAGCTCCATCTGCTTCTGGGAAATAATTTTTGTTCGACATCTGTAGGATTTAAATTTCCTGTAACTAATGAACCATTTCACAGCTGCAGTATGGCCCCCAGTTAGGCTACTACAGTGCAAATGCATCCTGCATTAAAGCTCTCAGCCTTGTGATCATTATCAGACACCCACACCATTAATCTGCTACACAACCACAGTTTTGGGAAGAAGAAGTAAGCAAAAGTTCCCTTTTTCTACAAAATAAACTGCAAAATGAAAAGCCTATATGCTGATCAACAGGTACAGTCTTTGTTGGTACTTCATCCGAGTCAAAGCAAAAATAACTCCTAGGAAATTAAAATATCCTTTTTTTTAATTGAAGGTCAGTGGACGTCTTCTGATCCCCAAACCAATCACCTCTTTAGATTCAAGATCTCCACAGCAGATATAGGCGAGCTACCTGTGTCAGAAGCACAAAGGCCAGCCCTGCGAGTGTTGACTTGAGCTCACTAGATGCCTGGCCAGTAGGGGTTGCTGTAATGAGATGAGTCCCTGTTGATTTTGCCTGTCGATTTTGCCTCCATAACCCACAGCAAAGCCCCTCACTGTATAGTCTTAATTAAGAATGTCTGGATTGTGATTTTCAGGCTTGGTAACTTTATTGGGTGTGTTTTTTCTTTCTAAAATAAATGAGCTAATGATGATTTGGAGTAAATAGCTTTGAGAATCTATCCCTAAGTGTTTTACAAAATTGTATCACAAATGTGACCATTAGTTATAGCCCTACAGGGGCCTAGACATTACTGATTACTGAACTACTTCTGATTCAAAGATTCAAAAGCAATAGAAACATAGTCTGTCCCTAACTGAGTAACTGTCCACCAGTTTATCTAGATTGGATCATCAGTTCTTCTTCATATTGAATACATTTGAGTTTTCAACCTGTCACAACAAAGACCATACAGGGATTCACTGTTTATTCATACTGTACACAGTGGCATACAAAGTAGGGCTCTCAACAGCAAGCAACTCCATTAATGACAAGAACATAAGCAGTGGAGAGAAGCGGGACACGCAAACACATTTTCAGATGTTTGGACTGAAATCTAGGTCAGGGAAGGAAACGGAGCATCAGCAAGTGTCTATAAGCTTGATAAATAAAGCAAGAATAGAGCTCCCCGGAGGAAGCAATCATGCTAATCCCAAATGCAGAGAGTTTACTTTTGATATACAGACATTTGCAGTGTGGTATTTTATATACATTCAATGGCACACAGTTTTCTGCTCAGTTGTAATGACTGGCATTGATGGGCCTAAATAATATGGTAATTGAGAAACAAAACGAAACAGGCTTAAAGCTGTACAAACCAGGGCTTTCAAAGCAGTTCTTCAGTGTCTTTCTTTTTTCCTACTTAGGGAAGGACCATTCATTTCTGGCACAATACTGTATGTTCCCCCTGTGTTACAGGTAATAACACCCCACCTGAGTGTCCTGTCCTGTTCAACCGGGTTTTGAGATCCGGGTCAAGGCCCCAATGTAGTGGAGGGAAACTTGGTGCAAACCTACGACACCACATACCACAAGCAAGTGTCTTAACCACAATGCAAAATAGCTGGTGGTTTTAGACCTTTTAACCTCATCTTATCTCACTGCCGGAGAACAAAATATATATCGGCAGTGCATCACACAACACTTCCCATTACACTTGCACATTGAAAAACATTGTGAATGGAAGTGGGGTCCTATTGCATGTAACACAGGAAGGAAGTCAGGCGAGGGAACAGGGTACAGTACAAGTCTGGAAAGTATAAAGACAGCCAGTTCAAACTGAATTTTTAAATTTGACTCCAGTGAAATTAGATTCCTTCTTGCTGCCACACAATATAGTAACTTCCTTTCTTCTTGTGCAGCACATATTAGGGCCACATGTGCTGCAGAGCCACACACTCACAGTGGAGCCAGGAGGAGGGGTCATAATACTTGCCACACACAGTGGGGTGGGGTGGTAAATTTAGTGACCAGTGAATGTTCCCCTTTAAAAAAAAAAAAAATTCGAGAAATATATTACTACATTATAATTTATTATATACCCATATATATATATATATATATATATATATATATATATATATATATATATATATATATATATATTGTGACACACCGGGGTAAGTCTGTCACTTGCAGGACCGTCTTCACTGTCTTCTTTGGTGTAAGACAGAATCACAGAACAACAGAAATGAAATAAAACAGTACGGTGCCCGTATATTTGTTTATACCAAAAAAAACTAAACTAAACTAAACAATATCTATCTCAGTTCGGAGATCTGACTTCCCCCCCCCCCCTTATCTATCTTATTCACTGGGTAGCTAAGCTACTTACCAGTTTTAAACTTGTTGCACCGTATTTCTTTTTGTCTTTTCCTTAATTTCTCCTTTCTCCACAAAGTCTAACCGCAACCCCCATAAGCCTCCCCCAGCTTGACCCTGAACAAAGGAGATAATTTCCTTTTATTGTAAACCAGTCCAGCCACTTACAAAACTAACACATCTTAAACACCTGCAGCTGTGCTGGTTTACATTTCAATTAAACCCTTGTACCCCTGGCCCTTGTAGTTTCTTTGGTGGCTGCCATTTTTGTAGGCCCTATTAACTACAACTCCCGCATTGTCTCTTGGGAGATGTAGTCTTTCCCTGCTCAATCCGGCACTTTCCAGTGCCCCGGTCCTGTATACCATAATATGCTAGGACCCACATATTTACCATTCGTGACCAGCCCACGTCTATGGTCACAATATATATATATATATATATATATATATATATATATATATATATATATATATATATATATATATATATATTTATTTATGGTAATGTTTAGCAAATTAGATCAGGTTTTATTTGATTATACCCTTTTTTTATTAGTTTATAAGCAGATTAGCAAAAGTCTGGAAACCACTTGATTAAGCTGAGCAGACATTTGTTTTCTACTACATCCTTTATTAAACCTGTTTTCTTTCTGAGGTGTTTGTGAAAGTTCAGAGGTGAAGAGTCAGCATCAGAGGTCAGAGCCATTGCTAGGGAAATGTAGTGTTGCTATGAATGGTTGCTATGCATATGTAGCGTTGTTAAGGACTTCTGAGGCTACAGTGCAAACTGTCACGTCATGGATTTAACAAAAAGATGGATTTTAAAACCAAGGTTTAATAAATAAATGAACTAACTGTTAAAACAAAATGAACAGTATTTGTTACCATGGTTGAGATATAGCTAACAGTAATGAAACTAAAAAAGTTTTACCTTCAACTGAAAATGCAATGCAGACAAAAACCCCAGAAATTTTACTGTACTCTATCTCAAAATATGAACAGAGCAATGTTAAGTTGTGCCAGCAACAAGGTAACACTTACAGATGTTATTCCCTAAATATTTTTCCAGACTCACGTCATGCTTGTTGGTTCCTGTTGTCTCTAAGGCGGCTCTGACTACAGACACTCTGGTCTGAAGATTCGGCCCGTGGTTATTCAAGTGGATGGTATCTGAGGCAGGCATGGATTTTATGTCACGATGCATCAAATCCAAAGTTCTAGCAAAAAACTAAGCCTGGCAGTTTGATAATACTCTCAGATCTTTACACATATTCCATGCGATTATCAGAATTCCGTGATGGTGCATTTACAGAGTAGCACTTTTTTTTTTTTTTTTTTTTCTAATCTTGACTGTATAGGGTTTTTAATACCAGAGAACAAATTAATTCTGTTGAAATAAAGTACTAAAAAAAAAAAAACATTTCTCATTATGAATGATGTGGGGTAGTTATCACCTACTACATAACATATTTAAACAGATTTCATAATGACATTCACTCAACAGTCAAATGGCTTTCTGGATGACATTATTGTAAGTGTAAAATATCTTCTTCTGAAGCATTCTGCATGTAACTCTTTCCAAAGAAAATATATAATACATAGATATACATAGTGCCACAAAAGCAGAAAACAAGACCAGGTTGTATTTCATACATGTAGACTCTAGTGTTCTTAAACAACCTCTGATTTTGAAATCACTGCCATAAATATAAAACCCAGTGAAGAAAAGGGATATCCAGTAGACTTGAAACTGGTAAAGTGCAGGAATTGACAGCACAGAATTAAGAGGAAAAGACAATGCCAGATTTTGGAATAGGCCAGAAAAACCTGACACATCATCGGTCTCTTGTGTTCTGGACAGTTTCTGAAGAGGAGCTGCTGTAGCCCTGCTTAGCTGCGCAGGACTGCCAGTCGGGACTGCATTTCCTCGATATCTTCCTCCGCCTCGTCCTCGGATGTTGCTGTGGCTCCGATAGGCTCCATCTCTGGGAGGGCGTCTGTGACTTTGTTGGGGGCTTTACCTAGGGCATCTGCAGTGATCTCAAACAGAATCTTGTCCACCTCCATCTCTGCTTCTTCCTCCATTTCATCCTGATCCTCCATTCCTTCAAAAGTATCTTCCAGCATTTCCTCAATGATACCGGCCTTCGTCATTTCTTTGGAGAGCTCCCTCATGGTGGCCTGGATCTCTGGGATCTTCACCAGGTTATGCATGGCTTTCATGACCTCTGTGCTCCTCTGCAAAGTCCCCGCTACTCACAGAACAGAGAGCTGGTTCTTCATGCTGAGCTGCACAGAGTTCATCCGAGCTTTGGAAGCGTATAGTTTGTTAACGGCCCTTCTCGACTGAACAACCTCCTTTGCTAGTATAACACACACGTCCCTCTGGCCTTCTTGGCAGCATCCTTAACTGAACGCTTCACTTTCTCTTCTTCCCTCTGAATGTCTGTTATTTGCCTGTCGATCAATCGCATCTCTTTTCGCATCTTGGAAGACCATTCATTAACCAATTCTTTCGGGGGTTTGTCTTGTGATTTCCTGAACAGTCCCATTTTCTACAGGTAATCTGAACAAAATATACAATCACCAAACCAGCCCCTGTATTGGTGATAAAAATAATACAACAATATCTCACTTCCTACTTCCTGCTTCCTGCTTCCTCTGTCTTTACAGAGTAGCACACTGTGACAGGGTGTACGAGTGGTGACGTCACGGCAGAAGCAGGCACGAAAACAAACCAATACTGCGGATTAAAGTAAATGACGCGGCGCGTCTTTTTATTTTTAAATAACAAAAATAAAATAAAAAGGTTTTAACAAAACACTGCTCACAGAGCAAAATAAAAAGGTTTAACAAAAACAGATCACGCACACAAAATAAATAAAACACAGGTCAGGCTGGGCAGATTGCCTTCACTGTTCCTATGTTAATTTTACACTTGTTTTCTCCGTCACTCCTCTCACTCCTCTCACTCCTCTCACTCTCTCTCCGCTCCTAAAACACCCCACCCCGAGCTGGAGAGCTGCAGGCTTTTTATATTCAGGTGAACATCTCCTGACTAGCAACAAAATTAATCACTTAATTAATTCGGGAGATGGCCACCTTCTGCACGAGTTCATTACTCCTGGCAGAGAACGAGCACCGATCTCGCCTCTGCCAGGACACGTTTTAAAAATAAACAAAACAAGAACACGGCGGTACGCTGTCACAAATTACAATAAATAAACCATAATACAAAACAAATACAAAATACACTGCACAGGGGCGGAGGGGACTCCGTTCTAAAATAAAATAAACAAAACAATGTACAGGGCACCTTGCCCTGTTACACACACACAATGAGAATCAAAACATTAACTGTTGCTGGTGTAACAAGCACTGTGGTATGATGCACTTCCATTAAGGAACGACTTCAGACAAGCCTGGCTCTTTTGCATTGTCGTTAAGATGCTCGCTTGCTGAGTGCAAGGTCATTGGTTCGCACCCAGCCCCTCGCCCTGTTACATTGATGTGTAACTCAAATCTCGTAGATCAGCGAGATTAAAGGGGTTGGAGCATAACAGGCAGTGTTGTGTGATGCGCTGTCTTTAAGGAACGAATGCAGACAAGCCTGGCTCTTTTGCCTACTGATTAAGAAACTCGCTTGCGGTGTCCAGCCCTGTTACACTGGCTTTATGTACGGTATTGGAAACATATTTAAAGAATACTTTTTATCATCTACATGTCATTTCTTACTTGCTTAATATCCTGTTATGTGTGCTCTTGACCATTCTCTATTGCTCTTTCTCTATTCTCTCTCTCTCTCTCTCTTTTCCATATCCAATGGTCTTTAGTGGCCTGACAAGTCATAGTGCTGCAAATAAAACAGAAATATCAAAAACATGAGGCGGCAAGCTGCAGTATACAAACCTTTCTGTACCTTTTTCTTTTTCCTTAAAAAATATTTGCAGTTTCTCCACATGACATCTTCCTGGTTCTGCCGTCCTGATAGAGCATTCCTCTCGGATTTCTCTGTATTTCACTAGTTCTGTATGGTTCGGATTCGCCTCTGTTTGGGTTTTTCAGCTACAGTCAGATAATCAAGCTGACTTTCCTGAGCAGCGATCTGCGGCAGGCTAATTTGTTTTGTGCTGCACCTTGTTTGTCCCAGTATGAAGTACACTGTTGCATTTTCCCTATGAGGATTGGTGAAGTAACATTGCAGTGTTTTTTGCTATCTCAGTTCTGTTGCAGGTCTCTCTCTCCCTCTCACTGTCTCTCTGTCTCTCAGTATTATCTGATCTCATTGTTATGCAAAGCAGATTCTTCAATATGAGAGTCTTGGGGCATTTCTTCACTGCCACTACTGCAGCGATAGCTGGAATAAATTACTGGGTCATAAAACTGTTTGGATGTGTTGGAGCTTCACAAGTGTATAAAATGAAAGAAATGTATGCAAATGAACAAGTACCATACCAACATCTGTTTCAGCTAAACACAAAAACCAGCCGGTCTGTGGAGCTCGGCATCATAAAGCAAGGAAAAGTAACAATATATTATACAAATCAGGCAAGACAGTATTCAATAAATATCAATAACCCAGAACACCTATTAGGTTGATGCAATACTATGGCAGAGTATAAAGGTGCAGTAATTATACACAATTGATAGTATGAGCTATAATGCAAGGATATTTTTTCTCTTAGAGCAAATTGCAAAATATATTCCGTGTGCAGTGAGCAAAGATGTTAGGAACTCAAAGGAAATAAAAAGAAAAACAAACATAAAAAGAATATAAAGAAAGTCATTGGTGCTCTCTCAGGCAAGATGTGTATTTATTTTTGCAGATAGGAGTGAAAGCTTTCTTTCTTTCTTTCTTTCTTTCTTTCTTTCTTTCTTTCTTTCTTTCAAGCAAATTACAGCAGCAGCACCCCCCCCCCCACCTTGTCTAGTGCTCACCTTCATTCACAAAGAATAGCTAGTTTATATAACCCCACTAACTGTTAAACATTAATCATTTACTGCTTAATTAATTTGACCAGAAAAAGGATTCCCCTGGGTCCTACAGTCCTGCTCTTTACAAGTCTATAATCTACTCTTATCGGAAGAACAGTATAGAACAGCAGTTCTCAAACTTTTTGTCTGTGGTAGCTTCCGATAGGCCCCTCTGTGGAATGACGTCCTCTATCCGGCCTGCCGAGGGAATAAGTTGTCGTTCCGCGAATGTGAGTGATGCGACCTCGCAAGGTTTGGTGGTTTCTCTTTCAGGGAACCAGGGTTACGTAACCTAGCATTCCCTTTCAATTCGAAGACGACCATCAACCAATACTTTTGGGAAAGTATACCGGAGCCATCGCGAGGGAGCGTGAGCGGACAGCATATGAGGGACGCCTCGCTACCGCCAACTAGTGTTGGTGGTGCAAGTGTGCACCCTCAAGGACCCTTGTGCCTAATGAAAGCGTAGAAGGATCTATCACATTGATTCGGTAGAACCTGGTGAATGTATGTGGAGTAGCCCAGCTAGCCACATTACAAATGTCAGTCAATGATGCGCCTCGAAAAAGCGTCCATGACGTAGCCACCCCTCTAGTAAAATGCGCGGCCACCCTCCCCGGTGGGGGTAGGTTAGCCTCATTATAAGCAGTCGATACTGTGTCCACAATCCAGTGGGCCAGTCGCTGTTTCGAGAGATCTTGCCCTAGGGTCCTTTCACCAAAGCAAACAAAGAGCTGGTCAGACTGACGCAGTGCCTATCCAGATACACTCTCAATGCCATCTAAAAAGGCTGACTACATAGAGAGATATTTCAGCTCTATGGAATGTATAGGCTCAAACAGGGCCTTAGAGAGCCTCCAGTACCATGTCTAAACTCCACTTGGGGAGGATGTCCCTTCTATGGTGACGCAGTCTGCGAGCACCCTTTAGAAACCGGGTACACTTTCAGCATAGAGGGGGACCTGCCCACTGCTAGCAGAAACTGTAAAATAATTGCTATGAGACAGTAGATAGGGTCATGGCCTCTGGCCATACACTACTTTTGAAAATACCTCAATTTGTAAGCATATAATGCTCTAGCATATAATGTAAGCATATAATGCTCTAGCCCTAGTGTTCTGCAGTGTATTAACTACCGCATCTGAGAGCCCTAAGGCGGACAGACGGTCCCGTTCATGGGCCAGAATCACAGCTGGAGGCTACCCAGTTCTGGGTGCCATTGGGTGCCTTGCATCTGACTGAGAAGATCTGTGCGTAGTGGGATCTCCCAAGGCTGGCCCTGCAGCAGCTGGCAAAGGTTAAAAAACAGATTCTCCTGGGCCATCTGGGGGCCAACAAGAGAGGTGTTGCTTTCTCTCTCCTGACCTTTTCCAGAAAGGCAGGGAGCAGCGGTATCGCTGGGAAAGTGTATAAAAGCGCTTTGGGCCATTCTTTGGCTAGGGCATCGACGCCTAGTGGACCTCCGCAACTGTGAAGGGAGAACCACAGGGGGCAATAAGTTGTCTCTGCTGAGGCAAAGAGATCGACCTGGGCTTCCCTCAAGAGGAGGTCCGCTGCCCAGTTCACCACTTCGGGAAGGTAAACAACCCGGAGGGATAGTTAATGCGTCTGTGCCCAGATCAACAGCCGAAAGGCTATGCGGTGTAACCCCGGGGACCGAAGCCCTCCCTGGCAGTCACACTCATACGACGGACAGCCAAGAAAAGACGGTCTGCGACACAAGCGAAGCAGACAGTAAGAAGAAGGAAAAAGACACTCAAAATGGAGCCGCTGATTCCAGCATGAATTCAAGGGAATTGCAGTCGACTTAGAAGAGCTCTTTTCGAATAACACACTCTGGTTAGTGACATGGAAGAGTACCTTACCGTAGGGGAGAGGCAAAAGAGGAAGTGAGCTCCGCGGAACGACTACTTATTCCCTCGGCAGGCGGGACCGAGGACGTCATTCCACGGAGGGGCCTATCGGCAGCTCTGACATAAAATGCTCAGCGAACACCTACCTAAGGCAGGCATATCCCATAAGTATTGATTGGTGGTCATCTTCGAATTTAAAGGGAACTTCAGTTCCATGTAATGGAGAACCAATTAATCTGTTATATAAAAATAATAATCTTGAATTAATTATACTTCAATGCAATAGCAATAGATACATATCAAATATATTAACTGCAATCAAGATAAAAAAACAAATACATACATACAAAAAGAAAAGAATGCGGAATAGGGATTAAGGAAAATCATCAAATAATATTAGTAATGAAGAAGTAACTAACAATCAGGTGTACGTACACAAGTAAGAATATCAAAGTTAGAACAAACAAAGAGAAGATGAATTGGACGCAATTTATCTGATAAAACATTAACAAACTCACAGAAAGCATTATTATGCAAGGGTGTCAAGTTTGTTCCGGCAAGAAGATACATAAATAAATTCAGTTAATAACAGAATTAAAAGAATTGGAATAGCGAATGGAATAGCGAATGGTGGAATAGTTTTATAATGAAACACACACAGAATCAGAATATGTGTGTGAATATGGAATACAAATTAATAGAAGCATCATTGGATTCCTCCAGAGGGAAGAAACACATGGTTAGACATGTATATTGAAGTAGTTAGAAATGAAATAGTAACAGGCTTAAGAAGTAAAGGTAAATTAAATGTAACTAAGAATGAGCTAAAGGAATAGAGGATAGTAGTATCATTATAAGAACAGCAGATAAAGGTTCTGGGGTGGTACTAATAAACAAATATAATTATACAAAAGCAGAAGGGACTGAATTGCAAAATATAAATACATATGAAGAAGTAAAAACTAACAATAACAGCATAAAAATAGAAGTGAGAATTTTGGCAGCTAGATTATATAAAAATAGGTTTGTAGCGAAAGAATTAAAAAATTACATGCTTCCACAAAATCCAAGAACAGGTTTGGTTAGAGGTAAAAATGCACAAAGAAAAACATTCAATGCGAATGTTTGTTTTCAAACACACTTTCCCCTGACAAAGATATGTTAAACATACCGAAACGTTGGGAAGTTGGCTAGTTGATGTATATATATATATATATATATATATATATATATATATATATATATATATATATATATATACATATATATGCAATAAGGCCCGACAGGGTGTCCGTGTACATCCAGTATTCGAAATCGAGTGCCTCCAGCCCCCGAGAAGTCACTATATTGGACATATATGGACATCCTGAAGGGCCTTTTTGCACTTACAATGCAGGTGAAACAGTAAATAAAGTAGTCCCATTTATAACTTTGAACTACACACTAAGTTGAATAAATTCGTTTAATTGAAACATGCAAAAGTAAGTAAATCTTTATTTTTTTTATATTGTGTTGAATTGTACATTGCCATTGAAAAGATCCACCAGGTGGTGGAGTGGAGACGGCACTAAGTTAATTTTTTTTCCTCTCAGTGCATATATTGACAGATAGATTCCCCAGTTTTGTTTTCATTTAGACAGTGGTTTATTCCAGCTCAGAGACGATTGCAGCTTAAAATGTTATAGTCTCGATTTCTTACATTTCTATAGAAAACCCTTAGTATTTTATAAAGATTTTTTTAAGATGTGCATTTTCCACAGTTGAGACAATTTGTTTTTTGTTTCAGCCAGTCGTTTTTTTGTTTTTTTTTTGTTATTTGTTTCAGTTTTGCTATTTTCCAGTTAATTTGATTGTTCTACTTTTGGGATTTTTTTGCTGGTAATTGGTCACTCAGTTTTATAGTTACTGTACATCTGTAATTGTAAACGACATGACTACCGGTACTTTAAATTCTGTGAGGCAGTGTTGATTTCTATTATGTAACAAGCTCCAACAGTCCATATCCATCCGATATACAGACAGCTGGAACCTTGCTTGACCAATCACATTGCTTGTTTCATGTTAGATTGCCAGACCTGGATTATAAAGAAGTGTTTCCTACCCTGTGTCTTAAGTCTGTCTTCACTTGATTTACAGCTGCGTCCTTGGGTTTAGAAGCTATGATGATGTTGTTTGTGTTAATGGCTGTATGCACCAGAATGCAGGCTGCAGGATACATGTCAAGGTCATTTTGGTGCATAAAATGTCTCAATAAAATGGAGATGGTTCTCAGGAGCACTCATATGGGTTGTTTGCTTACGGACCACAAGCGGTTTGCTTTAGCGTGTGCAATTATAGGAGAGATTTGTGCGATTTCAAAAGAAATATTGTTGTGTAAAAGGACATTTTATAAAGAGGGGTGGTCATCAATTAAATGGATTTAGCTGTCTTTTTGCTAGATCTGTTGTAAAACAAACAAACAAAGAAAAAATCATAAGGGTGCCTAATTGAAAACCTCTGTCACCCGATTTCATGGCTTTAGCTACAGACAGGGAGAGGGGGTTTTAAAAGCACCACATCTGCTTGAGATCAAAGACACAGAAGACAAATGGCATGTGATCAAAGGGCAGAATTGCATTCAGGTGCTCAGAAAGTAGATCAGTTTCGTTGTACTTCTACAGAGACACCAGCACATTATTCAGACAAGTATCAATATCCATAGTTCAATCTATTAGTTCAGATCAATCGTTTAAAAAATTCTCAGTTAAATTCTTAAAACAAAACATAGGTCAATATTTAAGTTGAAGGGTTTTTTGATGTATATATTTTTTTCTAGTGCACAATGTAGTGTGCCTGATGATAAAAATTATACTTATATTAAAGGTACACTAGGATGCCCCCCCTAAGTATATTTCAAAGCCTGTCTCCAGCTGCCACAGCTTCAGAATGACTGCCTGGATAGTCCCAGTGCTCCTGTCCTGTCTCCAGTGGGCAGCACCACTGCGGATACGGAACAGCGTGCTGGGAGCAGCCTGCCTGGGTTTCCTGTGACGCCTGTGCGTGTGTTTCTCAGATACACCTCCCTCACTGTTTGATCAGGAGATGCAAGGAGGCACAGCTGTGTTCCTCGGGGCTCCCGGCCAGAACAAACACAGCTGACAGAGCCCCAGCTAGCCGGAGGCGAGCTCCACATCTTGGGATCAAACATTCCCATCGCTCGGAAATCCATGGCAGGCGACACACCGGAGTCACAGTGTAACATATAGGAATTCCTGTCATAGCTGCAGTACATAGCACTTTATAGACACAACACTGGAAGTTTGTCCTTCCTGTGTG
Organism: Acipenser ruthenus; assembly: GCF_902713425.1. Lineage (NCBI taxonomy): Eukaryota > Metazoa > Chordata > Actinopteri > Acipenseriformes > Acipenseridae > Acipenser > Acipenser ruthenus. The sequence goes on along the minus strand of NC_081198.1, from coordinate 31,340,764 downwards.
ACAGAACTCTGTCTTACTTTGTGGGATCAGATGGGGTGATTTGACATGTCAGGCAAGTGCCTCACAAGGTCATTTTGAAGTTCCCCCATGGTTTTACTATGCAATTACCGTAGTTTACCATGGTTTGCAATATGCTTCAGTCTACCTCTCTGTTCTTTACAAGGCTTACCTGTGCTTTGCCACACTGTCACCATGCTTTTATTACACTTTGTTAGGCTTTTACTATGGGAAACTTTTATAAGAGCATACACCCCTAGATTCTGATTCTCTCAATACACTTAATTGGAAAATACACCTTGCAATACGAAAGCAGCACACATTTTCTTTTAGACCGAAGAGCCGCAGAAAATAAAACTCAATACCAGTTTATTTGTATAAGAGGATGAAACATGGTTCTCACAATACAGTATTCACCAGTACTGCTTTAATACATTTCAGTTCAGCCTCCTTTTGTATGCAGCAGATCTGAGAAGCACAGGATCACATGAAAAACTGCTTTCTTTTATAGTGCCTTTTCATGTTGAGACATATTGAGGGACTTTCCAAAAAAAAATACAGAGATTCCAGCCTTCGCTGTATGCTTTAGAAGTGACAGTGTGAGAGGGTGTCTCTAATACTCCCAGGCACAGAGGCAATGCAACCCCCCCTTTACTCAGCTACTAGTAGAAGTATGAGTCCGGACCCACCCTGGTCAGCATTTGGGGCTATATGAGACAGATAGCTTTGAATTAGGTTTTGTAGTTTCTTGAGAAGCCTTCATTAGCTGCCTGTTTTGTTTAGGATTGATTTGAAGATCTTGTTGTTGACCGGTAAGATCCTTCCTGGCCCAGCTCCTCAGTATCTTTTAGACATGCTGTCTGAATACATTACATCCCGTTCTTTACACTCTTCTACTGCAGGGCTATTGACCATCCTGAAGGCTGGACTCAAAGGTTATGGGAGGCAGGGAAGGCCTTCAGGCACCGTGGTCCATGTTTATGGAATTCTCTGTTGAAACATACCAGGGACTCGACATCTGTGGCAATTTTTAAATCTAATCTTGGTGTGGTCTTTGACCCTAGCCTTACTTTCGAGTCACATATCCACAATGTCACCAAGGTATCCTTTTTTCACCTTCGTAACATTGCTTGTCTGCGCCCTGTGTTGTCTGTGCCTGATGCAGAAAGGCTAGTTCATGCCTTTGTTTCTTCCCGGCTTGATAATTGCAATGCATTGTTTGCAGGTGTCTCCAAGGCTGCTGTTAGCAGGCTACAATATATTCAGAACTCTGCTGCTCGCATTTTAACTGGCACTAAACTGGTTGCCCATATTACACCGGTTCTTGCTTTTTTGCACTGGTTACCGGTTGAGAGCAGGATTGATTTATTAACCTATAAGGCTCTGAACAGTTTACCCCCATGTTACATTGCTGAATTTCTTACACGTTACCCACCCATATGTAATCTACGTTCTTCATCCTCTGGTTTATTGGCAATACCCAAAACTAAGCTTCGTTCCATGGGCGATGGGGCTTTTTGCCGCTATACGCCCAAACTTTGGAACGACCTTCCTCAATCCATCAGGGATGCTAAGACTGTTGATGCTTTTAAAAAACAGTTAAAGACACACTTTTACGTTCAGGCATTTTATCATGATTTGGTTTTTGATTTGTGTAATTTCTTTTTATATTATGAATACTCTTAATATGCTGTATGTATATATGGTAATGTGTAGAAAAATAATGTAATTGTATGTAAAAATAATGTGATATCTTGTAACAATTGTAAGTTGCCCTGGATAAGGGCATCTGCTAAGAAATAAATACATAAATAAATAAATAAATAAATAAATAAATAAATAAATAAATAATAATAATAATAATAATAATAATAATAATAATAATAATAATAATAATAATAATAATAATAATAATGGTTCTCTGTGTTTTTTGTGTTTGTACAGCTCTTTGAGAAGCGTGCATTTAGGCACTTTATAAAATAAAATAAAGATTATTATAGATTAAAAACCTATTTTTTTGATAAGGCATTTCAATGTTTTTTTCTTTATATGTACAGCGCTTTCTGTCAATTGTATGTTCATGCTGGTATTGTGAAGAAACACAAATAAAACACCATAACAAAAATCAAGAAGAACAGTCCAGGCTAGAGCTAGCCAAGCTCCGGAATATAATGAAATCTGCTGCCAGAGAATTGACCAGAACTAAGAATATCTAACACACAACACCTGTCCACGCATCCTAGCACTGGCTCTCACATAGTTCTTGGGTTTTGAATCAGTATTTTTGCAGTTTTCCCCTATGCTTTCCCCTTGGTTATAATGTGCATTGAAAGGTTACCATGCTTTCCAAATACCTCTGAGATTTACAATGCTTAACCTTGCTTTTACTATGCTTTTACACTTGACTGTGCTTTTACTATGGGAAACACTTCTAAGGCAAGCACTAGTGGCAGGGCTTTCAGATTTTATGGCCCCAGACTGCATTGAGTGTACAAGGGGGTTGAGGATTTTACACTAGCCATGTACACCAAACAACACCAGACGCATCCTGTAGTTATACTGCATCTATTATCAATCAATCAATCAATCAATCTTTATTTTATATCGCGCCTTTCATAGTGGGCCACCATCACAAAGCGCTTTACAAGTTACAGTAAAAACAAAAAGCATAATACATGATTATATGGCAGGTGTACAAGACGTTTACTTTTCTGAGGTCCTGTATTTATATAAAGTCAGTTAGGTGCTGCTTCTGCTCTGAATCAGTAATTTGGCTGAAAGACAGGGTGCTGTCATCATGGAGCCTTTGTGATGTTTGTTCATCCAAACTGTACTGTGTTGAGTTATTGCAGGGCAGCAAGATTTGGAAACCCAGTGATAGCAAATGTGTGAGATTCCACTTGTCACATAATGAAAGACAACACATGTTTTGTTTTTCTTTATTTTAGATCAACGGTCCTCAAAGCTGCCCATGGGCAAACCTGCAATGACAGTTCACGTAATCTGGAATATTGCAGTGATGAATATTACAGTTGTAGAACTACCAGTGAAGCCATTACAATCTACTGCTCTGTGCTAAAAGTCTGATAAATATATATATATATATATATATATACTGTATTTTTTTTTTATTGGAATCTGCAATTATTTTTCCCCCGATTTTCTGCCAATTTGGAATGCCCAATTATTCAACCTGGCTCACCGCTGCAACACCTGCACTAACTCAGTAGAGACGAGGACGAGGACTTGCATCCTCCGAAACGTGTGCCGTCAGCCATCCGTTTTTTTTCACACTGCAAGCCCATCGTAAAGCCACTACAGAACTACAGCGTCCTAGGACCATGCAGTTCTGAAGTGCACACAGACAGGCCTGCAGGCGCCTGACCAGCCACAGGGGTCGCTGGTGCGTGGTGAGCCAAGGACTCCCCAGCCGACCTAAACCCTCCCTGCCTGGGCAGTGCTTGGCCAATTGTATGCCGCCCCCTGGGAACTCCCGGCCACGGTTGGCAGTGGCATAACCTGGATTCGAACTGGCGACCTCCAAGCCTCATAAATCTGTATTTTAATGTCCTTTTATTTCACATTTCAGTTAGTAGTTAGTCAAATGTCAAAAGAGAGAAATTATCATGCCCTCAACCTTATGAGAAATACATACAATTGTTCATGACCAAGAAATGTGTTCACTTCAAATTGGAATTCACTGTGGACATTATCACTTCGGTGACAGTAGATCCTCTCTTCGCAATTAATTGAATCTCTTGCTTTTTAAGAAAACCATCCCAGATACATTTTGGTCATTTATAACTTATTAATCTAGACACTGATGTTTGGCACTAGTCTGAAAACCTCAGGAACTGATTCTCTCCTCCACTCAACGGAAGTTGAAACGCAGCAGGCCCCTGTCAAGGTCACCCTGATCAAACTGCGTTTTAATAACTGGAGCTTGTAACGGATGAAATGCTACTCCCCTGAGAGCTTCTGCCCATGTCTCTGCAGGGCCCGGCAGGTCGTTACTATTATCAATGGAGCCATATATCAAGGGATCGCTGGCAGGAGAGGGAACACCAGAGATATGACAAGTCCTAATGACCCTGCTTGTGTCACTGAGACCAGAAGATATACTGTACTGTAAATCTCATAATGTGTGTGGCTCTTTGTTTAATCATTTATGGCTCTGCCTTTGACACTAGCCTTTTAATGGGCAGCCTGGCAAAAAATTAAGTTCTGCTAGAACAAAACATTAGAAATTAATCGTCAAGTGGATATGGTGCAGCAGTTCATTTCTTATCGTTCACGCCCAGTGAAATGAACACACAGTTCGGCACAACAGACCCACGACTTAAAGAGAAAGTAGCCGGGTTACAGCATGACACGTCCCCACTTTTTAAATAACGTACCTGTCGTTTTTCTTTTACACTTTTTTTTTCTTTTACACTTATAACTTTAAAGTCTGTTTCAAAGCTATTTTCAGAATGTTCACTATAGTGCACTGATAGTGTAAGGATCATTGCACACAATGTGAAACAGTTAGCAGTAACGATCCATGATGTGGCACAGAACAGAAAAGCCAGAGCACTTATGTTTTGTTTTTTATCGCTCTTTCTGCAGTGATTTAGAGGGTAGATCTCAAACCCCAGTGCACTAGAGCAGCCATTTTGATAAGAGATTTGAAACAGACTTTAAAGTTGTAAGTGTAGAAATATGTCAGGATGTTAACAATGAAAAAAAAATTACAGGGTCGTTGATTGAACAGTTGTAGCAACACCTGGGGGCGTGGAACGCTGTATTTTTTGGAACCCCGCTACTTACTCTTTAAAGTCATGCCTGTAACCTGAGTAGGACTGATTTAATCAGAATTAAGCTACCTGTTTGAGGAATCGCTACCAAAATCCTATAAATTATATATATATATATATATATATATATATATATATATATATATATATATATGAAAAGTTTATAAGTTTGTCCACTGTTTGTTTTCAAACACTTTTCCTTTACATTCAGGGAGGCCCTTTTCAGACTACCTGGGTGATGGGACTTTGTGAAAGAGGGGAAAGAAGCAAAGGTGTTCTGTTTGAGTGTGAGTGACTGTTTTATAGAAATAAAAGAGGGAATTATTGATCTAGTACATTGGGATCATAACCACAGAGCAGGTCTTGTTTACTGTGCAAGGCCATCAGTCGTCCAAGTGGAAAACTTTTTGATTTTTATACTAATCAGGGAGAAGTTGTCTCCAAATACACTGACTGCATCCTCCAGTTAGAACTATTATGTGACAAGTGACTTTATTTTGAAGGTCTGGAAGCTAAGGCAGTTGTGTGCTTGTCTCATTTGCAGTGTGGAGAGTATCTTCACAATGACATGCGAGGGATGATAGTGCAGTGAGGAAGAAAGTCTTTATTTGCTGACAAATACCTGCACCAGGCACTCAAAAGTAAGACCCTCATTAACACAGGCTATAAAAGTAATTATCGAAAACGAATTCAATTTACAAGTCCATCGCAATTGCCCTGTTTCAAACAAGAACCCTGCACTAATTACTAGTTTGATACATTCCACAGGAGCCAATAAGGCAGTCAGTAGAACAGATCTGTTTGTTCTCTTTTACTGCACAATGAACTCTGTTGAAAGGTTGTGAATACCAATTATTAGTTGAGAAATATCTTCTACGCAGGGTGGGGGTGGAGGGGAAGAAGTGCCGCTGACAGATAGCAGGCTAATGCACTCTCATTCATGCCTTTCATTAATAAGTCAAAGACCAGTTTTATTAGGCTGTCCCTTCTCATATGAGATATATATGAGTGTATCTCATATATGATATACACTGTCAATGCAGACTGTCAGTGGAACTATAATTACTGCGCAAAGGTTCCGGATCATCCATTAAAAAGTCATGTCTTCTGTAACACCTCCCCAGTCACGGAAGCGTACAAACGCACCACAAACCTGCCTTTAATTCCAAAATATCACAGGATGTAGTAAGTGTTGAATGTAAAAATACTAATGTAGCCTGACTAGGCCAGTTCAGTGCGATAAGGCCCCAAACAAAGATCCTTTAGGTTCTTTTTATTCAGATAACAGATCTAAAAATGTAGGAACAAGGTCGCCAAGAAAATCACACCGATACATTTTAACAAGCGTTTGTTTATTGTAAACTTCCAATAGCAACACATGGTTTTAAACGGTACTGGTATAGGTTAATAAGACAATTCCAGTCACCTATTAACATGTAGCAAGATTTCCAGCAGTTAAACAAGGGTCACATTAATGAGGTCATGTAGTAAAGTGCAAACCCAGAAATAAAGTGGAGATACACATTCAAAGACATGGTGAAACTGTCATAATAAAAACAATACCACAGTACAAAAGTACAAATACCCACACCACACACAATGTCCGTGCAGGGGAGGGAACACACACACACACACACACAGAGAAACCAGCATCACAATATAGCCTATTCTGTGCACTTCTCAAACTCCAATCGACTACCAAACAGGCTAAAAACACTCGGGCCATTCGCTCTCATTATTCAACACCGGCATACACCTCTAATTTTGCCGAGAGTTTGGATCTCACACTTAGAATGCCAATGACAAAGCATTCTAAACTTTAAACCACAACGAGTTCTAGAAAAGCACATCAAATGGTTCATATGAGCTTTTCTTCTGTTTTTTAATTTACATTTAGTAATATGTTTATCAGTTTTCGGTGGCTAAAATGTAACAGCATTACATTTTCATTGAACTGACCAGTAGGTTAACTATACCCTTCAATGCACAGGTTCTGCCCATGACAAGAAACAAACTGACTATAGAAGGAGGCCTGATGCTGAAATAAATAAAGCACAGACCGACATGCCCTTTTCAAAGTAGTCTGTGATCCAGCAGAATCAAAGGTCACACATGTCCAAGATTTCCCAGCAATGTTGCTGCAAAGTAGATACTGCGGTTTACAGGAATACCATTTTTGTAAATGTAATCTGCTATATATATATATATATTGTAAGGCAGCAGGTTGAGTGAGACAGCAGGGAGGGGGTTAAAACCTCCCTGCGAGAGAATGTACCTTTATTTGTTTGTTTGCTTTATTGTTTCATTTAATTTGCTAATTGTGTTATTGTTTAATTTAATTGTTTGTTAATTGTTTTATTAATAATGATCCCCTGCACCTGGCTATTATTGTTAATTAGAGCCAGGTGCAGGGTATTTAAAGAGAACAGTCAGTGTGCTTGAGGCTGCTGAGGAGGAGGCAGAAAGGAGTGCTCTGCTTCCTGGCAGTTGTAAAGTAAGGTAAACGTGTGCTGTGTTAAACCTGCGTAGGTGGTGTTGGCAGACAAATGGCTTAGCCGTCCTGCTAGTTAGTGAGGGAAAAACTTGTGTAGTAGGCGCTCCAAACGGAGTCAGGTTTTGTTTTGTGTGTTTTGTTTTAATTTTGTGTTCATTAAAGTATAGCGCAACTGCGCTTAAAATCAAGTTCCTGTGTGCTGGGTTGTATTTTTAAAGGGGCAATGAACCCGAGTGGGTGAGTTTTATTACAATACATATATACATTCCTGCTTGCATCACATTGCTTTCCTTAAATTGTGTTAGTTATTGATCAACTATAACACATTATAACACATACCTGCTTTTCTTTTTCAGTCTTGCTAAAGCAACTTCTAGTACCCCATAGACTCCACATAGTTTAAATAAAAATAATAATTCAAATGTATGGATCCTTTTAGTTTACAGGATTAAGAACAATGAAACTGTAGAATGTTTGTACAGTGTCTAGCTTGGTGCAGAACTTGATTAAGTGAATGCACCTCTTCATGAAACCTGCATGTATGGGTTTTGTACATTATGAAAACTTATGTCCCTTATAAAAGCTTCCCATAGTAAAAGCACAGCAAAGTGTAATAAAGCATGATGAAAGCATGGTAAAGCACAGGTATGCATTTTTATCACGTTGGTCTTGGAGAGGTATTTTAACAGAGGTCAGATATGTTTGGTACTGCTGATGGTGGCCTAATACTGAATACAGGTGGGTGGCCTTGACGTTGACTTTACATTGCTGTCAATAGGAGTAAATTGTGACTGAAAGTGGTCCAATTGTGAGATGGTCTTTGTACTAAGGTGGCCTTAAACTGATGTTTTGTTGTAATTTGATATCACCATTTGTAATATGATTTATATATCTTTTTTATTTTTTTACAGGTTGCCATTCTATTTTTCATGATCTTTGTTATACTGTACCTGTACTTAATTTGTGTGAGATTAATAGTAGAAGTGAGTTGTGGTGCAGTGTGTGTTTAACAATGGACACATTGTATATACTGCTCTAGTTCAATCTGAAGCAATCATTTCTTTGTCGTAAACGTCATCAGCCTCATTGTCCCGGGGTGCACACTGCACTTCGGAACTCGTAGTCACACATGCAGTCTCCAATCCCATTCAGATACTGCAGCACAGTTCAGTGGCTAAAGGACTTTTATGTGAACTTCTCAAGCATTGAGTCATTCAGGAGTATTTGAAGCCATGTTAATCAATTTAATGGAAGGTTTACCCCTTAGCAATTCAAGCCATTAGGAGAGAGAGAGAAAAAAAAATGAGGTGCATTTCGTGGCAGAGCCCATCTTTGCAACACGCCTGTGTGCTCTTGATGTAAATCCACAGGGTCACTGGAATGACTCATCAGAAAGTTATTTTATGGTGATCAACTGTAGAAAATACCTAAAACACATTTTAGAAATCATCTTTATTATGATATCACTTGTTACACACAGATGTGCAAGCGATCAGGATTTTGACAGTGCTGTCCATGAAAAACACATGGTCAGACTCATTTGCTACAGATTTCTGATTTGACATCCAAATCTATATGTTATCATAGTGCCAGAGTGCTTTCTCTTGGATTATAATAACAATTTCCTGTTACTGTGACATAGCAAGAACAGGCACTGCCATTGACTTGGCAGTCAATAGGTTAAGAATAATTTTGCTTTTGTTTTATGGTAATTCCTCCTGATTTTTTCCATATTGTAAAATTCTCTTGATCTTATTTTTCTCCCAGTGGCATTTTCATTGTCAGTGCTGGACAGAAAACATTCCTTCCATACGGCTGCTGTGCTGGCTTTCTGGCAGTCCTACCCTTTATTTCAATACACAAATGGTCCTTTTTTAATTTACTGTACAAATGACATTGAGACGCCATGTGTTTCCAATCCCAAAAGACACTGAAATAGTCAGACCTTAGCTGACTCCGCAGAAGAGAAAATGAGCCTCACCACAAATATAAGCTGTTCGAGGAACAGTTTGCTGGGTAAGAAAGGCTCTCGAGAGGGGAGACAGATTGAATGACTTGTGGAACACTTTAAAAAGCACAATTCTTCTCAGTAGTTTCGTATCACATTTCTTAGTTTCACACCGTTCACTTCCTTTTTTATGATGTTTGCAATCATTCCAAATGGTTCTTTTTGCAATTACTAAAGTGTTACACTGTCCCAATACAACTTGCTCTCTCTCTATCTCTCTCTCTATCTCTCTCTCTCTATATTGATGAAACTGCTACAGACTGGGAATTCTCTCTTGCCGTGACCTTTCCTCCACTGTATTTTCCCTAGTGGCTTCATCAGCAGGCTCTATATTCATGCTAGAGATCGTATAACCGGAACAATTGCTTTTCCTGCTCATGTGTTGAGAATGCAATACAAGACAGATCATTCGATCCGACATGCAGGGGTTTAAATTACCACTGGTGAAGGATGGCATGCAATGGGGTGAATCAAGCATGATATGATAATACAATGCAATATTCAGTATCACGGAATGAAACACGAAGTCGGCAGATGAGAGTTGGATCAGTTTGACAAACAGGAACCAGTTACAAATCGGGCTTGCAGTTTCCAATGGCTAACCAATGCTTTAAATTCCATTTCCTATCAGCTGGCCACCCTTTTATTGTGCTGAGGATATTTACTTGTTTCATTCTGTTTATTCAGTATTTACAAATCTGTGTATAAACGGCAGCATCCTGGTACCTTTGCTGTAGGGCACAGTCTGATTGCAGTGAAACCACTGGAACTATGTCTATGAGGCTTGGCTTGGTGGTCCGGTGGTTGGAGAAAGGGGCTTGTTACCAGAAGGTTCCTGGTTCAAATCCCAGCTCAGCCACTGACTCGCTGTGTGTGACCCTGAGCAAGTCACTTAACCTCCTTGTGCTCCATCCTTCGGATAAGATGTATAACAAACAGTCATTTGTAAGTGACTTTGCAGCAGAAGTTGTGATGCATATTTCACCCCCTAATCTTTGTGTTAATTGCTTTGGATAAAAGCATCTGCTAAATGGCTCATTAATAATGAAATGTCTACATTCTGTATTCTTAACTAAAATACAAGTAAATAAGAAAGTGATGAAATTACTAGTGCTAACAATAGTTAATAAAAAGGCTTATACTTGGGACTGCACTGTTCATAAAAAAACAGGGATCACATACATAAAAAAATGAATGACTTTTTACTTGTCAAAGTTGCTTATAGTTCATCTGGACAGTGTGAGATATTTGAATGGAGCAATATTACTGAACTGTCCGTTTTTGTTGAAAGATGCTGAGCTCCGTCGAGCTGACAGGCTGTGATTGGCTGATGCGGCAGTGACAGGTACAGGACTGGTTGCATTCATCGTTACACAGTATTGATTGACTTGTTTTGAGGCACAGCACTGAGTGGATGATTCAGTGGATAATAAAATAAATGTGGACCAACCTTGTCTTTGTTTAGTATTTGCTGTCCAGAGCTTTCATTCATGATGCTGTGACGTTCAGTGGGCATCTACTGTCTGATAGAAGCCCGCTAGAGCTGAAAACTGATTGGCTGTTGGTACTGAATTGCTTTCTAATTGAATGTATTCTCAGGCAGAATACTAAAATTACAGACATACGCCCAATTTCCACTGAAGGTGAAATAACTTGCATAGTAAGTATTTCTTATTTGTCTCTCACTTGTTGGCAAATTTCCTGTCTTATAGATCCTTTCTGAAAGGAGATCTATGTATCTTTATGCGGTACAATTACTGTAAATGTTTATATTGCTGCAGAATTACAAGGTGCTTAGTAATGGTGGTTTTTTTTCAGTAAGGTGTGACTGTGTTTGTTCAGAACTGGAACGGAAGAAGCCACATTGATTTGTAGGAGTGGCATTTTGAAACTGATATAACAGGATTGCTATTGTTTCCATTCATGCTGACTTTCACATAACCACAACAACCAAAAAAAACAAAACAGAACCAAACCCGAAGCAACAGGAGTGTAACCCTGCCCTCGCCTACACAGAGCGCCATCCCCGCACACTTACACCAGTGACACTATCTAAAAACAGTAGGGTTCACTTATAAGACAACACGTACATATGGACTGACAAACCACCCCTTACAAAAGTGTCCCATGGTAAACACAGTGTAATACAGCATAGGGAAAGCCTGGTAAAGCATACAATAGGTCAGGATTGTAAATTACAGAGATATATGGTAAAGAAGATTAAAGAGATAACAGAGATATATTGGTAAAGGCTACCGTAAATACATGGTATACCCATGGGACATACTGCAAAATTACAGAGCACATTTGCTATATTAAACTTTTATTAAGGACAAATTGTGTTGAAATTATTTATAACTTACACAAGTAAACCAGACACGACTAGATTTACACAGTTTAAATATGATTGTAATAGTTTTTACTCCAGTCTCATGAGTTTAAAGAGTGTGTAGCTAGAGGTGTAACGATGCACCAATGTCATGATACAGTATGTATCATGATATGCAGGATGCAATACGATATGTATCACGATGTGCAGGATGCAATATGATATATCGCGATATGCAGGGAGTGATGCAATATTTATCACAATATGTAGGAACACGATCTGATATGTATCACGGTATGAGGGACACGATATGATATGCATCACGCTACATGTGACGTTCCTGATGGGCTACTTGTATAATGCGTAATAAGATCAAATGATCAATTAATGATGGACTATTATGTTAAAAGACTATGAATGAGATAGGGAGAGTATGTATCCATACCAACTACAAAATGCATGTATTCTTCATTCAAGAACCATTTGGTGAAGTACATTGAGCTATGTTGTGCTTTTGGTCTTGTATTCTCTTTGACATTGTTCTTATTTGATGTTATTCCGAGTGGTTCTAGGATATGGGTGCTTCAATGTTGAGATCTCATCATTATTCTCTATGCATACCTGTAACTTGAACTTGCTTTGAACTGGAGAATCCTAAGTGCTGGCACTGAACAAACTTCCTCATTCCAATTTGGGACAATAGAATCTTTCAAACCTCCCTACCTACTCTACACATATAAACAGAAAGAGTTTATTGTTACATGAGTTGAATAGAACAAAGATGCTTGTTCAGTGCCAGCACTTTGGGTCCTCCAGACAAGCTTGTGACCTGACAGGTTAGACACACCTGTGAGTGAAGACTGCAGGTGGCTCCAGCACCAAACCCCAGTCCAACCCCAACCAAGATCATGTATTTTTATATGTAGTTACAACCTGAAACCCTTAACTATAGTTTGCGATTGTTTTTAAAAAACACACATAACTGTAACCATATGCAAGTTTCCCATAGAATAAGTGTAATAAAGCACAATGGGAGCATGGTAAAGCACAGGCAAGCATTATAAAGCCCAGAGAGGTATGGTAAAGGATATTAAAATACATGTTAAACATTGGTAAACTTTAGTAAATGCCTTGAATAACCAATGGAAAGTTACAAAATAATACCCTTTTTACACTTTTATAAGGGTAGTTTAAAAATGGGGTGTTCAGAATTTGAATTTTAACAAGCTGGGTCTGTAGTAGATTCTTAAATGGGGGGTCAGCTAAACCACTGACAAAAGACCAAGGCAAAGTAAAATATGTTAGTTAGCACTTTGTTCCCGTACCTGTCACTTCACACTTTCATAACAGGTGGGGGGTTTTCACATTGTTCTATAACACTTGCATTTCCCTTATTAAAGAAAACGTTTCACATTGCGAGGTTTTAGAGACTTGTATTGCCTTGGTACCGACACTGTATCCACTACTAACAAGTCAGCTGGTGCTGCAGAACTTCCTGAACAGTACCAGAACTCTGGAATCCTGGGAAATTCTACCTAGCACTGATGTGTTACTATGGCAACATGCCTTTGCCACATACTCTGTGGAATGTGTAAATCCAGGTAAAGGCAGATTTAGAACATATAAAAGGTCAATATTCAAGGAACAGAACCCAGAACCACTCAAAGATTGCAAACAACAAATAGTAAATTAAATATATATATTTTTTAAATGAGCGCCAGGTCACCCAGAGGACAGGCTGCCAAGAGAAGAAGAAAACAACACAAAAGACATTGAGAAAAACATTGGTCTTGTTTCACTAACATGTTTGAACTGCTCCCTGCATTTCCCACACTCCCACATTTGGATTTATGCTTATTTAATATTGTTACATAATTGTATATGTTAAACTGTGGCATTATTTTCTTTTTCAGTTTAGTGTGATAAATTTGTTTTTTTGGTGTGACATTATGAAAAAGTCTGGATGAGATTGCTATTGTTTTTTTAATACTGCTTGGGCTTAATTTCCATTGTGGGCTAAAGTCTGCTAAAGTATCAAAGGTGGGGCTATTGAAGGGGTTTCGGATTGTATTTATCTTGCCCACATTCTGATCCTCTTGTTAACTGTGCACAGCTTGCGTAAACAGATATACAGCCCATGATTGCTGGTTTGCTGCCTTGAATAAAAGCCATTTGCTCCTTCTTTGAATCTAACTTGAAAATGATGTCACACCTCCTAATGTATGCAGAAAACAATTGGAGAATGCACAATGGAACTACCCCAGTGACTTGCTGCTTCATACTGCAGGTTTCATAACATAGCCCTGTGCTTTCATTTCAGAGTCAAGCTAAAGATGTGATTAGATAAACCTATACTCCACTGGTATTAGCCACAGCTGGATCTTTAAGAGAGTATTTCCTAGGATAGCACTGAACATGTTTTTAGGGGTTTTATACATATGTCCAGCTGTGTGCAGTAGGCTCCTGGCATCAGGTAGAGGATTTTCTGTTGGCACTGCACTAAAACTCCACTGAGGAAAGAATTCTGGAACTCTGGAACAATAGAGCTTTTTAAAGTTCTCTATTCCACTGCCCCACTCCAAGCAGCCATGTCATAGGATTCTAGAGTGAGTCTGTGGTGGCTTGATGCAGGTATTCCATTGAAAAATGATAATAACTCTATTGGAACCTAGAACCATTTAAAAAGATTGCAAACACTGTAAGTGCAATGTATAATTTGCAATTAAAATGACAAACCTAGGCCTCCCGAGTGGCGCATCCAGTAAAGGCGCTCCGCGCGGAGTGCAGGATGTGCCCTATAGCCTGGATATTGGAAGTTTTCACAGCCGACCGTGACCGGGAGTTCTTAGGGGGTGGCGCACAATTGGCCGAGCGCTGGGAGGGCTTAGGTCGGTAGGGGAATCCACGGCTCACCGCGCATCAGCGACCCCTGTGGCCAATAGGGCGCCTGTGGTTCTGCAGTGGAGCCACCAGATCTGTGTTGTCCTCCGGCAATATAGGTCTGATGGCATTGCTGTGGATCCGCAGTGCGAAAAATGACGGATTGGCAGGAGCACGTTTCGGAGGACGCGTGTTCCAGCCGCCGTTTCCCGAGTCGGCGGGGGGGGGTTGCAAGCGGTGAGCCGAGGATACAGATAATAATAATCGGGCATACTAAATTGGGAAGAAAACCGGGGTAAAAAATTGGCGACAACAAAATTTATAAAAAAAAATAAAAAAAATAAATTAAAATAAATAGACAAACCTTACACATTAACATACACATGCCTAAATAGTTGCAAAGGCTATTAAAAATAGCCTTAACTATAAAAATATATTTTCCGTCTGGTTTCACAGGCCCTAATTAACATTAACCTGGGACTATCTAATGTTACTAAAATAACCATTGGAATTTATTAATATATGGAGTCTTTTTTTTTTTTTTTAACACAACAAAATTTCCCTTGAAGGCGGCTGCTCCTCTGCATTCTAGCCAAACAGTGCGTGTTTGTTTTGGAGAGTGGCGTGTCAGTCGATCGAATGACAGCCACGTGTGGACGCCTGCACTGCACTCCATGCCATCACCAGGGCATGCTTAGTGGGCTGACAGCTGCCCAAACTCACAGGAACCACTCGAGGGGGGGGGGGGGGGGGGGGGGGGTAAAGAAGGGAGAAAAACAACTGACTGTTCTTCTAGTAAATCAGGAAATCAGTGTCAGTTTACAAGAGCCTGATTTTCACGTATTGTATTTTCAGATAATAATAATAATAATAATAATAATAATAATAATAATAATAATAATAATAATAATAATAATAACCTGGTTTAACTGTTTTGTATATATTAAAGTATGCAGTGTCAAAGACCCATTTGAGATTGCAACTTCATATTTGCAAAGTTATATACACAGCACAACAAGTGTGTTGGTGACCTTGACCTCTGAACTGTCATACGTTTCAGCTGTATAGAGACAGTAAACTTTGAGTTATTTTAATATTTGGTAGACAGCTGTATGCTATGATTCTCTCAATCAGTGTGTATTTGTCCACTTTATTTCATGTTTACAAACCATTCAGATGTACTTCCTGATACCTAATCTTATATTCTAGTTATATAATAAAATACATGTAAACAATAAATGCAACATTTTTACATACACCTAGAGAACAGCTTTTTCAATTGTCAATTCAGAATCCAGTGAGGTATGGAAGCTTCCACCCTCTCTATGTCGCAGTTGTGTTTTTACATGTCCACACTGTGGATGTAAGCCGTGTGTTTCCTGATCGGTTTGTATTTGCAGCATGGTGGCTGATGTGTGTGTTACTTCCACACTTGTTTGCATGAAGGTCCCTTAACTCCATTATCTTCAGGCTTGCTAAACTGCTTTCATTACAAATCGCTGTCGCGACCCCAATGCTGAAGCTGCACTTTGCCGATGGAACCAGTGAGTAATTTCATCATTGCTGTCTCTAATTACCTCCGTGATTACAGGCTGGCTTTACACTTGGACGGGCAAGCTGTACTTATCAAACTGAAAGAGGCTCTTGTTGTTTTTTCTTTTGTACACCATGAAGGTTTTCCTGTGCAATGACTGAGCACCTAATTATATTTCAAATCTCATGGGAAACTAAAAACAACATTCAATTCCTCCAGTGGTGCCTGACATGTCCCTTGGTGCCTGCAAGTCAGGGTCGTCCTTACCTGAAGAAATGAACCCCCCAGCAAATTTACTGCGCAGAATGGGGAGTCATACTTATATGACAGATCCTTGAGTGTGCAAGAGAAATCACTCCCAACACCAAACAGTAACCAATTGTCAAAGCGTTTGCTCCAAAACATCATTAGCCTGATTTTTTTCAGATAGTAAAAACACACCCAATAAACTTACCAACCCAGAACCCTGAATTAGGACTTATTTTAGTGGCTTGGGGGTAGTCTGAAGTTGTTTTTTATTAGTAACACTAATGGCAATTTGACAGAGGCACAGGCATGATATACTACCAGATTCTGATACTCTTAAAGAGTAAGTAGCGGGTTCTGAAAAATATAGCGTTTTACATCCCCACGTGTTGCTACAGCTGTTTGAATAACGTACTAGTAATTTTTCTTTTCATTGCTAACATCCTCCTCACTCAATTATTTGTGCTACGTAATGGTATTAGCAAATTCCATTACAATTGGACTTGTGGTTCTCTATGCAAAACTCTAAAATGACATACAAAAGACAGTCGGACAGACAAACAATTGGTCTCCATGCACCCCCAGATTAAGATAATTTGCGCTCAGGTCCTTTCGCAAATTGCTTCCCAATAGGAAAAGAGGTTTTAGTACCTTAATTTCCAACAATGAACCAGAACAAAGAATCAGCTATAACCACAAT
Organism: Acipenser ruthenus; assembly: GCF_902713425.1. Taxonomy (NCBI): domain Eukaryota; kingdom Metazoa; phylum Chordata; class Actinopteri; order Acipenseriformes; family Acipenseridae; genus Acipenser; species Acipenser ruthenus. The sequence goes on along the minus strand of NC_081198.1, from coordinate 31,323,780 downwards.
GAGATCATGGTCTTTAATACCAAGCTATGGTTTGGCAAACAGCATGCAGTATTTGATGTAAGACGTTAGAGACCTGTGTAATTGGCAATAGGGTGACCAGATTTTCAAAGCTCAAAACCGGGACACATTTTTAAATAATTGATAAGACTAATTTGCTGTCTGTCAATTCCAACAAACTCCGTGGATGCAGAGAGAGCTGTGTCTAAATACGGACAGGTATTTACACTGCAGAGACGGAATGGAGAAAAACAGCATTTCAGAATAGCTTTTGAGTTACTGTTCAATGACATTTAAAACCAGAACCATTTTTTAAAAGATAATAACAATAACAGAAATGCAACAATCATAGACCGAGCCTCTGGATTTCAGTTTCATTTTCTTTTAGCTTTTCTACTTTGTTAGTCACATGCTTTTGTTAACTTCAGGGCTTTATATGTTTATATTTTGCAGTTTTTAACGACATGTTCATACTTTGTTTCACCACCTTGAAATTTAAGATTTAAATAGCTGAAACCATGAAATTTAAGATTTTGAAAATGTTATGACCATAAAATTTACAAAAATGTACCGTGAATTTGGTAGGGCTCTACAAATAAAACACTGACATTTGCTAGCGCACTACAGTACTAGTATTAACTTTCAACACAGAGGAATGCAGTTGCATTAAACATTATACGTTTTGATGGCATTAATCACGAAACAGAATAAATGATGGGTTGTCAGTAAATTGAGTGCTACCCTGTGGCGGAGTGTCCCAGATGTATTATTTATTATTATTTGTAGTTTTGTTTGCGGCGCGGATAAAAGCGCCGCGTCTTTTATTATTATATGTAAAAACCCCGTGAGGATGCATGGCTGATCAGCTACTGATTATTTAACTAGCTGACAGTCATGCATCCTTACCAAACGCGTGCAGACTCTGGCCGAGGGATAATAAGATAATTAACAACTAGTTAATCCCTCGGCCAGAGTATATAAACCTGCAGCTCTCTGCACTCGGGGTTGGGTGTAAAGAGGAGAGTACGGGGAGTGGAGAGAGCGAGCAACATTTAAAAAAACAATTGCTAAAACGTGCTGGATTCTCCAGCACGACACTTACTTGTTTGTTTGTTGATTCGTTTGGCCCTCGTGCCCTTTTGTTTTGTGTTTTGTTGTTTTGTTTAAATATTTTGTTTGTTAATAAATACGCTGAGTGCTATTGCACTCAGCTTCACCCGCCCATCCATTGTTTTGGTTTTTACTTCCTGGTCCGTGACGTCACCACTGCGAGCCAGTCTGCCACATACCCCTAATACAATAAAACTTAGACTATAGCGCCATTCACGTAATGAAACACCTCAAGCACTTTACAATACAGTAAAATCAATGAATCAATATATACATATATATATCTATCTATATATCATCATCTCTATCATCATCTTAAGCCTTTTTTAATCCACTGCTGGTTGAAGGCCTCCCCAAGATTCTTCAACAAAAGCCTGTCTGCTGCGTCTCTCATCCATGTTGCTCTGGCGTGTTTCCTAATTTCATCTTGCCATCTTCCTGCAGGTCTTCTTCTTGGTCGCTTTATATCTCTTGGGATCCAGTCTAGTATTTCCTTTGTCCAGCGATGGTCTGTTCTTCTTGCTACAGGTCCGGCCCACTCCCATTTCAGTTTTTTTGCTCTTATAATAAGATTGCAGACTTTTGTTTGCACTCTTATCCATTCCTTCCTTTTCCTGTCTCTTCTTGTTATTCCCAGCATACATCTTTTCATTCTCCTTTGAGTTGTTTGTAATTTGAGTCATTTTTTGCATTGAGGGTCCAGGTTTGCATACATAAGTTAGCACTGGTAGCATGCATTGGTCGAAGGCTCTCCTCTTGAGGCATAAGCCTCGGTCTTGCTCACCAGACTACAGGCTTCCAATTGCATTCTGGGGTACCTGAGTCCACTTCTGACACCAATGTGGCGAACTGTGGTTTCCACAGGCAGTGGTTTCTCACAGGCGAAGGTGGGACACAAACCCGCTGTACAAAACAGCCGGCTTCCTTGCAGGAGCTGGTATCAGGCTTATGTCTTCATATTTGATTGTACCACCTACCAGCCTTGACCCCTACCCCCATGCACACTACAATATAGGGTGCTTTTTCACGCTATGACTGTGTTTGTGGCACGGTTCATGGTTGTAACCAGAGGTATTGTAGGATAGAGGTTTCCTGTCAAGATGATGACAAAGTTTTACAACTTCTTTTGGTAACCTTTTCTGAAAAAGATGGACAACAAACATGTACTGTGCTCATACACCCCGAAGTGCAGGAGAGATTATTAAAGGTGGGTTTAAGTTCCAGTGAAAAATTGTTTGATATACCTCAAAAAATAAGCAATTTGAAGTTACTAAACATATAACACTGTAACAGTTACATTTCATAGCCGCAAAAGGCTGAGTGGAGACGATTGTGTAAATGTGTTTAATATTTTAATGTAAGATGGTTTGTGTAGATTATAAAGTCATGTATAATAATGGGTTGGTAGGTGATATAATCACACACGAAGACATAAGCCCGATACATGCTCCTTGCAACGGAGCCGGCTCTTTTGTCCAGATGTATCGGCGCTATGCTTTAGTGCGAGAGGTCCCGGGTTCGAGCCCGCCCTCCGCCTGTGTGTGGATTGCCTCACCCTGTGTAATGCGCCTGCCTGCGGGAACTGAAGTTCGCTACAATATATATATATATAGGTTGATAAGAAGAAAAACAAAAATAAAAATGATATACACAAAGAGTTTAATAAATGATTAAAAAAAAAACATTTATTTCAGGACGTTTCAGGCAAAAGCCCTTCAGCTGTGTAGAAAGAAAATAAAAGATATATACACACACAAAACAGTGGATTGATTGCTCGAAGTAGATGTTGATCACAAATAAATAAAATAAAAAAAGGTTTCACATTACTAGCGTGAAATACGATTAAAGCACTTGGAACAAACTACCTATAGTCCGTATACATAGCAATGCAGTCTAACACGTTTGCCTTGAGATATCTATGACATTAGTCATTGTTATATACATAACAAGTTGGTTCATCAGTAATACTCAAGTGATGCGACTACATTTTCAACCTCTGCCATTTTTAATGACCGGGTCCGTTCTTGCGTTGTGGTCACGTTCAACTGTTCTTGGTCAAAGGTCACTTAAACAGGTTCTGTTGCGGTCAAAATGCGAAAACGCACCCATAAAGAAAAACAGACAAACACATTCAATGGGCTACCCATGACAAGAGACTTATTGATAAAAAAACAAACACATTCTAGTACTTGGAATCCTGTTGTGATCTAAAAGAAAGATATTGCAGCAAGTTACATGTGTAAAATACAGACACAGTACTCTAGTGCTGTGCTTTAATGCAGAAACTTTGATTATATTTGTAAAAACACATTTTATAAGACACCTTCACAGTAGTTTCTTTATAAGACCTGTTTAAAACTTTTTACTTGACATTTCCATTTTGAAGTGTCTTTGTTTGTTTTTGTTTTTCATGTGACTATCCAAGCACTCAGAGGCAGACACAAACTCTTTCAATCCTATTGGCTATCCCATTACCACAGGATTATCCTTTAACATATGCAAACAGGAAAAGCAAATATAACCTTTGACCCTCACTCTTTCAATCTCAGCACGTCCCTCACCCAGAGAACAAAAAAACAACAGCAGGGACAACAAAAACAAAACAAACCATTTGGTGATTTGAGTTACTGACAGGAACTGTCCTGCACCTTTTAGAGTGTTACATATCACTGGAATTGCTCAACTGTCAAACTAACCTAAATATTTATCCACTGTGTTTATTTTTTACAAGACAGACGACTGAATTATCAAAGGTAATTACTCCAATTTGTCGTCAGCACAAAGGAGAACGAAGAAACACACCCAATGAAGTTCCCAAACTAGAAATGAATAACTTTCAATTCAGGGGCTTGAATAAAGTCATTTCTTATTCATTTTCGACGTTTAATTAGTGTTTTTTCCATAAAGAAAAAATGGTGCTAATGACGAGTAAATAGCTTTGAGAATCTAACCCATATAATGTTGTATTTCCCTCAGGAAAAGCAGTTATGTGAAAAACAATACCCATAAAGGCATAGTGACTGGATTCCTTACAATATCCAGATGGCCTTTATAATGAGGTAACCTTAGTCAGATTTTACTGGATTAGTAAACTATGAGAAATTTCAACAGACCTTTTATAAGGGAATTACAAGGTGTATAGTTGTGATAATAAACAAAGCTTGTATCCCTCAATTAGCCTTGCATAACGAGGTGTGCCCTTTTTATGACTAATAATTGAACTTAACCAGATTTATCCCTGTTAATAACCTTGCTGCATTCTTTTGGTATTCGACACAAGGCATTGCTCTGTCATCTCGTTAAAGCTTGCAGCAGGTGCAGTTCTGATGAATCCTGCGGTATTAAGAGATTGCGGAAATTACAAATGTCTGTCAGCAAGCTGCAATAAAGATAAAGACAGAGAGAGGGGGAGGGGGAGAGAGGCAGAGAGAGAGATAGATTAGAAGAGAGAGAGGGAGTGAGTGACGGAGGCTAATCACGGCACAATATCACGACTCCAATGATATCCCGACAGATTAGCAATTTTCTAGGAATACTGAATGACTGGGGATGGGCTTTTTTAATTTTATTGTGCCAAATTATGTAACTAACTAATTTAATATATCTAATTATATTCCTTCATCACAGCAAACTAAAAGGGCAGTCTGCCAACCTGTGCTTATGTAGTGTATCGCCCTGTGCACCACGCAGCCATGCCTTTATCAGGTGAACCAGTCAGGAATACAGTGAAGCATTTCTTACCCATTACTGCCAAAAAAGAATGTATGCAACAGAGATTGGAACCACATTTGAGGCAGTTGCAATCATTTTTGTATCTACATATTTATTAAAACAAGTACATTTCTTTAAAATATCACACCCTGAGATTAATTTTGAGATACTCTGTAAAAAGACATGTAGCAGCTCTGGGTGTGTGGTACATATATATGTGTGTATATATTATATATGAATATACATTATATGTCCCTAAACTGATTGTTTGATTTGGGTATAACTTGGATCCTGAGACGTCACAATTCACTCTGGCGTGGCTCTCTAAAATAAAGTGCTTATGAATTTAGTGGCAGGCAGTTTCCTATTGTAAGCTTTGCAGTGTGAATATTTTTAAACCTTGAAATATGAGCATTACCTAATCTAAAACCAAAGGTGCGTTATCCTCAAATTCCTTTTAGGTCTTTAGCCCATCCCAGGGTATTAAAAGTGCTGAATGGACATAGTAAAACAATGCTGGTTCTGCCTTTTCATACTGCCAAAAAGCAGTGCAAACATTATACAAGAAATAAAAGTGAATGTATCGGAAGTTACATACGTACTGGGTTTCATTGGATTGATTTCAGGCAAGCAGCGTTGCCAGGGTAACAGGCCTGTCTGTAAACAGATGACATAGCAACTTGGTATCGGACTGAAATACTGTATCAGGAGTTATTTTCACTAATGTATTCTTCTTGTTGATTAGATGTACCTCTGCAACACTCTGCCCCTAGAGGCTGGAAAAAATACTGCATTTTGTTTTTGAGGAGTGCATGCAATTCTATAATGCCTCCCCAGGTAAGGCAAAACTGCGTGGTGTGCAGGGTGAGTCATGCAGTTGAAGGCATTGAATCTTACTGTATTAATTACTCTACAAGTTTCCCATAGCAAAGTGTAATAAAGCATAGTGAATGCATGGTGAAGCAGAGGTAAGCATTGTAAAGCACAGAGAGACACGCTAAAGCAAAATTAATGACAAACCATAGTACACTATGGTAAATACATAGTATAACCATGGGAAAAGCATAGGAAAACTGCAAAATGACAAATAATAAGGGCCATAAAACACATTAAGAGTCTTTAAGAGGACTTCAAATATATACATTTGTTGTTTGGGTCTAGTTTAATAAAATGAACAGGGGAGTTAATTAAAGACTGGAGTAAACCCTTTGACAATATAACTCTAAATGACAATCCCATTGACACCCAGAGAGAGCTGGAGAAGCGCAGAGCAGGGGGAGGGTCCTCAGGCAGGCACACCGAGCCAAGAGCCTGGCTATAAATAATGCCAGTTAAATTAAGCGTGGACAGCTGTGGCAGATAGCACTGCAGCTATTCCAGGCATGTGCTTGAAGCTGAGTGCAGGGGTGTGGTGGGGAGAGGCCGGGGATTAGCACATTCCTTTGGGCTCCGAGTGGTAACATGACCCTGCCTTCTAAATGCTTATCAATGATGACGCAGAGCTGTGAGGAGAGAGAGTAGCTTCATTACATTGAACAAGGGCAGCTTCGGTACAAACAGTCCCCTGCAGGAGACTGTATACGTGTCACACCACGGTAGCTCTATCTGCCTTTAATAGACACTGTGAATTTAGAGCAAAAAAGGTGAGGGATAATGGATCTAGGAGGCTGTGTGGTCCAGTGGTTAAAGAAAAGGGCTTGTAACCAGGTCGTCCCCGGTTCAAATCCCACCTCAGCCACTGACTCATTGTGTGACCCTGAGCAAGTCACTCCGTGTTACAGGTGAGACGTAGTTGTAAGTGACTCTACAGCTGATGCATAGTTCACACACCCTAGCCTCTGTAAGTCGCCTTGGATAAAGGCGTCTGCTAAATAATAAACAAATCTAGAGTGCACCTCAAAGTGCTTGTAGCTGATGAAATAGTTACCTGTCGTGCACTTCTATTCACTATATACATCTCAAATATATTGTTTTAAAAGACACATGTGATACCGCAAAGTTTTAAAACATGACTTCTGGTACTACTCTAGGGAAGTTCCTGGTTTGATTGCCTTGCCTTCTGGGATATCAGTTACACGTCCACATTTTGCAGTGTCTTTGGGGGCCAAGCATCTTACTGGCATGTCATTTGTGAGGGAAATCAGCTAGTTGATTACTGTCAGGAAAGGCGGCCCCAATTTCACTCTCGAGTGCAAGTCTATCTGAAAGCAAGGCCTGCAAACAGAGATGTATGTAACCTAGTGTAGTACAAGAGATCATGTTTTAAAAACTGAAAATACATGTTTGCTAAAACCTTATATTTTTTTCAAAGCAAAACGTTTGAGACCTACTGAGAATGGATGTGCACGGTGTGGAAATACGTGGAATAATGTTGTTAGCTACAATCACTTGACCTGAACACCCCTGCCACCCATTCAGTCCTGCACAACGTGCAAAGCTGTGTGGTACTTGTTTTGTGGTGTGGTTTTTACACTGTCTGGGAGGCAAGGTTGAGACCACTGACCAAACTCCTTTCACTTGAAACTCAGGCCTCCGCCGGTTAAAGGCAGGTATGAGAGGCCTGTCAATCAGTCTGCTGCACCTGCTTCTCGTGTTACAGAGAATAGGGCCTGGCATGTACTAGTGTTCAATGCAGCACATAAGAAACCATTGTGACAGTCAGATCCTGTCCCATAGATAGTCATTATACATGAGGCTTGCGGATTCCTATTTGCACTTCCCAGCTTTTACCAGCCAAGCAGTGCTGCTGGACGGCAATGGGGACTTATGTAAGCCAGTCATTTTTGCTGATGGTTTCATTAATTATTCCTGACACGGTGTTAAGCGATTCTAGATGCCCCAATAACAGAGGAGGTTTGAGATTTAGACACATATAAATGGATTGTCTAATGTTTCTTATGTTCCTATGTTAATGTTGTGCATAAACTGGTTGCATACCAGATGTGTCAACATGCATTCAGCAATAAAATGAATCTCAATACTGACACCCTTTTAATATTAGGCCTGTAATCTTACTTAGTCTTAAAGATTCACACACACTGTTAGATGCTGTTTTTCTCAAAGTCCCATCTTTTAATGATTTCAACAACAGTGATGCTTAGATCCACTAGTGTTTGGATCAATTAAAGCTACATAAAGAAATGTACATGTTTGTTAAATCAATCAAATCAAGCGTATAGTAATCTCCTCAGTTAAATACAGAGTTAAGCCAGAGCACAGACACTGCCCTGTCCTTATTGATTTAAACTGCCTTCCTCCCAGTATTCCAGGCACTGGGTACTCCAGCACATTAAAGAAGGGGTGGGAGGTGTCAGCAGCAGATCATTAGGAAAGCCCTGGAGATTGACAATTCAGCCTTATCCACCCATCATTGTTCAAGGTACAGGCCTAACTGGTTATCTGTGGCTATCCCCTACTTTTATGTGTCTGAATATCGAACCTCCTCTGTTATCAGGGCTTTTACAGTCACTTAATACTGCATCGGGAATAACTGACAAGGATCAGCAAAAATGACTGCCACACATAAATCCCCATTGCCATCCAGCAGTGCTGCTTGGTTGGTAACAGCTGGGAAATGCAAATAAAAATCTGCAAACTTCATGTATAATGACTATCTATGGGACAGGATAGGCTGGGGCAAACAGACACATCCCTAACCCCACAAACAGGTTAAGCGGTTCTGCAGATATATGGAAAAATGTGAAGAGTGACGTGCGTATCACTGTCTCCACTATAACCCCTTGTGGATTTCACTAGAATAATAAGAGACACCCGTCACATGACGAAGTTACTTATTTATACTCTGTGTTGGACTGGGTTGTCCAAATTCCAGCAGGAATGCTTAACAAGCTCACTCCCTTTCTGTGTTACAAGTAATAGGACCCCACCAGCACTCTACACTCACATTCTACAGTATGCTGCCCATAGGAACCTTTGTGGGGTTAGATGGGGTATTATTACCTGTAACACAGATAAGAGAGGAAACTACATACTTCCATCAACATTAGGCAGGATAAATGAGCTTCACTTAATCAAAGTCTTATAGAGTCCGTAAAACAATTTTGTAAGTAGTTGGTAAGTGGTTTGAGGTAAGAAGTGTTTTTTGAAACCCTCATTCTCCAGCTGTGTGAGTTGTATTTGGATGGAGCAGGTAATTAGTTTCAATATTAGAGAATTGCTTTGCAACTTACAGGCTTCTGTGGAACATATTACCTAATCAAATGAACGCACCTTCCAGCCCTGGGCAGGCATAGTACTGTACTCGTGATTCAGTTGCATGGATATTATTATCTGCGTTAATTTAAGCTGCCATGAGCGTAACAGAATAAAACAATCCGATTCTCGTTTGCGCTTCTGTTTGTTATCCTGTCTCTAAGGAAAACCACAGTTCAACTTGTTCAGTTTTAAACATGAATACATTGTTCTTTTTTGTTACCATTAACTAGCTGTGGTACTGGGCACATTTCACAGACTCTAAGTCCTTCTGAAGAGTGTTCCTGCAGAGTAGTATGAGGGGTTGACTGCTCTGGACAAGACAGAATGGTATCCAGTGCTGAAACACTGGAGCAGGAGTCACAGGGTTGTATGCTTTTATTAAAATCCAAAGCAAAATACTTTTAACCCTGCAAAAATAAAAGCTGCTGAACAGGCTTAGAATAGCTGTATGTAGCAGAGCTGGAGAACACACAGGTAGCCAGCCTCTCCCTGGAGTCCAAACCACAGCTAACTGCAGCACAAAGGGCCAGGCAATCGATTAAGCAATTCAGCCTGACCAGCTGCATTCACATGAAAATGAAGTCATTTATTTAACACACAAATATGAAGATAAAGATAATACTGTTGTTGATGTAGCTGGTGGAATTACACACACGTATACAGTAGGATGTGAGTGAAGGAAAATAAGTACCGGTTCCAAATAAGTTTACACAAAATAAATCGCAATAATAAACTCCATTTACAAGTGAGGGCTTTTCTCCCCGTCACAGTATCTACATAAACTGAACATCTCTAAGGGGTCTGAATTATATATATGTTTTGCTTTTTAAGTTTTATTCCTTTTCTTACATAAATAACTTTTTTTTTTGTCCGTAAGGTTTCATTAATTAAAATCCGGGCTGAAGAAACTGAATTGGTGTGTAGTTTATAGGTATAGAGAAGGGGAAAGGAAGCTGGGTTGCACTTGTCTTCTGCGACAATAACAGGATGGCTACAGTAGGCAATTTGATATTTTCTAAGGACCCCTGGCTATAACCATGATTTATTAGCAAATGAATGCACCTTTAACTATCACTAATTCAGACCAAAGGCCATTCCTACGCCATGCTGGGAACCCATTTAAAGATGTGCTCCTCTGCTAACCTGCGAACACACAAACAGGGACTAAGTGCAAGCTGTGAAGCTGCGATGCAACGCAGAGCACAAGGGTGTTTGCAGGGGTCAGACCTGTCTGGGGAATGTGCTGGCACTGGACTCAGAATAAATGTCTCACTCGTGTGAACTGCATGCCAGGAGCAAGGGGAGCAGTACTGGGAATCTGACGTGTGCAAAAACTGTCAAATTAGAATTAAAGGATCAGCCTGTCAAAGTGTGATATCTACTACAAAAGAGGCCATGTTACAAACAGACATGTACTGTGATATATACAAAACTTTAAACAAGACAACATTGGGTAGTATAATTTAGCACTTCATTTTTAAGTGAAGCGCTCACTTACAATTTTCCAAACGTTTACAAAAGAGGATTTGCTGTGGTATCTAATTGTGTACCAGCAGGTCTAAGCATGCCAGTGTTAGAGAAGGAGAACCATCTGTTGATAAATAAGCTGTTCAACATGACGTAACCCACGTGGGATGGTATGCAGTAAAGCTTGGGACAGGTCCATTTCAAAAGAGCACCTCATTCAAACTACGATAAAAGCAAATCAGGGACCGATGTTAGTTCTTGGAAAATTTACCAAGCCATAAGGAGCATACTTGCAGCATAGCATAAGGCTAATAGGCCAATCACTGTGAGTCTTGAATTGGACAGGAAGGCTCTGAGAATACAACAGGATTAGTCTAGTCTTCACTCACAGTAGACATGACTGTAATCCACATCACAACACAAACACCACATCAGACTGAATGGCAGGCAGAGGGTGTAGATTGAAGTGCTCTCCCTCCCCCTCTCCCCTGTCTCTCATCTGCAGAGCTGTGAGAGAAGGCTTTTATGTGTTTTTTTTGTTTGTTGTTTTTTAGTACCATAATAATAAACTTTTCCTCTTCCAAGTTAATCTTTGTCTGTTGCAGCCCATTGATCTTGTGAGCACAGGTGCCTAATCTGCGCTTCTGATAATGAATCTATTCAGTACCGCAGCAGGTCAGGACACAGGGTTATTCAATGAAAAATCTTTTCTTTAGTTCACATACAATTCTATAATAAGAGATGTTAGTGGTTCATTTTTGAGCCCCAGCCCCCATTGTTTTGAAAATCACAAGGTGGTTTTCTTCTTCATGAGAAAGAATACATTTGAGAAGTTTAACACACACGCTGCTGTCTAAATATGTGCCTCAGCTGTTCCTGTGGTTCATCTGGCACGATTAGATGTAAAAGATTTAAATCGGTAAATTCAGTGTGTAACGCAATTACTAATGTCCCGCTGTGTCTGGCATGAAAAAGGTTGGAGACGGGATGCAGCTGCCTCAAAATTCAATGCAGCAAATTCACGCAGTTAAACGATAAATGATAAAACTTTATACAGCCGAACAACCTTAAAAGATACAAACTCCACAATTACACAGGTATGAAGATCAGACACTGTGACGTTACCAGTTACCCTTATAAAAGTTCCCCATGGTACATTATAATACAGCACAGTGAAGGCATGGTAAAGCACAGTGAAAGCATTGAAAATCCCAGAGGAATGGTAAAGCACATTACATAACATGTCAAACCATTGGACAGCATAACCATGGGAAAAACTTGGGAAAACTGTAAAAACTACAGTGCAGATTTATCATGGTAAACTTTTTAAGGTTAAATACAGCTCCTGGCTTATTGTTATGGTTTCTTATAATCATTCCCTGTGTTAAAGGTGTAGGCCTGTATGTTCCCCTATGGGCAAATCACAGGCACATTGACCTCCCCATAGCAAATGTTTTACAGTGGAAAAATCAGGCCTTGTGTTAATGCAGTAAACAGGTTGAGTGTTAATCAGAGTCTGTGAAAGACCCCTTGCTCATTGACAATAATGACAATAATCCTTGTTTCAAAGTTCAGTGTTAAGAACAGCTTCCATACCTCGTGTGAAACTGCTATGCAACAGGAGTCTTATTTCCATCCCTGTACACAGTATGCTGTTACTATGGTATCCATAGCACTCCTTTATCCAGCCCTTTCTGTCACACACAATATTTGTCTTTTTTTATTTCGGTCTTTATATTCTGCACATCTAGCTAAAATCTCACAATCACTTTTTATCTATGTGTGTCCACTTTTCTGTAGACATACTTCCATCTAGAACATTGGTCTATTCTAGCTACTCGACTGCCAATCAAATGTGTTATCAACTACCGACACTCAGACAATTTGTATAGTCAAACTGTTTGTTTTCAAGCACAAGCACATTAATATATTTAAATAGAAATAAGTGATTGTACTTACCATGGCATCAAAGACCTATAAATACCTCCACTGTTTGTTTTCAAACACACTTGACAAATATGTGTTAAACATACTGAAATGCTGGGAAGTTTGAAAACAGTATTATTCTCACATTTCTGAAGCAAAAAACCCATGTGAAGAGAGTGAAAAGTGGAATTAAAACAAGAACTGTAAAGCAAATAACACGTAGGCAAGAGAATGGGTTCATTTTGTACACCCTATTTATTGTACCTTTAATCTGCAGATATGAATTGAAATGGTTACTCTAAGGTGGAATATACAGCTATAACCAGTGCTTAATTTGAGCCGGATCCAGCGAGGTAAGTAACTGATCTTGAAACAGTGGAGGTCAGCTAGCGAGAGGTCCCTACGTAATCACGTCACGTAGCCTAGGCTAATCGTCGCTACTGAATTTGAAACGTGTCGAGGGTAGAGTTAAGCCAAATCGAAAATGAAGGGGAAACTGCTCCTGATGGTGATGCCTTAGCTAATAGCGCTGTCTGCGCTTAATCCCGCCAGTTCAGCATCACCACCGGCACGTCCTCCACTAGCTAGTAGCCCTACTAGTGAGTCAGACTCGGCGGGACGGGGTCGGGGAGGATTAGTGATGGGCAGTTCGATTATTTTTAGTGACTCGATTCATTTGATTCAGTTCAGTTTGGTGAATCGATTAATTTCGTTCATTTGATTCACTGATTCAATGACACAAAACCAATCAATGTAGACCGCATTAAGATTGTTTACGTAGGTTTATTTGAACCGGAAAGAACGAGTGGTTCACAAACTGCACATCACAAAAGCTAGGGGAATCTATATTTGGTTGACTGGGTTCATAAACATTAAATTAAATATAGTTTAACAAAAAAATAATAATATATATTTAGAATACTGGAGATAGCATAACAGTTTGAACCATTAGCATTGTTTAGCCATCAGTATCAATCTAATCTAATCTAATTTAATTGAATCTTTAAAAAAAAATAGTCAATTGCATTTCTTATGTGTTTTTTTGTATACATTTGGAGTCACCCATTGTTTTTTACAACAACAAAAAAGAGAGGCTCGAACGAGTGGTATTTATTCAGCACACAGCAAAACGCTGTTTGCCCAATTCCTCTTCTGGCAGTAAACCTTTGGGATTAGTCATGTAATCAATCACACGTTGAAGCACACCCATAACCGCAACATGTATATTTTATAAAAACAAAGTTTAAACGTGTATATATTTAGTATTTTTTAGTGTTTAACACAGTAAAATAACATTTAGAAAATGTATATTTAATGTGCGTGTAAAATAGACGTTTAAGAACGTCATGCATTAGAATCTGCAATATCCTCCTAAAAGGTTGTATCGTAGCTGATACTACGTGTCACCTTGTGGACTAAGGTGAATCGCCGTCATTATTAAATTATAAAAAAAAATGTAAATCGTCATGTATAAAATACATTCATTCCTCAAGGTCAAATATGTAATCACAAGTTATATAATTATGCCTTGGGTACAATAACGTTACAATACCAGTAGATGTTTGTATTTATTTATTTTGGAAATTAGGTGTATATCTCTATTATTATTATTATTATTATTATTATTATTATTATTATTATTATTATTTAGTAATTTAGCTGACTTTACTCAAGATGACTTAGAAGTATTAATCATAGGGAGGGATGAAACTAGCAAAGAGTGTGTGGAATGTACAGTAACGTCCTCTGCCTCCGACGTAAAAAAAACAACAAAGAGCCCTCAGAGAAAAAGGTTTTTGAACATGCCCGAACCAAGGCCCATTTAGCGGCAGCAAGCATTGTAGCCAAGGCTAAAGATGACACCTCAACACAGGTTATAGTTACATTGTCTGGCTACATTGTGTTTGTCACTTTTTTCTCATGCGTTCCGGTACCTCAGAGCCCCCCGGAACACCCCCCCTCTCGCGCTCACTATGTGTTCCGGGACCTCCCGATTTACAAATTAAGCACTGGCTATGACCAAGTGTTAAGCATCACCTGGAATTTTAGGATTGAGACATAATTAACAAAACTATATGAATATAATTTTGATATTTTATTTAACCTTATGTAATCAAAGAAACTACAAAATGATATAGTAGTACGGTATTTCAAGTTAGATTTCAAAATGTCACATTTTTCAATATTTGTCTGTTTTTTGTTAAGTAATTCAATATGTTAATGTAACATTATTCAGCAGGTTTCAGGCGACTTTATGAAACAAAATTAGTTAATTATATAGAGTGATGCAAAACTTTTGGCCATAGCTGTATTCAAGGTCTTTACATCATTCTGAAATGACAAAAGGGGGTTTCCACCATCAGTAATTATCAGCCCTCTTCAAAAACACTTCTGTGCTTGCCAATACTTTTGGAGGCGTATGTTTTTTTTTCTGAAGTTTTCTTTTTTTCTTGAGGCTTACAGAACTTGGCAAACAACCACTGCGTTCCCCCATCAAGCAGCTCAGTAATTTGATTCACTGTGGACAGCTCAGCAGAGCCTGTCAAAGGAATGCTTGTGAGATGCGTAAGAGGAAGAATGTAGGAGAGAGTGGGAGCTCCTGCAGCGCTGAAGGATTACTCAGGCACTCCTTCCTGTAAAACGCTGTGTAGTCTCGCTCGACCTGACATGTTAGGGAAGAAGGCCAAAGCTAGGCCAGACACAAGCATCTGTACTGAGGTTAGGTGACGCAATGGGCTTATAGGCTAATTCACTAAATCTGGCTGCTTACTTTTTCAGTCTGGCTCCCAGTAGCATTTGTGTAAACCACATGGCTGTTGCTTGTATTGACAGGACTGAAGGAGGATAATGAACATAACCAAGAGGAGACCATTCGGTCCATGAGTCAGTGCTTGTATGGTTCCTGGTAGCCGGTTGATCTCAAAACGTTGTCACGTCAGGTCTTATAGGATCCCAATGATTGAACATCAACAACTTGTCAAGGTAACCCATTCCCTCAACACTCTTTGTGTTAAGAAGTGTCTCCTTATCTTCTCGGTCTGTCTCCACCTTATTTCCAACTGTGCCCTCTGGTCCTGGTTACTGCTCTGCTCTAAGGGTTAACTTTGTCAATTTAAGTAAAGATTTTTTATTTTTTTTTAAACTGAAGTGGAAGTCCTGTCCTGTAGGAACATCACACTTCAGTATTTCACTGAAGGCTCTGGCACAGGGCTCAACAGGATAACTCTCAGGAGAAACAGTCAAGTTAACAACGTTTCAGCTACAGTTCTGTACAATAAATAACCCTATCCTGTATTTTAGATCAAAGAAATCTCAGCTAGGTGGGATAGAATAATTCATTAATCTCTTCACCCCTTCACCCCTTCACCTCTGAAGGCCTGTGTCTTAATCTGGGAGCTAGGTGGTGGAGCCAGTCAACCATCCAGCAGGCTAATTCACTAGCCTCTCATTCCAGGTTGTCGGCTGAGTGGGGGTTAAAAATGAATGGGAGGTAGAGGTTTTCAAGCAGACTATTTTGTATCCCAAATTCAGATACTATACTTGCAAATGAATAAAATAAAATAATATTAGCTACAAGTAAAAATACCATACAGATAGACAGACAGGCAGCCTGCTCTATATAGCTCTACATGATTATGATACGGTTAATAACTTGTGCTAAAGAAGTGCCTCAGGAAGTGTCAACACAATTGGGAAAGAAATACGCAAGACTCTAAAGTGTGACGCAGAGACACCCGCCTCCGCAGCACCCTGTCGCTGAGAAGCAATATGTTATGGGTTGTGAGGTTTGGGAAGCAGACTTGCTAAGTGGGTGCTTAAATATGAAAGGATGAAAACTCTGTAGCAACAGCCGCCTGTCTGCTTTTAAAACTCAGACAGTTAACTCATTTACTCGTGTTTATTTTATTTAAACCTACAGCGCCAAAGAAAGAACAAAAGACATGCCTTAAAAGTAGTTTGAGCCTCAGGCCTGTCTTCACCCCTCACAGTGTCATTCTGAACTAAACTGTTTATTAGATTTCACTTTCCATCATATTACCTTCACTATGAGTAAGTTGCTTCTTGTTGTTTTTTTTTTTTTACTTGTTCTTATTGCAACTACTCAAATGCTTTACTGTTTTCCTTTTTTCTGTTAAGATGCTTTGACTCTGAGTTCAGGAGCTGCTCTTCAGTTCCAGTTGCCTGCCGGAGATACATGTAACATAGGCTAGATCAAACAAAGCATCTTTATTGAAGTAAGAGCCACACTGCACTGCATATAGGGAGATTATGGTGGCCATGGAAGATATGTGAAGCCTCTGTCATGCTCATCAAACCATTCTGGTGCATTATCGTCATCGCCATTGCTATCAGAGCACAAATGTAGCACTGTTCGGTGGACTTAAGTAAACTACTGCATTTATAGTTTCCAGAGAAGTGTGTATTTCTGTCTGCAAAGACTTGTAATCCTGAAATTAAAAGGTGCTTTTTTCTGCTTATTTAAACCCTGTACGAACAATCTCTCCCTTTTTATAGGGCTGTCTGTCCCAGGACTTGCATACCTGTCACACTGAAAGAGATAGTGTTTCCTGAAGCCTGCTCCATGCTCTACATTACCCCTTCTGTCATTAATGTGAAAGCAGTGTCTCATATGCCAGCCTCATGTTACAGTCCCACAGTCACTACCCATGCTTGTCACATTATCTTCTGCCTTACAGGTTAAAGAAACCAGAGTAAACAGGCTCTTCCACTGCCAAACAACCCTTCTGCTCATCATTCCACCTGACTGAAGCTGTTTGATGCTGGCAGAGTTCAAAGCAGTGGAAGTCAATGCCCGAGGGCTCCCTTTTCAAGGAGAATGGTGAATTGGCCATTGTGATTTGCACTCGGGTCATTGAATGAGCTGTTCCACCTGCTCTGAATAGACACTTTTTTTTCACAAACGACGGTCTTCTACTGGTATTTCAGTCATTAGCAAAACAAAAATAGCAACCGTTTACCAGGCTCTGCTTCCTGTGTATTAATGCTTCCTAATGTTTTATAATTAGACCTGGAATTTTCATTTAAGAGCTCCTACTTGCTCCCATGTTCTGGTCTGAACATAGGAACCTGTGTGAACAGCCCCGTTTCTTGGGGACTCATGATGTGTGACTAAAGCAAAGATAAAGTTCCATGTTAACACTTCCAGGTGTTCTGTAACAATTTAACAGATCCTATTACATTGAGTAATAGGGTATTATAAACTTGTTTTACAAATACTTTTACAAAAAAAAATGTAAAGAAAATACATTTCTGTGGGGTCTATGAACATTGCAGTCCAACAATAATAACAGCTGCAAGTCAAAAGCCATAGTCCTCCAGGACTGCTGGTTGAATATTCCTGAGCTAACTTTATGAAAGCCAGCTGGGGAGTCCTTGGCTCACTGCACACCAGCAATCCCTGTGGCTGGCCGGGCTGTACGCAATTCAGAACTGCGTGGTCCTCCGACACTGTAAGTTCTGAATATGGCAGCACTACGAAAAAAAGCGGACAGCTGACGGCACTCGTTTTGGAGGACGCGAATGTTCGTCTTTGACCTCTCCCGAGTTAGTTCAGGGGTTGCAGTGGTGAGCCAGGTTGAATAATAATTGGACATTCCAAAATTGGGAGAAAAATTGGAAAATTAATAAAAATAATTGTTTAAAAAAAAAAAAAAAAAAAGCCTGCCAGCAACAACTGGCCTCCTAATCCCTGAATCTACCCAACCTTGTATTGACATGGTCACTTTCTTTCTTCTTGCGCCAATAAGAAGCAGCACACTTTTTTTATGAGCTTACACTAGACTGCATGAGCTGGGGCAATCAATGACTAACTTTACATACAGGCAGACATCCTAATAGGGCACTTCCTTTGAGTTGTTTTGGGGGATTTGTCATGCATAGAGGTGCTGTCAGGAATACCGTGGCCTAATTGCATGAGTTCCATGCAGTACCTTTTGAAGTGGGCTTTTTCATGTGCACCACATTCTGGAGCAGTTTTGTGTTGTGGGTACCGCTGTCCATTGAGGCAATGAGACTCATTTCCCTTGAGTCCTAAACTCAATAGTATTATGTCAATAGTATTATTGGACAATATAACCTTTAAACTCTGCAAGCCCTACCTACTCTACATAAATATAGACAAAGAGAGAGAGAGTAGGCAGGGCTGGCAGAGTTGAAAGGTTATATTGTTTAATGATTTGAATGGGATGAGGAATGACTGTTCAATGAAGGTACTTTGGATCTCCCAGTGAAGCTCAAAGCCAGGTAAGATTGAAAGAACAATGATATAATGAACAACTCAATACTGGAGGAACAGAGCCCAGACTGAATGCAATCATCATAAAATAGTAAGGGAGATGTACAACATCTATTAAAATGATACACAAAGCTACCTGCTCTTTCTGGTATCTATTTTTATGTGCGAATGCCATTTTTAAATAACTGTCATCTGTCAGTGTGTTGTTTAGCATTATAAGACGTGACACATATTAAAAGATGATATTGTTTAAAGATACCACTCACCTCATCTTATAGACCCCTGTCTTTTGTATTATTTTAACCTCATGTATTAGTCTTAGCCTCACAGGTCCTGACACAAATAGAAAGTGGCACGAATACAAACTCATATTGCTGGAAGAAATGTGCCCGTTCCACTTTGTTTATGACCTTACTGCCAGTTGCTTTGAGACAGCGCTGGGTGACTTTGCTGAATCTGCTTGCACAGCTCCGAACTGTCTCTTCAGGGACTGTGCTTTTGAAAGTCTCACTGGCAGTGTTTCCCTGCTGCATGCATCATCACAGCCCCAGGGAGCCTGTCGGAGCCAGTCAGTAAGAAATGCAGAGAGCAAAGCCTGACTTTCAGCACAATGTGTGGAAGATCGGTTGAATAAATCTCTTGCCAAAAATATATAATGATAGAGGTGGGGTAATTCGTTGCCAATTTTAACCTACTGAGACTTGCTTGTTCAGCCTTGTTTCACCCTCTGGGATCGTTTTGAAAGTGATTTTAAATCAGTACTGCTCATTTCCACTGGCAGCAGAGCGACATCAATGAGATTTGTACTGGGACAGTAAAGCACTGATGGAGGGAATGACCTAATGAGTGTCCAATGAGAAGGACATATGGGAAGGTGAATGAATGAATAAATCAACAGTTATTAAACAACAAATACTCAATGTTTGTTGCCGACTGGATTGTAGATAGAAGCACTGGTAGTGAGCACCAGTTTGATATCGAAACCAGATGACATTGAGTTTCACAGAGAGTTCATAATAGTTCATAAGCACCGTGTTATCCCTAAATAAACAATCTTCAAGTACATAATGATTTTAATGAGCAAGTGCAGAGGAACCCCAAAGTTTCTGCCAAGAAAATGAATTGTTAGGAAGGAAAACATTTGTCGCAGTCCTTCTGCAATTAATTTTTCATTTTGAGGTTTTTAACAAATTTCACGTGTCCTTGCATTGATGCACTGGGTGCTGGTCAATTTACAGATCAATGTCTAGAAAACCTCATGCATGGTCCAAGATTGATCATTTATAACTTGCATTCAAAATATGTCCATTTAAATACACTGCGCCGCTGGTTATATTGATAGTGTGTCTTGCACAAACTCACTTGTTATTATGAGGGGCAGCAGTGTGGAGTAGTGGATAGGGCTCTGGACTCTTGACCGGTGGGTCTTAGGTTCAATCCCAGGTGGGGGACACTGCTGCTGTACCCTTGAGCAAGGCACTTTACCTAAATTGCTCCAGTAAAAACCCAACTGTATAAAATGGGTAATTGTATGTAAAAATAATGTGATATCTTGTAACAATTGTAAGTCACCCTGGATAAGGGCATCTGCTAAGAAATAAATAATAATAATATTGGTGATTTTTAAATTGATGTTCTTTTTTAGTGAAATATGACACAGTTGTATCTGTTTTTTAAAATCTTATGTCAGTGTGAACAGTTAAATTATGAAACAACCAATGATAAACAGCACACCTTACATTTTTAGACTCAAGTTGTTCTTGGTCTCAGCTGGTTTACTTTCTTGTTTTCAGTAAATCAGTTTTATCTGAGAGCACTAGTGTCTTTTTTTATCAATGTGTCTGAGATCATCCTATGTGCAACTGAACAGACGGTAGGCAAGTTTACAGCAGAACACATTGTTTATCAACTTGTGTTTTCAGTATCTTTTGGATGAGAATCAATACCTCTTGTCAACCTCACAACCTCTACCATTTTGCAAATAAAGCGCCGTCGTGCTACACAGACCGGGTCTGGTTCCAGATGCACAGGGGCATACCTTAATATGGATATTCATGTCCATCAACAAAGTGTGCATAATTCTCTCCTAACACACACTATAAAGCCAGGATATTGTCTCCTGACTGGCTACACGCTGCTGTGTCGCTTAGCAAGTAGAGCTCTTGCCAAAGGTTTGTATTCCAGTGAAACACAGCTAATTAGGTTATACCCAAATCAATTATAATTCAGTAGTACAGGACAACCCCCCCCCACAACAGAGACATTTTGAATTATGTATGGTTGGTTTGAAGGTTTGAAGGTCTACCACCTGGCCTGCTGGATGAGGCTGTAGACACCCCATGACAGACAGCACCAAGAGGTAGTTAGAAGGGGGGAGTGGGAGGAGGCAGTGGGGTGTGAATGGATCAAATGCAAGGAAAGGTAAGTTAACTAACTATGCTTTGTTTGACAGCCTGGAAGTGGATAAACATAATGTGTGTGTAGGGCAGCTCTTACTCCCAAACCTTAGTTATGAACTTCATTTACTGGTCAATCAATATTTCATTCTGATGGAAATCAGTTACAAGGCTCACAAATTGTGACCCTCTGAGGATCTCAATTTGTTTTTCATAGAATCGTAAACCTTTTCATTTAGCGTCCAGCGGCATGCATGCAGTGTTTTTTGAATTTTTAGAACTCTCACTTTGTCATAGTGTGCACCATGTGGTGTAAATATTCACTTTGAAAGCCTCTGTGTTTGAGATACAGCATGCTGTTTTATTCGCATGTCTCCAATGACACAGATTTCAAAATTGTGTGAAACCGGTGAATAAAACAACACTCACAGGGGGCTTGTCAGGGCTTGGTGTGCATTTCATAAAGCTGTTCACTCCACCTAGAGTAAGCTGATAGGTGAACCAATCAAAATGCTAAACTTGCTTGTCTCTGACTTTGTTGAGGAAAAGCAAACCAATGCTGTGTTTGTGATTGAAGTTTGTTACCAACAGCAGTCAGGATGCATATACCCAATATCAACCGCAAAGAAGTGGTCAACACTGAATTATAACTAAGAATTTTAAAAAAAGAGTTTACAGTATGTTGCCTCATCATTTTGCAGTTTTCACATGCTTTTTCTATGGTTATCCCATGCACTTACCATAACTGGTGTATAATGATATGCTTTACTATACTTGAACTTTACAATGCGCACCTATTCTTTACCATGCTATCACTGGGCTTTATTACACTTTGCTGTGTTTTAACTATGGCAAACTTTTATAAGGGGCAATGATATGTAAATCTGTACTTCCTGCTACTCTACAGCCTGTACAGTAAAACTTCACATTCATATTTTCCTTTTCTCTGAAGCAGCGCAGAACAGCAAGCAACTCTGCACTAGAGAGACCTCACTTCCCAATGGCTGTCTGTCTCCAGCCATATTTTAATCACAGGGTAAAACTGTTGGACATTCATTTGGAAATATTTTCTTGTCTGATCGCTGTTGCCTAACCCTTAACCAGGAGGGGTTATTTTTAAAAGCGATCGCTTTTGATGTAATGCTTCCGTTTTTTAACATACAATTAGGGCGTGTCAGTTTGGACATTGCTCATTTTAAACAGATCATTACTCCCTCCAGCAGAACAGTCAAACTGCAGGAGGAACTATAACATACAAGCCTAAAACTGCTTCAACACGCACATACTTCTCCAGGCTTTATGACAATATCTGGGAGGATTTTCTGGTTGCCAAAATAAGCTTTAACTTGCTAACTAATGAAACTGGGCATTGTAAAATTAATTAAATTCAGCCCCCTCTCTATTGTAGGGAGAACACAGCAGTATGGTTTTATTAGAAAAAGCCAAGTAGCAAAAAAGACAAGCCAGTAAGAATAAACCAGGCTATAAAATGTACCTTCCAGCGCTAACACATTCGATTACAGTTATTGTCATCTCAGAATTGCTTCAAAGGGGCTCATAAAGACTGGGTAATCAGAATGCAATGCTAATAAAACTGGGCACCTGAATATTTAACCTCTGTGCCTAAGAGCCCTGACACACTGACATTATCAGAGTGTCCCTCAGGAAACAGCCTTGTGACACTCATGATTGAGCATGGCAGCTCTATGAAGTGACAGCTCCCAATACTGATGTGATCATTGCATATCTGTCCGGATAGAAAAAGAGAGTTAAATGAGTTGCCCAGGGCCTCAAAACTAAACTAATCTCGTACCTGGAGGCTACCTAGTCCACCCTTCTCACCTGCTTTCAACAAATCTCTATTAGTGCAACTGCCCCCGCTCCAGTGAGATGTTTCGGATGCTTGTAAGCTATACTCTAACACCCTGGAAGAGGGTCATGTCACTCACATTCTTGTTTGATTCAAAGTGACATGGAAATGGAGTGCAAAATATTTCTCCTGCCTCCTTAAATCAGGTTAGTTGGCTGAGTTGGTTTCAAACTAGCCCCCAGTGCACAGCAGTGCAATTCTCATTCAAACATTTTATTTAAAACAATGAGATGGTGTGAACAAGATGCCTTCACTGATGACATCAGACCAGAAACACAGACTCAGGAAGTACGGATGAGAGCTGAAACGCTACGGCGTTCAGCTGCTTTTATTAAATAATAAAGCAAAAACAAAAGATTTACACAGAACAAAACACTACAAAACAAAAGGTCACGTTGGCCAAACAAATATAAATAAACAAATAAGCGTGCTGGTTTTACCCCAGCACGATACTTAGCAGTTGTTTTCGCTCGCTCGCTCGCTCAAAACCCGTCTCGCCTCTGACACTCTCCTCTGAGGGTAGAGAGCTGCAGGTTTATATACAGTGACCATCTCCCAATTAGCAACAATTAATCAATGCATTAACTCGGGAGATGGTCACCGTCTGCATGAGTTTAATAAGGATGCGTGACTGTCAGCTAGCTAAATAAATCACTAGCTGATCAGTCACGCATCCTCACAGGGTTTTTAAAAATACAAAAACAATAGCAAAGACGCGGCGCTTTTATCCGCACTGCAAACAATAATACAAAAATGGTGCACAAATATATAGGGGCGGGACACTCCGCCACAGATGGCCATCCTGCTTGCAGGTCTGTAGTTTACAATTTTCTTTTGATTGTCGGTATGGAGAAACCCTGATATGATATTGTTAATACCAGTTGAGACTGTTCAACCATGTTCACAGAAAATCCCCACAACAGCTCAGGAGGAGTAAAGGCCAGTGGGTGTCCTCCAATCCCACAACCAAGTCAGTTGTCTCTTTACACCCAGGAGCTCAAGAGAGGATGTTGGTGGAGGACAAAGGCCAGTCTTGCAGGTGTCCACTTTGAAGTTTTCCTCCCTAACCCGCAGGATCACCAGAGCCAATTCAATGCTCCCAGTGGCTTCCCACAAACAAGAAGCAAACATGCATTCCCTTGACTGTATGATTCACCTTGCAAACCACACTGCTATGCCTTTACCAGGTCAGGAGAAACAGTCCCTGCTGAGTTTACCTCCCTAACCTGCAGGAGCCTCAATTTATTTTTGGTGATTGAAGGTATTTTCCCTGTGTGGATATTTTAAGTGGATAATTAGATGAGGAAAACAAACTGTTCTGACAGGAATTCTGACAGGAAGTACTTAAAACACACAAAAAACAAGGATGAGAATAAAATACTTTCCATGACTTCAAACGTTCAGTCCTATAATCTTCAGTAAGGGTAATACAATCTTCAGTAACACTAATGTAAATCAAGTTCAGGCAAGCAAATTCAGTTCTAAGAACAAGTACAACTTGAAATAGGCTGCTGCAGAGATTATAAGCAGTTACACACAAGACAGCTTCTCGCCAGCCGAGTTTGTTTACAGAGAATCGCAGCTGATGATTGGACGGCTGCGGTTCATTGACCGGCTGGTGGGAGAGTCCTGGCACAGTGTCTCGCGATAAAAGGTTGACTGCAGCTTTTATTTTTCTCAATGTTTTTCCCTTGAGTACATTTGCCCCTAACCTACAATTGTTGGTAGTGTCACATGGTTCTTCATTTGTGCTTTCTGTAAATAAATCCTGAACACCTAAGTGGTGTGTCAACATCTCCTACCTGTCTGTCAGCAGATAACCCACACCCCCTATACTAGTACCAGACAAATTAACAGCCATCAAGTTACAGACTTTATTTATATTTTGTATCATTTTGTTACATTTCTGAGCGGTTCTTGGTTCTGTTGCTCCCTGTAAAAGGGAGTCTGCTGAAAGAGCGCGAGCGAGAGACAAAGGGTTTTATTGTTTCAAACAGACGAAAAAACAGTGCAGGTGCAATACCAGGCACCGCCACCGAGCTCCCAACAATGGAAACACTCCAATTTTACTTCTTCAGCTGGACCTTGGCTTACACAAAACGGTTTTACAAAAATGCTAAACAAATACGGCTCCAATTACAAAGCAAGGTTTAAGAATAATGGAGCTGGCTCCTAGCTAGTATTGAGTTCTTATCAGTTTTCTCTATACCTTTCATTACCTGGCTTTGAAATTGCTTTGAGCTCGCCTGGAGAGTCCTAACTGCCTAGCAGTGAATATACTTCCTCATTCCATTCAAAACTTGTTACAATTTAACTTTGACACCTTGGCAAAGGCACTGAAAATATTCAGTCAAATATATAGTGATTAGGCAACCAGTCATTTCAGGCTTGTGTATTTGTTTATCTGCATTTTAGTAATAAAAATGAATAAATAAGATGATGATTATGAATATAGCAGTCAAGGATGCTGATTTGAGTCTGTTCCAGTGTTTCACCGAGTTTTACCTAACTACATTGGGTATGTGGTGAAGTTTTAATCACTGATCAAAATGTGTGGTGTGTTCTGGCACTGTATTACTGTAGTTCCACTGTACTACTGTCGTTTTAAATATTTATATTTTGTAGTCATATTTAATGTGGCTGAGAATATACATATTATATGCATTTAAAAACAAAAGTCAGCTTTTTTGGTTCACATTAATCCTGCAGACTTGCAAGTTTAAAATCACAGGAATATTTTCATTAAACTATTAAGAAAGCTTGAATTACTAAATCAAACTTAATAAATAAATTAGGCATTTTAAAGTAATGGTTTAGAACTTCCCACAGCGTACGAGACCGGGCACTCTCGAGAACTAAAATAGCTGAAAGTGGGATAATTAAATAATAATCATGTGTGAGCTGCAGTCAAAACTAAAACTCTCCAGAAACAACCTACCTGTGCTATACAAGCTGAAGGCTAAAACATTTTTTAAGGACATCTTAAGGGTAAAATGCACTTTGGACTGTGCTTATGATGCTTGGACTATATATATATATATATATATATATATATATATATATATATATATATATATACACCTTTGTGTATAGAGACTACACCTGAACATTAGTAACTCCTTGGCTAATTGTTTTCTAACTGCGTAGAAACCTGAGCTCACTGCTATATCACACACGCTTTTTTGCTTGTCTTGTACTCAAAGAGGGCTAAATACATCAAACAGTGAGAAGTGAATAACATTAGTGCATTCCCATTTTATTTGGTGGGAGACGGAAGAAGTGTCTTGGTATAGAGGTTGAAGCAGGAAAGCTCTGGTGTTTGTCCTATAATTCAGTAGCCTCGTCAGCTCCAGTCTGCTGCTTGTCTTTCTTCTGCTGTGACCAGCAGGCTGTTTCTCCGTTTCTCTGCTGAGGAGCTGAGCACAGCCTGTGACATCACCCTGCCTTCAACAGGAACGCTGCCCCAGTTCACACAGGTCTGTTTCCTTTCAACTGTTGTTTGTTTTCAGTGCTTGGTTGATGGTACCGGCTTCTTAAACACTGTACATATTAAACCAGTCTCTAAAGTGGGCGAGTTTAATACAAAACAAAAAGGCACAGAAGGCAGGTGTTACTACAGATTGCTCTGCTGCCAATAGCTGTGCGAAACAGATTCTTAACACAACTGCCCATTCCCCTTCTCTAAAACTCCAGTACAATAGAAAACAATGGGAGCTGTATAAATTCCTCCGTGCTTTGAGAAGATGAAATGCAGCTCAATACTCTAGGTATCATACTCAGTAAATGGTGCAAATGCTTTGACAGTGAGTGAGGACGCCTTGAAATCTTTTCTATAAACACTGTTCAATAACCTGGAGGCATTTCACTGAGGCTCCTGGGTAGGTCAGGTCAGCACCAGTACTTATGATGACCTACAAAGGACAGAAATATAATGTATACTGCACACTATGCAAACGTTAAAGTGCAGTAGTTAATAGAACAAAAATCTGAAAGTGGCTGATTTGTTTTTGGCCACCATATTGGATGTGTGATCATTCAGGTCACAAGGAACATAATGTTGTTTAAGGTTTTCTACAACTGATTCCGAGAAATGAAGAAAGGTGTAGGAAATCATCACTCATTTTGGAGATAAGTTGGCATAGTATTTAGTCTCTACCTCTGATCAAAATGGGTTATTAATTGTTACTTGACACAGAGAGACTTCTGCCCTTCCCCTGCATTTGCCCTTCATTTTTCCAACTACCTCTCCTGATCTGAGGATGATTTGAAGGAGATCTCTATCCCATTTTATAATTGTAATTGTATTAATGTCCCCGTAATTCCTTAATCAGCAGACCATCCCATCTGTTTTTAACTAAGATGGTTTACATAGGCAAAGTATTTCTGTAAATGTTATTCTAGTATAACAAAAGCTGACAAGTTACAATATTTATTTTTATAAATTCGATCACATACACATCTAATAGTAGAACATAAGAGTATGTCACAGGGTAACCTGCTAAAGAAATCCCCATAGAGCCCTTAAATAACATTAAGTAGTTAGGCATGTTTATAGTATATTTATTTTTGCACATTTTCTGATTATGTAGTGTAAGGCACGTTTTTATCATTACTTATTTTCTATATGAAATTGTTTTACTTACCTTGCACTGACTTTTGTTTGTAGCTAGCACATGGGCCTGATGAGGTCATCAACACACGACAGGGAGTTTTTATCAACTTTTGGAGGCGAGGCTGCTAGGAGTTGTAGTTTTAATCCAGCCAGGTACGATTTTCAGAAAGCAGCATTTTGATAGGGTTGGGTGCTACATGTGTCTGTCTGCTATAGGCTGAATTTGAATTAGTGGAGGGGAGGGGTCTCTACACTATATAAACCAGCAGCAGAGAGATGCAGGAGAGAGGCAGCAGAAACCCAAAATCTGAAAATCGAAAAAACGCAAAACAGGAAATTGGAAAACCAGGAATCGGTTAACCAGAAAACGGGAAACCGGAAACCAAGAAACTGCAGGAGGTGGGAACAGAGGACAGAAAGAGAGGAACGACCAAGGGATAGGGAACAATCCCAGAGAGCCACTACCAGTTACAAAGGAAGGGAACGCGAAGTTTTGACCGGCAAGCCTGTCCTTAAATGCAGCATTGAGGGAAATAAACAACTGGGTTATTTTATTGTTTTAAGTGTGCAAGCGTATGGTACGCCATTTAACCCTGCTGCAATATCCCTGTGATTGTTTTTTATCTGAAAAAAGTGTCTTTGTAGTTTTATGGGTTTTATTATTGTTTTAATAAAGAGCTCTTTTAAACATTGTGTTTTAATAAAGTTTTACCAAAGCTTTTTGATGCTTTTTGGCTGGCAGGAATAATAACGGAGGTAGAGAGGGAACAATTGTTTGAATTGTTATTTTGGTCTTGGTCTTAGCTGGACACGCAGGGCAGCCAGGGGAGAGGTGCTGGACCAGTTCTGAGACAATGTGCTGCACAGGGAGGGTGACGATTGCCCTCCTGTGAACCAGTGAAGACAACCCTATAAGAACGGACTCTGGCCCCCTGGTTTGTTCCATCTTCCCACTTTGACTTTTTTTTCTTTGATTTTTTTACTTTGGTGGGCGTTAACTCTTCGGGGTAGTGTTTAATCATTTTTTAGATATTTTATTTACTGTTTGTTAACATATTAAAATATATTTTAACCTATCATGTCTGTGTTGTCTGCCGTAGACATGTGTAGCATAGGCTAGATCAGCCAAAGTCTAGTGAACACCTACGCTATATTGCCAGCAATACAAAAGGAAACTCGGTCCACAGTTGGTGTACACTAGATGGTGCCGGTGCTTACTAATATAAAGACACTCTAGCTGATCTAGCCTGTGTCATACATGTCTAGGGTTGGGACTGAACATCATTTCCTGAGCACAAAACAAACAGTATTGTATTAATACGAAACCGCTCAAAAAGACTGCAAACTCTATAAATTAGACAGGAAAACTAATGTAATTTGCTACCAAGGTACTTATTGCAGATTCCACTACAGAGATGTATTTAGGTATATTGGTAGAAAGATATGAACTACTGTATAAAACATTTCCAATACAAAGATAATATATGCTTTTCAGTGCAAAAAGATCATGTACCACACCATAATCCCCTTTTGATAAGCTGTACAAATTTAGATTTAAAGGAGATTAAAAACAAGCTTCGAACATCTCCAGTTCATCTATAAAAGGTATTTAACAAAGTTTTTTCGTGTCTCCTTCTGTTCAGAAACAGAAAATTGCATTCCAACATTTAAAATGAGTGCTGGGACAGATATTTGAATATTCCAGCACTGCTTGAAATTTATTAGGTGGAAGAATTGACCATGGTTGTATCTGTTCATATAACAGAATTTATAAATGTAATACAATGATGTCATGCATAAATAAGATGTGAAATAAATAACACTACAGAAAAGTGTTTCCTTGTTTAGGTAATTGGATGGGGTACCGAATTTATTTTCTGTAAGATGGTACAAATAATACTTTTATATTCTAGCTAATTAAAAATGCAAGAATATACGTTTAAATGAATAAAATGTTTGAACATGAAACCCCCACATTCGCCCAGCACTATCTAGCATACTCTAGATAGTACACAGTACTATTTAACCATCCATTCTAACTTGACTTGAAACACACACAGAAAAGGCGAGAAACAGATGCTGCTTCAGCAATTTTTACTCCTCCTTTCGCGGCCAATAAATCTGAAAGCAGAGTTCAGAGGATCCCCGGCTATGTGTGAGGGGTCATGGGGAAGCCGCAGGCAGGCAGGCAGGCCAGAACAGATGGCTTGAGCTGCTGCACATCTGTCTCAGCTGCTGCGAGCTACGAGCACCGCGCATGAGTGGAGCTTGAAAGCACAACAGAGGCTTTGCTCTGCAGCTTCAATTTCACTATAGTTCCCTTTAGAACACTGAAGTACATACTATTATATATTCTAGAAAACTATAGCGTTTAAAGATGGTACTCGGTATTTTCTAATAAGGGTTAGTGTCCAATTGAAATAAAGCACTCCCCAAATGTTCCTTATTTCTCTAGGGTCCATTCCATTGAAGATGTTGTCTGCACCACTCTCTGGTTCATCTCCACATTTTCTAAAAAGCTCTCCTCCCCTAAGTCTCCACTGGGACTTGTTTACACAAAGACACCCTCCCTCGCGACCCCTGACTCCTGCCTCAATGTCGGCTGGCTGAAAGCATGTCTGTCTTTTAAAGAGTGAGTCAGGGCAGGATCTATAAAACATACGGTTTAAAAGATGCTTTATTGTCTTTTTTTTACCCATGAAAAAAAATTATCGAACTATGTAAGGGAATATATATATATATATATATATATATATATATATATATATATATATATATATACTGCCCTGATGTTAGTTCATGCCCTCTCAGCTCTCTCCTCCATTTGCTCTAAAGGTAACAGAGGATATTAAACAAGGTATCTCAATGTTGTTTTCACAAACTTATGCTGTAAGAGAGGATCAATTGAGTCAATCCATGTTAAATGCTGTGTGGTGTGAGTGTGTCTGTGTTGGGGTGAGTGTGTCTGTGTAGTGTCAGTGTGTCTGTGTGTCTGTGTGAGGGGAGTGTGTGCTCCTGGCTTTGTGTATATGTTGTCAGTAACAGTGATGTCCCAGAACTGCTGATGAATGTTAAGCACTTCCTCAGTAAACACTGCAGTTGATGACGAGGCTTAGAGCTAATACTGTAAGACACAGACACACTTCCCATCTCAGTGCCATCTTCAGTGTTATATATGCGTTACAGTAATGAAGACATGAGCCAGAATATTTCTCTACTCAACTTAGAATTTATGATTGAGGTTTTATTGGAAGAGAAGTTTCACCACACTCAGGCTTTGTGCTCATTAAATATCCTGGTATAGTGGAACACATCAATTTCCTTAAATGTTCACATTGCAGAACAGAGTGGGTTATTTGTGCTTAATTTTAAACCAAAAGTAAGTGTCTGCAATGTTGGGTACTAAGAAAGGAAATGCATTAATAAGTTATAAACAGTTTAATATTATAGGCACCTTTCTTTAGCGGTTGCTTCTGACGATGGTTCCTGTTGGATCTGTAATTGGACTGGGGTGTTTATGCTTCAACTGGTGTAGCTTCAAACTTTTCTTATTCTTACTGTGATTGGCTGCAAAGACAACAGGGCTAGCCAGAGATTGGATATTGTTTGTTGGGTTGGTTTTTCTGGAGTACAGTTTCCTAGTAACTGAAGATATTGTATTCTGGGAGAAGTGGTTGTTAGTGGAAGTTTTAGGGGAGGCAGACAAGGCGTGCCGCAAAATTGCTCTGCGTATTTTTAGTAATTAAATTTAAATGTATTGCGTATTTTGGATTTCTTAATGAGTAAAAACGACAGGTAATCAGCTTATCTGGACCGCTGCTTACGCATGTCAATCAAAATCAAAGAGATTATTCTTCTGTTCTCTGCTATAACAATTAAATTAATTGGTGCACCGGTTTCAAAGGGCTAAAAGGTCCTCCCCAGGTTTGTTAAATTAATTCCAAATGAATGTCATAGCAATATTTCTTGAGCATTGCAATTCCTACGTTTTTTCAGAGCAATAATATTGAGATCAGCTATTTTACACAACACATTTTAGCATTTGAGCCCAATTCCTTATTTCACTTTTAGAAGCACCAAAAGAAACAAAATAAAATTAATGACAAACGTCTTTCAAAAAGTCTTCACTGAATCTGTGTGTTACTGGAATGCCACTGCAAGCAAGGTATTATGGGCAACTGCGAAATCCTGAATACCAAGCATGGTCTGGCAATGGTTAACCATGGGAAACAAGGGTTGACCATCGTAACGAGGTGGCCCATGGTCAAGCAGGCAAAAGCTGGAGTCACACAAAAAGTTTGTAGTGCTTTTGCACACTTTTATTGTTCTTAAAATCACAAATATAAATATTAACAATACTGACGGTCCTGATTAGGCTTTCTGCAGCCTTGTATCCTCACCTGGATCATTTAAACCACATTGAACAATTGATTAATTGATTGGTCCACCCAACATCCCCCCCCCCCCCCGATACAACCATGTAAATAAAGCATGGCTGAACCATGGGAAATTAATCTGTGTATTAGAATCTGTGTAAGTTAGCATGAAGCCCAAGACTCCAGGACTGACAAGCAGAACACCCCCATCTGACACCTCCCCCAATGGCTTCACGCTGAGAGTGTTTATGGAGTGGCGTCACAAAAGTGCAGCTTTGTTTTTTCAAATCAGCAATGAGGTATTATGGTTGGTAACCAGCAGATTTAAGAGAGATTCCTGCAGTAAGCCGTAAGCACTCACAGCGTGACACTTTACATTCAAACACAGCTTCCGACTTTAGAAAAGAGTGTCTGTGAGCACAAACCTTGCACTTGAGTGGCAGTTAAAAAGTCGTTACCATACCTGACTTCAAGAACGCAGTCATTAATAGCTTGTTAAACATAACTTGACCCAAGAAGACTTTTAAACTTACTAGCATAGACAGGGCTCGAATGGCAATTTTCTTGCAAGTCATTGAATCTTAAAAGAAAAGAAACAGGAACAATTGTCAGGGGTTGATGTTTGCGTGACTTTACAGGTAAGAATATTTTTTATAATAACCTTCTCTTCTATACCCCCCAGAGAGACAAAGCAAGCCCTGGAGACATACAAAACTACAATGCGTCAGCACTCATAATACAATAAAAATATCTTCCAGTCCAACAGTATACTTATTCAATTCACAGCCCCTATGTACTGGTGTCATGTAACAGTTAACAATAACTAGAACACTAGCATCCATCAAACGGGACACTTACATAAACACCACAAGTTATACTCGCAGTCTGCTGTGAAGCATTATTCTCTGAGTCAATGCAAAGAGTACTTAACTTTCTTTTCTGTGCCATAGGGTCTTCACTGCATGTAGTTGTGCCGGTTTATTCCCTTCTGCTCCTCTTCAATGTATTTGTTGTTTAGGCTCCAGTACTGCTTCTCTTCCTTCAGTGTCCAGGTCCAGGTCCAGGTCCAGGTCCAGGTCCAGTTCCAGGTCCAGTTCCAGGTCCAGTTCCAGTTCCAAAGTGTTCCCCCTGTGTTCTCTCTCTTCCTGTTCTTTTGGTTCCAGTTATATAGGGGAACTAATCAAGTGGTGCTGATGGCATGCACCTGGCTACCATTAAGGTCCTAATCACTTGTGACCACTCCTGTGATAAAATAATTAAAAGGATAAAACACATACAAAAACTCCTTATTGGGGTCTCTGTTTGGGTACATAAAACTTAAAACTTTTACCCCTTATTGGGGCCTCCCTTTGGGTATAATAAATAAATAAATAAATAAATAAATAAATAAAACACACAGTGTAAAAAGACAATAATTAGTGCAACTAAAACAGTGTACAATAAAACCACCAGTGAATAAAACAATTAAAACTTTGGTCATTTGTGACACAATTTAACTTAAACTGTAAGTCATTCAAACTTTTATGTTTCCAGTTTTGTTTGTAGATCTATGCTAAGTTTCTGGGAGGGATCACAGGGCTTGCCTCTATTATCGATCCCTGCTCCTTCACTTATTAAACTTCAAGGAAACTCATCTGGCTGTCGCTGACACAATCCCAGTTGCAACTTCAACTTCCACCTCCCCAACCTCCACTTTATTTGCATTGCTTCTGTGGAATTTTGACGAGTTGCAAAGTCTTTCTTTTGTGCTGCTTAACTAGAATGTTCAGTGTGTTAAACGAGGTCACATTCCGAGGGGGAGACACCACTCTTTAAATGTGTAGTTGCTGTTAACAGGGTCGAATAGGGATATAACTTTAATAAATAATATACATATACATGCTACTGCATGACTGCTTTTGAAATATATATTTTGAATGTCGTTATCTCCCTGTAACTGCTTTGAAATGGACACATCCTGAACTCAGACTGACGAGTGTGGGTCACATTGTATTTGACATCCTTGAGATAAACTTTTGGCTAATTCCTTCATCAGAGTCACTGGGTAAATTCCATTGTAAACGTTTTCTTTTTGACTGTCACTTGCAAGCAAAGATTCCCATCTTATAGATCCTTGCCATTTGATTGAAGGTTGCCTTAGTACTGCTCAATCTCTTTCTAAATGAATTGTGATTTCAATTAAAGTAACCTTTCAATCGTTACATGTTTTAATCCATTAAGATCCCAATAAGACATTTAATAACCTTAACTGTATTTAGACCTGCTCACATATTGAAAGAGTCTTGTAAAGCTGTGGACCCAGTTGAGTGCTGCTTTCTGTCTCTCTATTGAAACTGGAGCTACCTGGCCCAGGTCCAGCCTTCTCCCATACTGTCAAAGTGCCTCATCGCTGGGCTGCAGGGAACTCTTTAACTAGTGGCTAAAGTACAGCTTTTGAAATCAAATTATTATTTGGCCAAATTGAAATGCCACATCTTGTTTCAAGTGAGGGGGAAACATTTCTTTCCAATCAGTCGCATTCCTATTTTTAGATGAGGATGATTACAAGCTGAAGTATTTACCTGCTGTGAGGCTCCTGCCTGCAGCCAGTCTTCACAGCTGTATCCACGGTGGACTTTACCTTGGAAAGAAACAATTCATCTGAATGATCGTTTCCTTGATTAATAACAAACTTGCCCAAAAATTGCATTCAGATATCCACAGTGGTTCATAAGCAATGCACTGTATGAAAAATAAAACATGAATACAGAACATGTTTGAATGAAACACTGCCTTTGGCCACCTCAACAGCAGCTTGTTGTGCTGATTTGTACCATCTTGTTCTCTGGTTATCGATTTGTCTACTGAAGTCTGTATCTAGGCTCCAGGATTATCTCCACACAAACTAGACCCTTCTATAGTTGTAATGGATGCTCTCTAGTTGAATGGTAAGACGTATGTCTCTGGACCGTATGGTTTGCGGTTTGCATCCAGCCCTTTCAATTCAATGGGCTGAGATGCCAATTCATCACACGGTATTCTCACGATTCTCTTATTTAAGTATCAAAGCCCACAATGTGTAATGGAAACACGCGTGTCTTGTCCAGTGATGAAGGCTTGTGTGATTTGGGCCACTGCTCACAATACGCTGTACGCGTCTGCAGACTCAATCCATCATTATTATTATTATTATTATTATTATTATTATTATTATTATTATTATTATTATTAATTTCTTAGCAGACGTCCTTATCCAGGGCGACTTACAATTGTTACAAGATATCACATTATTTTTACAAACAATTACATTATTTTTTTACACATTATTTTTACATACAATTACCCATTTATACAGTTGGGTTTTTACTGGAGCAATCTAGGTAAAGTACCTTGCTCAAGGGTACAGCAGCAGTGTCCCCCACCTGGGATTGAACCCACGACCCTCCAGTCAGGAGTCCAGAGCCCTAACCCCTGCCAATGTGACCCGCTTACTGTCACATTGGCGCTTTCTTTCTTTACAGTGGTGATTTTCTACAATGTTGCTGATCCTGAAACAGCCGGGAGACTGTTTTGATGAACACGTTGGTCATGCAGAGACATTAATGTCCATTCAGCTGTCATTACCTGCAAGATAATGGGCCATGTGGAGGGCAGTTAATGAAAGATAAGGTCACTGTTATCTACAGGTAATGACCATTGCTGAAGACCAATGCTATTATAAACCCAATAAATGTTTAAGGCATTTTTAAATACACTTTTAGGTTATATTTTAGACTTGATCTATTAGGGGGCATGACATTTATGCCACTGTTTAGCGAGTTTCAAGATTCTAAAGTTTGGTTAGCTTTTAGAGGGCATCTACCTGCAGGATAATGAACATTCTACTGGGTGATAATGTTTATTAGTTAAGCTTCCAAGACCTCAAAAGTGTCTTTTTCAGGTGCAAGTAGAAATTTAAAGATGTATTGAAACCACATTACTGGCTTGTAATCACACGATGTAGAAAAAACACCTTTTCCCTGTTCAAGCCGTGTGTGCGTGCGTGCGTGGTTCAGTGTTATTGTACTGGGAATCTTATTTTTTTTTCGGTAAATGTCATACTTCTATGTGAATGAATGACAGTTAAGGTCTGTATACAATCTGCAATGAAGCGTCTGATATTGACATAGCCACACAAAGCTATGAATGGAAGGTGAAAGTGTAGAGATATTGGCATGTATTTGTTGTTTTTTACAAGACATAATTACTCTACGACAGGTATTTCATGGGTATTGGAACCCTGTAAGTAATCACAGCTATGTGTCTGATGTGCCAATTCACCACCTACTGTAAGCAAGAGGTCAGTTTTATCTGTAATCTCAAAGTCGTTGTGTTGCAATTATGTAATTATGATTTCCATCACATTCGCAATGCAGCTCACTATAGATCGGTCCTGGCATCTATGCAATGTGGCACATTGGTGCAGGGGTGTCAAACTCCAGTCCTTGAGGGCCGCAGGGTGTTCTGGTTTTCATTCCAACTTAACTCTCAATTAACATAATAGATCTAGTTGATGATTTAAAAAATGCACTTGATTCAAGGTACACTACCTATGAAACATGTTGAGGCCTGGAGAGAAGCGTTTAATGTGTCCAAATAATTGACCAATTAAGTAATTAAGAGCTTGTGTGGAATGAAAGCCAAAAGACACTTCAGCCCTCCAGGAGTTTGACACCCCTGCTCTTGAGCTAAACTAGCGTCTCAACATGCCGAGACTATAAGATTTAAAAGTCTCTGTGATGTAAATCTTCATTTTATGCTATACATTTATTTTAAGTGGTAAGAATGGTTTTAATTGTAAGATTGTGAGTTTTTGGAAGTTTGGCTGTAGGGTTTCATTGATTAATGGCCTAAAGTCATAGGACTTTGGTTAAGGGAAATATTTAAACAGAAGATATTCCCAGAGCATCCCGTATATATTTGTTATTATTATTTTGCTTAATAAGAAAATCGTGAGAATACTGTGTAATGAATTGACATCTGAGCCCATTGAATTGAACTGAAAGGGTTGGACGCGAACCACAACCCATATGGTTCAGAGACGAACATCTTACCATTCAACTAAAGAGCAAGCTCTGAAGTGGAGCGGTAAATATGGGTCTTAGGTAGTATTATTAAC
Organism: Acipenser ruthenus; assembly: GCF_902713425.1. Taxonomy (NCBI): domain Eukaryota; kingdom Metazoa; phylum Chordata; class Actinopteri; order Acipenseriformes; family Acipenseridae; genus Acipenser; species Acipenser ruthenus. Next base: position 31,286,707 of record NC_081198.1, on the reverse strand, counting down.
TCATCAGCCTCTAGGAGGAGATCCATTACAACTATAGAAGTGTCTAGTTTGTGTGGAGATAATCCTGGAGCCTGGATACAGACTTCAGTAGACAAATCGATAACCAGAGAACAAGATGGTACAAATCAGCACAACAAGCTGCTGTTGAGGTGGCCAAAGGCAGTGTTTAATTCAAACATGTTCTGTATTCATGTTTTCTTCATATAGTGCAGGGGTGCACAATTCTGGTCCTGAAGGGCCGGTGTCCCTCCTGGCTTTTGTTCCAACCTTGCCCTAAATTACTTAATTGGACCAATTATTACCAATTATTGGTCTAATTAAGTAATTTAGAACACAGTTGGAACAAAAGCCAGGAGGGATCCGGCCCTCCAGGACCGGAATTGTGCACCCCTGATATAGTGCATTGCTTCTGAACCCTGTGCATATTTGGACAGCACTTTCCATCCATGGAAAGATGAGTAAATGCAGGACAGCCTAGGGAGTGTTAGACAACTTGCAACATTATTCTCATTATCCCTTGTGTACATTTGGTGTTAGTTGTGCATTTGGAACAAATCAATGCCTGAAATGAGTATCCACAGAAATTGTTAGAACAAGCCGGTTCTTGTTTTTTGTTGTTTTTACAAACACCAGTTTGTATAAGCATGGCTCTATTTTTAAAAACAGCACGTATACCGGGTGGCTTGTTTAGTCCACTATTAAGAGAGGGTCATAAAACAAGTCCCAGGTTTAAGGTGACCTAATAAACCTCCTGATTTTCGGTGTACTGCTTTATGGCGACTTTGATGCCCATTGCTGTGTTCTTCTTCTCCAATAATGGATTCCAGACCATCTATTAAAAGTCAAGGCAGCAGGGAGAACTGAACCCATGACCTCAATGTTCAGCGATGCGGTCAGATCGGCTGGTAGAGCCTGCCCCATGTGGACCTGCAAACACATATGATGCTTATCACAGGATCCGGACCAATTATTAAGTTAAACAGGTAATTGCTTTAGAAGATGTTAGTTCAAAATCAGGTTTCCAGGAATGATGGTGAGTGAACTTTAACTGCTAAAGGTCACAGCAAACAGCCAGACCTTTCACCTCTGGAAGCCTGGGTTCCAATCCGGCTGCTTGGGTCAGTGAGTTTGGTCAGAGGTCTCAAACTAGCCCACCCAGTGACTGTTGGAGCATTCAAATAACAAGATAAACTCCACATAATCCGTCTGCTTGAGAGATACCCGGGACTGAATGGCAGGCAGGGTGTGTTCAGGTCAGGATTGAGGTGAGCGCTTTCTCTCTCTCTCTCTCTCTGTCCTCAAGCTCTTTGACTCATTTTCATTTTAAACAGTATGAAATAAATGTGTTTTTTTAAATTACGGGCATGAACAGGCATAACATCCATGCTTTTCTTTCTGCGCTGATTTCTGGTTGTTTTCAACCCCTTAGCAACAATTGCTAGACGTAACGTCGAAATTACCTTACAACTTGTTTAGTTTTTTTATGGTGGTTGTAATTAGGGTTCCCACCTCTGACTTACAAAAAACCGGGACACCAGAGTAATTTCGTACAATAAATAAATAAATAAATAAATAAATAAATAAATAAAACATATACATATACATTTAATGTCCCAGGAAGTCTTACAGATTTCCCAGGACAGCTGCCTCAAAAAGAGAACAATCCAGGCAAAACCAGAACGGGTGGCAACCCTAGTTGTAATACATCAGAGTTAATTCATCTTCCAATGTTCTGAGGCTGAGAAACTGTTACACTGCAAGAGCAGGGTGATGCATTGTCATTTTAATGTTCAAACTACAGCCAAAAAGCAATGCAAAGCATCTGAGTAAGGCAAAAACTTTTTTTGTTAAACTATAAGCCCTAAAAAAGCTCTTTCCTTTATCAAACGGAAGTATCATTTGAAGTGTATTCCTCAGTGAGGTCCTCAGTGTATTTGTTTTTGGTGCAGATCTCTGTCTGTCGGGGACCCCACAGGGATCTCCCCATGGCATTCACAGAGAGCTCTGAGCAGCCCTGCTGGAAAGGGGTGGAATGCTCTTCTTGGAAGTTCAATCCCTTCATGAGAGCCGACGATCTGGAGAGATGCCCAGCTGGCTTTCAAAGGCACCCAAGAGGCTGATTCACGAGGTCTGGGTTCCTATCTGAGGAGCTTGGTGCCGCAGACAGACAGCAGGATAATTCACTGGACTCTCATAGTGTTCACTTCTGGAGGCCTGGGTTCCTATCTAGGGGCTAGGTGGCACAGTTAGACAGACAGCAGGCTAATTCACTAGACTCTCATACCTTTCACCTCTGGAGGCCTGGTTTCCTATTTGGGGGCAAGGTGCCGCAGACAGGCAGCGGGCTAATTCACTTGCCTCTCATAAGTGTCACCTCCGGAGGTCTGGATTCCAGTTTGGCTGTTCAGGTCACAAGTGATATGAGTTTAGTCAGTGGTCTCTACCTACTATAGGTAGCTTTAGCTGTAGACACACAAACACTTTCCCTTCTTGAAGGGAAAGACTTTTGAAGGGAAACACTTTCCCTTCTCTTATAGTGATTTTAAGATTAGGATTAAAGGTTTGAGATAAAAACATGATTTAAAGATTAGGGGTTTACACAGATGCTGCTTTCTCAAAATTGATCACAGTAAAAGTATGCAAAGATATACCAAATCCTCTTTCCTTGTGCGACACAGAGAGAACTAGTTCAAATATTAAAGACACTCACATCGTTGTTGCTTTCTAAGCTGCAGAGGCAGCTCATTATATTTTTGAAGTATTGAAAAGAAAGGCAGAGAATGGGCCATGTTTCTAAGCCAGGATTGGAAGGAGTGTTTCCTGCAGAGGTCTGGCTTGCTCAGCAGGACCCAGCCTTTCATCTCAACACAAGAGCACTCGACGCAATGCAAAATCTATGAGAGGGGTTTAAAACATTCCCTGAATAATGTAACTGGGAGAAAAAACACAACCGTATTTTGCAGATCTGCAAGCTGGTATATACTGTATGTGACCCATTTTGTGGACTTTTTGACCATATTAATGTACATCCATTTACTTTATAGATCTCACATGTGTAGTTTTGAAAGAAATGTACAGTAGAGAGGCAATTATCTTTTCTTTGATCAACTGTACTTTCTAATCAACCGAACGCACCTGTAATCTCGTGAGGAATTACATGTGGTGTATTACGCACATGGGATTTAGCTGCCAAGAAAGGACCAGCAGACTGAGGCAAATGAAAGCTACAGAATTATTCAGACCACCAAAACCTCAGATGGAGCATTGTGTGCTTTAAATTGTTGCAGTTAAGCGTTCTTGATTTTTCTTCTATTTCGTCAGTAAGGGCTGGGGATCCTGTCTATGTTATTGAGCAGCTAAGAACTTTTATTTTATTCATTTCAATTGCACGTTATTACAATGCATTAACAGCAACTATCAAAGTATAGAAACATTTTACTGATTTTTTTAAGTTGAATGATTCCTAAAGTTCTGTAATTTGTGAAATTGTATTCTTTGATGATTTTCAAAGTTTGGTATATGGTACATATAATTACAGTATTTCATTACCTTAACTTTATGTGTGAAAGTTTTACTGAATTGTATTAATGATTTGAAAAGCTTTGTAATTTTGTATGCTAAATGTTATAGAATAGGCTACTAGCTATATATCATCAGTTGTACTTGTGTACTGAATACTGTACTTGTGTATGTTAACATTATTCTATACATTATTAAAGGTACAGTAATTGTTATTAACACCTGTCGATTATCCATACACATCGATTATGCAAAGTAGTATCGGTCCCAATTAGTTTGGATAATTGACTCTGTACTGTATTTTCATTTTATAACATGATATCTGGTACTATACTATGGGTCATGTTTTCAACATGTTTCCTTCAGTCTTTAATTAACTCCTATTTTTTTAAAGCAGTAAAACATCTGTTAATTTTACAAAACAACTATGTTTTTTTATTTCAAGTTCTCTTAAGATTAAGTAGTGGGGTTCTGAAAAATATAGCGTTACATGTCCCCACGTGTTGCTACAACTGTTTAAATGACCTACCTGTAATTTTTCTTTTCATTGTTAACATCCTGACAACTTTTTACACTTATACCTTTAAAGTCTGTTTCAAAGCTCTTTTCAAAATGTCTGCTCTAGTGCACTGATAGTGTAAGGATTATTGCCCACATTGTCAAACAGGTAACACAGCAATAACAATCCATGATGTGGTTCGGGACAGAAAAGCCAGAGCAATTGTTGTTATGCTGTTGTTTTCTGTGATTTTTAGAGGACAGATCTCAAACCCCAGTTCACTAGATCGGCCATTTTGAAAAGAGCTTAGAAACAGACTTTAAAAAGTTGTAAAAAGTTGTCATGATGTTAACAATGAAAAGAAAGATTACAGGTACATTATTTAAATAGTTGTAGCAACACGTGGGTATGTAGTACACTATTTTTTTCAGAACCCTGCTATTTACTCTTTAAAGACTAAAGGTGTTTTGTTTTTCTTTTCGTAACATCAGCAAAAAATAGGAGTTAATTAAAGATTTAAGGAAACGCTTTCCCAAAAAAAGACTTTCAAGATATACAGGTTTGGAGATGGCGAAACACAACCAGGCTTTGAAACCCAAATCATATTTTTTTTATTTAGTGTTTAGTATGTCCAATTATGTTCCTTCACTACAGCAATTCCCCATGACAGCTCAGGAGAACTGAAGGTCAGTGGGCATCCTCCGATCCCATGACCAAGCCAATCACCTCTTTACTCTCAGAACCTTGAGAGTGGATGTTGATGAACTCTGTAACTCCTACTGCCCTGTCCTCTCTCTACGTCTTGTCCCATACCCCGCGTCTCACTGGACGGGGAGGTGGGACTGGTCTTCTCCTCTCTCCCTCCTTACTCTTTTCTGTCCCCTCCGACCTCTTCTCACTCTCTGTTAATACCTTTGAATTTCATGCAGTCCAACTAACCTCTCCCTGTCAACTCCTGCTAATTGTACTGTACCGTCCCCCTGGGCCTCTCGCTCACTTTCTAGATGAACTCGACTATCTACTCTCCTCCCTCCCCTCTCTTTCTACCCCAACTGTCCTGTTAGGTGACTTCAATATCCATCTCTCCAACCCCAGCCACTCTGCTGGATTCCTCCCTCTCCTTCACTCCTTCGACTTCTGTCTCTCTCCATCCCCTCCTACCCACAAAGCTGGCCGTCAACTGGACCTCACCTTCTCCAGGGCCTGCTGCCCCTCCACCCTCTCTGTCACCCCCCTGGACCTCTCTGATCACTATTTCATCTATTTTACTCCGTCTCTCCCCTCTCTCCCTGCTCCTCCTACCACCACTGTCACCTCTCGTCGTAACCTCCGCTCTCTCTCCCCCTCTGTCCTTGCCTCCACTGCTCTCTCTCACCTCCCTCCTATCGACTCCTTCTCACAACTCTCCTTAGACTCTGCTACCTCCACCCTCTTCTCCTCCCTCACCTCCTCCCTCGACTCCCTCCGTCCCCTCACCTCCCGACATGCTCGCCCCTCCCCTCCCCAACCCTGGCTCTCCTCTGCGCTCCGCTCAGCAAGAATCACGCTGCGATCTGCTGAAAAGAAATGGAAGAGAACCAAACTCCCTGCTGCCCTAGACCTTTACCGCACTCTCCTCTCCTCCTTCTCCTCTACTCTCTCCTCTGCTAAATGTACTTATTTCCAATCTATAATCCAAGCCTCCACTAACAACCCACATAAACTATTCTCTACCTTCTCCTCCCTCTTAAACCCTCCACCCCTCCTCCTCCCTCCTCTATCTCCCCTGATGACTTTGCCTCCTTCTTCTCTTCTAAAATCTCAAACACTTTAACACCTCTCCCTCCCCCGCAGCCACTCCTGCTCCAACCCCTACACCCACTGTACCCCCTACTAACTCACCCTCCTTCTCCACCTTCTCACTCCTCTCAGACTCTGACCTCTCCTCCCTGCTCCAGGGTCACAAACCCACCACGTGTGCCCTGGACCCCCTCCCCACTCACCTCTTTCAAGCTGCTGCTCCTGCTCTACTTCCCTTCATCTCCTCCCTTCTCAACACCTCTCTCCTTTCTGGTCTCTTTCCCTCTGCCTTCAAAAAAGCCTCTATCACTCCCCTCCTCAAAAAACCTACCCTCGACCCCACCTCTCTCCAGAGCTACCGTCCTGTCTCCCTCCTACCCTTCCTCTCCAAAACCCAAAACACTGTACACCGCCAGCTCTCTGCTTTCCTGTCCAACCACTCTCTGCTCGACCCTCTCCAATCTGGCTTCCGCTCTGTTCACTCCACTGAAACCGCCCTCCTGTCTGTCACCAACTCACTAAAGTCTGCCCGAGCTGCCTCTCTCCCCTCTGTCCTAATTCTCCTCGACCTCACTGCTGCCTTTGACACTGTCGATCACTCTATCCTACTATCCTCTCTTGCTGACCTGGGAATTTCTGGAACTGCTCTGGCCTGGTTCTCCTCCTACCTCTCCAACCGCACTTACCAGGTAACCTGGCGTGGACCAACGTCCACACCTCGCCCTCTCTCAACAGGAGTCCCCCAAGGGTCAGTCTTGGGTCCTCTCCTGTTCTCTCTCTACACCCGCTCCCTGGGCCCCCTCATCGCATCCTATGGTTTCTCATACCATTTCTATGCTGATGATGCTCAGATTTTCCTCTCCTTCCCCACCTCTGACTCCACCATCCCCTCCCGTATCTCTACCTGTCTGTCTGCTATCTCCTCCTGGATGCACTCGCATCATCTCAAACTCAATCTCTCTAAATCTGACCTCCTTTTCTTTCCCTCCTCCTCCTCCCCCTCCTCTGATCTCTCTATCTCTGTTCCTCTGGAATCTACCACACTCTCTCCCTCTTCCTCAGCTAAGAACCTCGGAGTCACCCTGGACCCCTGCCTCTCGTATTCCCAGCACATCTCCACTCTGGCACGCACTTGCCGATTCTTCCTGAGCAACATCCGAAGAATACGACCCTTCCTCACCAACTATGCCACCCAGCTCCTGGTCCAGGCCTTGGTACTCTCCCGCCTAGATTACTGCAACTCCCTCCTGGCTGGCCTCCCTGCGTCCGCCACCCGTCCGCTCCAGCTCATCCAGACCTCTGCTGCCCGCCTGGTGTTCTCTCTGCCTCGCTTCTCCCACGCAACTCCACTGCTCCGCTCACTCCACTGGCTCCCGATCACCGCTCGCATCCAGTTCAAGACTCTTGTACTAGCCTACAGATGCCTTGACCAGACTGCATCCAGCTACCTCCAGACCCTCCTCTCTCCCTACACCCCCACTCGACCTCTCCGCTCCGCCTGCACTAGAAGACTGGCTCTACCGCCTCTACGGTCCCCTGCCTCCAGAGCCCGCTCCTTTTCCACCCTCGCCCCGCAGTGGTGGAATGACCTTCCTACAGATGTCAGGACTGCCCAGTCCCTGACCACATTCCGGTGCCACCTCTTCAGAAAGCACCTGTAGAACTCCTCTGTTCTTCGCCTGGGACACTATCACCCTTCCTTAAATGTGCTTTACTTGCTCTTATCTGCCCCCTATTTTACTGCATTTAATCCTGTACGTCAGAGTACTGTAATCTGCCAAGTGTTTAATCTGCAGTATTTTGTATTTAATCATATCCTGATGTAACTATCACTGACACTTTTCTGCTGTATCATTGAATTGTATTTTGTCACACTTGTACTTGCTTGAACCAAAGTCATTGTATTTATCTTGCTCTTAATTGTATTATTATTTGTACTGTGATACTTGAAATGTATTTACATATTACGTAATGGATACTTTTCCAGAAAATTCACTGCACACTGTCTTGTGTACCTTTGCCTGTGTTTTAATTTTGAAACTTATGTGTACTAACATTGTAAACTGGAGAAAACAAAAGCGTTTTACTATTGTTTTAGTAGTCAATAATGTCATACATATTTAAAAAAAATTAACAGTAGCCTTATCTGAGAAAGAAAGTAGTTTCTTGTAGTCTCCTATTATTATTATTATTAGTTGTTGTTGTTTTTATTATTATTATTATTATTATTATTATTATTATTATTATTATTATTATTATTATTATTATATTTGTGTATTTGTTTTATATGATTCACCTTTGTCTTCTAGAACCGAAGCAGAACGTAGCTGTGTGGTCAAATCAAAGAAGTACTGTTTGGTGGGACACCGTGGTTATGACCCAATTCACTCATAGATTGGATGGAAATTTTCAGTATGTCCCGAGCAACTTTCATTCTGATTTGTGACGAACCTAACAATCATTTACAGCACCAGCTTCTCCTCCTGTATCCCCAGAGAAGAGGCTAGGCATTGCTCTTTGGAGACTGGCAACCAACTGACTACCGAACAATAGGAGACCTTTTTTGGGGTAAGCAAAACCTCTGTGTGTCGATGCATATATGATGTGTGCATTGGAATTTGCACGAAGCTTAAAACTACATACCTCAAAAAGCCAACAGACGAAGAGTTCCAGTCCATTGCTGATGGTTTTGAGAAAAAATGGGGATTCCCGCAGTGTGTAGGGGCCATAGATGGTAGCCACATCCAAATAATGGGCAGTGGTGACTGTCATCAGGATTTTTTTTTAATAGAAAAAGGTGGCATTTGGTTATTCTACAGGCTGTTGTTGACCACAATTACATGATATGGGCCATTTGTACCGGTGACTCCAAAAATCCCACTTGTGGGATCAAGCAACAAAGGGACTTATTTTCCCTGAAAAAATAAAGAAAATCAGTGGAACAAATGTAAGTTACACGCTTCTTGGAGACCTGGCTTATCCTCTACAGGAATGGTTGATGAAGCCCTACTCTGACTCAGGACGCCTTAGAGATGCACAGAGGAATTTCAATTATCGACTTAACAGAGCACGGAGTGTTGTGGAGAACACATTCGGACGACTGAAGGGGCGCTGGCACTGCCTGCTCAAAAGAAACGATATTTGTTTGAAACTCATACCAGCAATAATTATGACATGCTGCGTCCGTCACAATATTCGCGAGCAGCACAAAGAATGTTTCTATGAAGATTGGTTCCCTGATGAAGAGCAATGGTCATCGTCAATTACATCAGGTGGTAGAAATGGAAATAATGATAAGACAGAAAGCATCAGGAATGCGTTTTGCCAGTATTTTGCATCACAACAGTTGCAACTAAGTGAGTAGCCTACAGATCTGTTACCTTTTTGTGGCTTACATTTGGTCTAAAAAATGCAATGATATATATATTTTTTTAATTAACTGCTGCAGCTGCTGCAGTTTATCCCTGCTATAACCCAACCTAACCCCTTTTGGTTTCTGTAAAAAGTTTTTAAAAGTAAAAAGAAAAAAACAAAGTTTTGTAATTAAAAAAAACCCCTGCTTTTATTAATCTTCTGCTCTTTTTTTAAAGCGAAGGAAATGTTCATTTAGGTCTGTTTGTTGTAGCCTACGTTACGTTTTTGGAGTATAGCCTACTTCATAAAGGCCTACTTTTAACCTGACAGTAAAACACAGTTGATGTTGAAAAGGAATTAATGTGATGCGAAACAATGACTGATTCTTCAAAACTATTGTGCATTTTATTTAGCATTGTACAATAAAAACAAAGCTTTTAATAGTACAAACAAATACATATTTTTTTTTAAAAAAGAAATCCTGTTCTTTGGTACATTAAAATTTCTGTGTGGTTTGTCTGGACATTGCAGAAGCAATTTTCTGCAAAGCATTTGATTGCGCTGCAAATTAGCCTCTCTGTCCTTTCTGTACTCCTCCGTCCAATCTTCTTTCCTCTCATTCCACTTCTAACATTCGTTCTTGGAACGCAAAATGTGGATTGTCGTTTCTTGAACGTAATTCACAGTGCTATCTTTTACCTCCTGTCTTTTCCTCTTCCTTGATATCGCTTCTTAAAGAAAACAAAACAAGCAAAAAAATTTAAGTATTAACACAACACATTTGTGAAAGACATTAACATGTCGTTTGTGGTTCTTATACCAACCGGTCATAAGCAAAGCTATTTTTATAATGACAACTGTAACTGTAAATATTTATGTAATGAATGTCAGTGTTTGCCTGCTTGTATTGTCCCTGCTATTTTCAAATTATTATATAGTACTGTCAATCACAGCTGTGTCCGTCTTTCTTTGAGTTAGCTACAATACACATATTATAGGTAGGTTACTAGTATTTATTCATGTAGGTAGAGTGACTTTAAATACTTGAAAGATGTTAAAGTTATGAAAACATATATGTATACATACATGAGTTATTTGGCGAGGTAACGCATGTTTCTGCTGGTGTAGGAGAATCGCTGCTTTCAGATGTTGGTGAAGTGCTGGAACCCTCGCTAGTTGTATGCGTAATCTCTGTTAAATTCAGTGTTATAAATTTGTTTGGAAAGTCTGCATAAAAGAAACAAAATGTTAATCTTGACATTGCACTTCATAATGTAATCATTTCAAACTCAAATATAGTTACAATTAATGTTGAAAGTGGTATGGTATTGTAATAATCTGAGAAATTACATTATTATTAATGTTTATTATTATTATTATTATTATTATTAATTAATTAATTTTACAAAGCAGCAGGAGGAAATGATTATAGCTCTATCCGTATGGTTACCGAACACGTCACCCCCCTTTCGGCAGCTACCTATCATTCCCAACGCTATATAATTATTATAAGAATAATTTAAATTGCCGTGTTAATTACGCCCTCCACGGTGGATTTTGGACGGTGTCCTAAAATCGCATCTAATCTGCCATAATAGCGGAGTGTTTTGAGATCGTTTCTGCTTGTGTTATTGTTGTCCTTGATTTTTCTGTATTCCGAGTTAAAAAATTTTAAATTTTTTCCCTACGTTGGAGCGCATTCCTACTCACACCCATAGAAAGTAGAAGTTGATTTATATTTGGAAACACTTTTTGATTTTGAAAAGATCCCTGAAGCTGACTTTGAATGACCCGATCTACCCAAACAGCAGTCAGTGGTAACGTTTCATCATGATTCCATGTTGCACAATGTGCTGTCATGTTAAATCGTTTTTTTTTATATATTATATATATATATATATATATATATATATATATATATATATATATATATATATATATATATATATATATAATTTTTATAATTTTTATTTTTTTCTAACTGTAATTTGCAACTGACACTGGCTTTCATAGAGATTACTGCTAAAACCAAGGATTCCATGATTAGTGACGTATTTTCTGCTTGGCCCGAATTAATACCAAAGCACCAAAGACCTCGGGTATGTGCCTGAATTGGCAGCATTAGGGGGGCAATTAGGGTGTGTACTCGAGTTGGCTTGACTATGGAAACGAGGTATTTATAACTCACCCTGCACACCACACGGCCATGCCTTTACCCCGGTACCCACTCAGGGACCCCCAGAGAAACCAGAACTTTTATTAAGAGGTTTTTGGTCTGTGGATAAAACCCATAGCCTTTTCCCATGTGAACAGATTCTCCCCTGGCATGGGAACCCTTATTGTTTTTTGCTTCAGCTGCTGCTGTGCCTGTCTATTGTCGCTGAAGCTGAATTACAGATTTCAGCTGGACTCTCTAAACCCTCCCCTCACTCCCTACTCACCTCCTGTGGAGCACAAACAACAAACCTGACATTTTCACATGCCAGAGACCAGCTTTGCGTCTGGAGGGTCTGGCTGCAGCAAATTAAACACGTCTTCCCACAGTTTCTTTCCCTGCTGTCTAATTAGCCAGGTAGTCTTTGAGCCTGTGCCACATTAGAGAGCTGATGGTCTATTTAAGCATCCAGATCAGCCAGAGACAAAGTCAAAGCCATCTTTCAGGCCATCTATAACAATGTACAGGAAGAGCAATTTTGTTATTCAAATGATTAGATCTGCAACTAGAAGACTGAGAACAGAAGGCTTGCTGTAGACATTATACAGAACTGCCGGCCTCTTAGGTAGAGTATGTCTTTAGCTTTGAAAAATGATTCCGTTTCCATAGCTTTTAATAGCAATGGTTAGCTGTTAGCATTTTCAACTTTATATATATAAAAAAGTAGTCTTAAATAAAAATATATTTGTGAAGAAATATTGAACAATCTGGTAGCGATTGCTTACCATTGAAATGCATACGTGGCCACCCTTATAAAGGATTACCACTGTAGTTTTGCACAGTATCTTTGTAGCTTTCCCATGGTTATACAATCTATTTACCATGGTTTACACTGGTTAGCCATGTTTATTAATTTGCTTTTCCATACCTCTCTGGGATTTACAGCGCTTACCTATGCTTTACCATGCTTCCACTGTGCTTTATTACACGTTGCTGTGCTTTTACTATGGGCAGTGAGTGCATGAGCCAAAAGTAATCATTCCCGAGGGTACCAGGTGATGCTGACAGATTGTTTAATTTCTGCAATACTTTGTATATTAAAGTTTGTGCTTCCTTCTATCTGTGCGGAAATGGCAAACTCAATTCCCCACCTGACTAGAATGAACTGACGTAGCCTTCCACATTTCAGAACAGTTAACAAACCGCTTTTCAAGGGAGGCTGTGTTTAAAAAGGAGACAAACAGTAGAAATACTGTAGATTTATAGTGATTATGTTGGCATGGTAACTATTTGTGTTTGTTTAACTATGGCCTCTGGATTTAATACATTACACAGGGAATTATATTTATCCCAGTTTGTTAATTGGATAATTTAGTTAGAAAACTTTCTTGGATAACCTCTTAGCTAACTAGAGTTATCTGCAGTTATCTGAAAAGTTAACCCCTTTTACCCTGGAATGGGTGTTCAGGATGAAATTATTTTAGTAAGGGGGTATTTATTGCATAAATAAAGTTTTTACAAAAATAGGTTTGAACTATGAAAAAAGATCCTGGCATTGTTCTTACCTGTATATTTTTTAAATGTTGTTTATGTGATATATTTCTGCAAGACATTTTAATAAGTATTTAATAAAGAGGGCCAGGGAAACAACGAAGAGGTCAATAAAGTCAGCCACTACAGTGTTCTCTTCATCAGCATTTTCCCTAACCCTAACCCTAACCCACTACACAGTGTTCTCTTCATCAGCCTTTTCCCTCTTTCCAATGAAAATGACAACTCACTAAATAAAGATGGGTTATGTACAAAAACATTCATGTCAATATTTTGTTTAAGTTTTATATTAACACTAAAGAAATATATAATATCCTGTCTGTAAACGGGTTATACCGGCACATACATAGACATATGAATGCATACACAGACATATGAACACATACAGACATATGAAGACATACACAGACATATGAATGCATACACAGACATAGCAACACATACACAGACATATCAATGCATACACAGACATATCAATGCATACATAGACATATGAATGCATACACAGACATATGAACACATACAGACATATGAAGACATACACAGACATATGAATGCATACACAGACATAGCAACACATACACAGACATATCAATGCATACACAGACATATCAATGCATACATAGACATACCAATGCATACACAGACATATGAATGCATACACAGACATATCAACACATACACAGACGCACACCGTCCTATAACTCTATTAGAAAGGTTTTGTTGTTAAAATCGCCAGGTTAAATGTGTAAATGTCTGTTGTTTAAAAATTGTTTTGACACAAAGGTGCAGTGTGCCATTTTTTTCCACATTTAAGAAGGTTGTTTCCTTACTCACTCTCTCTCTCTCTCTCTCTCTCTCTCTCTCTCTCTCTCTCTCTCTCTCTCTCTCTCTCTCTATATATATATATATATATATATATATATATATATATATATATACTGTACATCTTGTTTAGCCACATAAATATAATATATGAATATTGCAATTATAAGCCCACGTTGTAACAAAATCCTTTCTGTTTAGCTTCCTGAGCTCCAGCAGGGCTGTAAGATGTAATATGAAGCCTCCTACAGTATTGTTGCCATGGTGTAAACAAGCAGGACAGTTTAGTTAGGTTTCACCTTTCTGATAATCCTTCCTCCCATCAGTCACCAAACTCCGCTGGCGCAGACTGCAGTGTTTATCTTGTGCTGGCTGCCAGTACCAGCTGTTTACTGATGACACTGCGCCAGGCCATCACTAAACACCTCACTTGGCCTGCTGTCAGCCTGCCAGTCTGGGGAAACGTATCATTCCATTCCCAAAATAGCATCCCCATTCTTTATTCCTAGTCACCAGCATCACTAGACTAAACAAGAAGCACAGTCAGCATCTGACACAGCGCACGGAGACGCCACTTCAGATGATTAAGCAGGACGTGGCGTCAAACATTTATATAATTTATTACTTTCCCTTTACTTTTTATAGTGTTTGCAATCATTCAGAGATGTTCTAATTGCAATTCCTCAAAAACCTGCATTTTATAATACCATTGTGTTCTTTTCTTTCCATTTGCTTTACTATACTTTGCTATGCATTTACCATAATATACTGCAGTAAAGATTTATTAGGATACTTTTACACACTTCCCAAGACCTGAAATCACCCCAGTCTTCTCTGTCATTCCGGCCTGTACTCTACATGCAGAAGCTAGGCTCTCCCTGGGGGGTTGTATAATATGCTGAACTGCCTAGTCCTTTGTAGCATCACTCCTGAGTTTCCTCTGGTCAATCCCTTTTCTACATCCTTGACTTTCTTCTTTCCTGGTCAAGTTGTCTCCACTGCTACCAGTGGATTAAAACAGACGATTTTCCAATTTGAATGTTAATTAGTTCAAATCCCAAGTGACCTAAAAACAGTAACTGAGAAAAGACAGTTTCAAGAGCCTTTATTTTCCCATCAAGGGCCCATGCTCATTTCCAGCAATGTGACCAGATGCAAGGTTGAGCTTAAAAGGAGGTTTAGACATGGACCCTGAACCCAAAGTATTGCGACAGATGAAACCATGCAGAATGAATAGGATGGAATGGTGTCTGCCAAGGTCAGCTTCTTAGCAGAACTGAGGTGGTATATTTTCAAAGACTCCATTCTTTGATTATATCCCATTAGTATTAGTTTTTTTAGTTAAACTCCTATTTTTTAGTTAGGGACCCTTGGTGTGAGTTTAAAACATACATCACCTTAACTAATGTATTGCTCAGATTCACTGTGTGTCAGTTTCTGTTTCGATCATCACATTCTGGTGACTTTTGAAAGCCCTGGACCTCAATAAAGCTAATAAAGTCTAATTTCTGAGTACATCAGTCACAGTGTAACTATTAAGGCCAACTAACTCTATTGCCACCGATTTATTCAGTATTAAGACCACAATATGTAGTCCCAAGCCACTGTTAAATTATCTCTCTAATTAGACTAACATGCTGTAAATACTACCAAACCCTCTGAAAAGGGGGGTTGGGGGGTTGGGGGGGGGCCATTGCATTGCAACCTTGGCATCTCTGCTGCTGTATTGTCCCTTGTAAAAGTTTATCACTGTAATTTTGCACTGTTTGCCAAGTTTTTAATATCCTTTACTATACTTTCACAATGCTTTATTACACTTTGCTATGGTTTTATAAGGGGCAGATGTTTATGAATTACATCTAAGGAAGCAAAAAAAAAAAAGAAAGTTACCAAAATGGTGTTTTCTTAAAAGTTGACATACAGTAGGTAACCTTAGCTAATACTTTAAGTGCAGCACAGATACCAGGACCAGAGGATTTTCTGGGACACTGTGACAAAGAGAGAGTGAATTCTTGTTTTAGATCTCCCTTCCGACCGGTGAGGGCACTGGGGAGGAGGAGCAGGCAGAGCCGCGGTGCGCAACGTCACAGACCCGGTCGGGAAGCGCAGTGGCAATCACGCATTGGCTGACGGCGGTTGCCCTCGCTGACCAATGGGGACGGGACGGGGCGTACAAAAGGGGGCGTGGCCCGGGGTTCTGTTCCTTCTGACAAGGTACAGTGCGTGTGTGAGAGAGAGAGAGAGAGACAGAGAGAAACTGAAACTAAAACTAACTAATAGAGTAACAGAGGAAGGGATTTAAAGGACGGGACGTTTTGTGGATTGGACTGTCCTGTTAACCCATCTACTCCTTGTCTCTTTAGAGCACTAACGGGACGCTCCGGGATTACGCTAGAGGAGCGACAACCCGGAAGTGCTGAGTTTTACTACCCCGTGTTTTCCCCGTGCTTGGACTGCACAAAGAAGGCGGACTATTGTTTTGGTGTTGGTTTATTTTAGGACTGCAACCCCCGTTTCTTGTTATTTTGTCGGGTTACACATTGTTGTGTATCCCGGCTTCCCTATTGTTTATTTGATTTATTATTATTATTTGTTTGGAGCGTGTTTTGGTAGCTTGGGGCAAAGGGAAATAAAAACCCAAGCGCTTAAATTGTAAAACTGGACTGGAGTCTGTCATTTTACACCACACCATCGGTCAAACCTGTCACACGTGGTGTCAGAAGAGGGATGGACCCAACCACTTTGTCGGCAATCCTGGAGGCGTTGGACAGCCGGAGGGAGGCTGAGGAACGGAGGAGGGAGGAGAGATACACGGCTCTTATCGAGAGGGTCGGGATGGGGATGACGTCAGCGGCGACGGGCCCCGTGCTGGTTGCCCCGAAGGCCCGGGCCCAGAAAATGACGGTGGAGGATGACCCGGAGGCCTACCTTGTAGCCTTTGAACGGTTGGCTACCACTGCAGCATGGCCCCGGGAGTACTGGGCGAGCCAACTTGGTCCCTGCTTGATTGGGGAAGCACAAGCAGCGTACCGGGCCATGACTGACGACGATGCCGCCCAGTATGACCTGGTTAAGCAGGCTATCCTCCGCAGTCTCAATATCACGGGGGAGACTCATCGGGTCAGATTCCGGGAGTTCCGGCGACCCCCCAACACCCGGCCCAGGGTGGTAGCCCAGCAATTATGCGACCACATGGCTCAATGGCTGAACCCCAGTCAGAAAACCGGGATTCAGATGGGGGAGGCCATTGTGATGGAACAATTCTGCCATGTGGTCGGGGCTGAGACGCAGGCATGGGTACGCCGGCATAACCCCACGACGCTGGAGCAGGCCGTGGCGTTAGCCGAAAACTATGAGGACTCCCTGGTGTCCGCCCGAACCACCCTGCTGGACTGCCCCCCTCCCTCCGCTGCCAAAGGACCGCTGTCGAACCCTTTTCCCGGACCCAGGGCCGTCAGATCACCGGCCCCGTCGGGCCACCCGGCCCCCTTACAATGGAGGCAGAGGTTGGCCCCCAGCTGGGGTAGAATGGTTCCCCCTGCCCCGCTGTCATACCAGCAGCGGGACAAATATGTACCGCCTTTACCCTCTGCCCCACCCGTCTGTTTTAGGTGCCAGCAGCCGGGACACATTGCCAGATACTGCCCGGCGGCCATGGAGTGCGACGTGGCTGCGTGTCACCTGGCGTCTGAGACAGGTAGGAAATGGGGAAATGGTCGGGAGGGCCCGTGTATGGTTGATGTTGTATTGGGGAATGTGAACACCCACGCATTAGTGGACACAGGGTGTGAGCAAACTTTAATTCGAACAGCTCTCCTTGGCGGTATGTCGTGGCAGCCACAAGGCCAGGTGGCAATCTCCTGTATCCATGGGGATACGGCGACATACCCCACTCTAAAAGTATATTTATCGGTAGGCCCGATAAAGCGCCACCTAGTAGTGGGGGTGGCCGAAAAGTTGCCACATCCAGTTATTCTGGGTCGAGACTGGCCGCAATATAAAGATTTAGTGAAAATATCGGCAGCCTCGACCACACGTGTAGACACGGCAGACCCCCGGGGAAGGGAAGTAATTGGTACTGTTTTTCCCTTCCATACAGAGCTGTTTTCTCCACTTTTTCGTCCTAGAAAAACACGTAAGGAGAGACGGAAGGAAAAGTGGGAAGGCGCATCGATAAGACACGGTTGGGGTCTGGCGGGAGAAGGTGCTGATGGTCCCAAACGTCAGTCAAAGGGAGTCGGAACGCAGTGTGACCGGGCGGGCGAGGTTACTGGACCCTCGAGGGTAGAGACTGCTCCAGCCCCTGTCAATATCCCGGACGTGTGGGCCTCAAGCGCGGACCTAGTGTGGGAGCAGAACAACGACCCCACACTGGTGCACGCTTGGGAACAGGTCCGGTCTATTGAGGGTAAGGATGTTGACGGCATTGGGACGCTGGTATATCCCCATTTCGTGGTAGAGGGGCACTTGCTTTATAGAGTAAACCCAGCCCCGGGCACAGGACAGCCTGTCAAACAGTTGATGGTTCCCCCGTCCTGTCGACCAGAGGTCATGAGGCTGGCGCATGACGTCCCCTTTGCAGGACATCTTGGCGTGGACAAGACGAGGGACCGAATACTGGCTCGATTTTACTGGGCAGGGCTCTACACCGAAGTGGCGAAATATGTAGCTAGCTGCCCAGAATGTCAGAGAGTAGCACCGGGTCGAGTGCGCCCCGCCCCTCTGGTCCCACTGCCTATTATCTCCACTCCCTTTGAACGCGTTGCAATGGACATAGTTGGGCCAGTGCTGCCTTCTGATTCCGGGTACACGCACATATTAGTGATGGTGGATTATGCAACGCGGTACCCGGAAGCAGTTCCGTTGCGGTCCACTAGTGCCACTGCAATTGCGAAAGAGTTAAGTCAGATTATGGCTAGGGTAGGGATCCCAAAAGAAATATTGACTGATCATGGAACAAACTTCTTGTCGAAAACGCTACAGCAGGTGTACAAAATTCTAAAAATACGTCCCATTAGGACATCCGTTTATCATCCCCAAACGGATGGGCTGGTGGAACGTTTTAACCAAACATTGAAGCAAATGTTGAAACGGTTTGTGAGTCAGGAGCAGAAACATTGGGCTACTCTTCTTCCTTACCTACTCTTCGCAGTGAGAGAGGTGCCTCAGAGCTCAACGGGATTTTCCCCCTTCGAGCTATTATATGGCCGGCAGCCACGGGGCATCCTCGACCTGTTGAGAGAAGGTTGGGAAGAACACAAGGGCTCCTCTAAAAATGTAGTGCAGCATGTGCTCCTACTGCGTGATCGCCTTGATTTAATTGGTCGACTGGCTCAGGACAATCTCAGATCGGCTCAACATCGGCAACAGCGGCATTACAATACCAATGCACGAATTCGAACCTTTCGGCCAGGAGATAAAGTAATGCTGCTTCTTCCATCATTGGAATCGAAACTGTGTGCTAAATGGCAGGGGCCATATGAGGTGATACGGGCCATAGGATTAGTGAATTATGAAATTAGACAACCCGATCGCCGAAACAAAACAGAAATCTATCATGTCAATTTGTTAAAGCCCTGGAAGGCAAGGGAGGTCTTATTCATAGCCCCAGGCGAGATGGAGGATGACTTAGGACCCTGTATAGAGACCCCTAGCCCCAGCCAGATTTCAATGGGGAAACAGTTACTTCCAGATCAGCAAGTAGAATTGCGTAAGTTGATTGGGAAATTTGGGGATGTGTTTTCTGACGTGCCCGGCAGAACTAACCTTACCAAATATGCTGTTATTACTCCGCCAGGGGTCACTGTTCGGGAGAGGCCCTACCGGATCCCAGAAAGCCGGCGGAGTGGCGTCCAGAACGAGGTGAGGGCGATGCTTGAACTTGGGGTCATTGAGCCTTCCAGAAGCGAGTGGTGCAGTCCTATTGTTATAGTGGCCAAGAAGGACGGCACTAATCGCTTCTGTGTCGATTTTCGAAAGGTCAATGCTATCGCCAAGTTCGACGCCTACCCCATGCCTCGGATCGACGAACTTCTCGACCGACTGGGGACGGCCGGGTTTATCTCAACTTTGGACCTGACGAAGGGATATTGGCAGATCCCTTTAACCCGCGATTCATGTGAAAAAACGGCATTTTCAACTCCGGATGGTCTGTTCCATTTTAAAACCATGCCGTTTGGGTTACATGGTGCGCCCGCCGCCTTTCAGAGACTGATGGACGAGGTGTTACATCCCCATCGTGAGTATGCAGCAGCTTATATTGACGATGTGGTGATATATAGCTCCACCTGGAGAGAGCATGTAATTCGACTTACAGCCGTCCTCCAGTCTCTGAGGGCTGCCCGGCTGACAGCCAACCTAAAAAAATGTGCGTTTGCGAAATCTGAAACTCAGTACTTAGGATTTATCATGGGAAACGGACAGGTGAAACCCGTAGCCACCAAAGTCCAGGCTTTGGTGGACGCGGCGGTCCCCAAAACTAAATCCCAGGTGAGATCACTGTTAGGATTGGCCGGTTATTACCGCCGCTTTATCCCCGAGTATGCCACCGTGGTCGATCCTCTGGTGAACCTCACTAAGAAAAGTGCGCCAAATTTAGTCAAGTGGTCAGAACAGTGTCAGGGAGCGTTTGAGACCATTAAGCGCAAACTGTGCCAGGCTCCTGCGCTAATATTACCAGACTTTAGCAAGAGATTCCTCCTCCATACTGACGCGTCAGAGGTTGGTTTGGGGGCGGTCTTGTCCCAGAGGGTTAACGGGGTGGAGCACCCCATTCTTTACATCAGCAAAAAAATGCTTCCTAGGGAGCGCAATTACTCGGTTGTAGAGAAGGAGTGCTTGGCCATTAAATGGGCGACTCACTCTCTCAGATATTACTTACTGGGACATTCATTTGATCTAGTCACAGACCACGCCCCACTCAGATGGTTAAGCACTATGAAAGATAGTAATGCCCGGATAACTCGGTGGTATTTGGCATTGCAGCCTTACATGTATCGTATGGTACATCGTGCAGGGAAAGATCACCAAAATGCGGATTATTTTTCCCGGGAGGGGGGAGTAATGGGGTTGGTAGGTTTGGCCGAGTGTTCCTTCGGCTCCACTCTGAGCGGTGGGATATGTGACAAAGAGAGAGTGAATTCTTGTTTTAGATCTCCCTTCCGACCGGTGAGGGCACTGGGGAGGAGGAGCAGGCAGAGCCGCGGTGCGCAACGTCACAGACCCGGTCGGGAAGCGCAGTGGCAATCACGCATTGGCTGACGGCGGTTGCCCTCGCTGACCAATGGGGACGGGACGGGGCGTACAAAAGGGGGCGTGGCCCGGGGTTCTGTTCCTTCTGACAAGGTACAGTGCGTGTGTGAGAGAGAGAGAGAGAGAGAGAGACAGAGAGAAACTGAAACTAAAACTAACTAATAGAGTAACAGAGGAAGGTATTTAAAGGACGGGACGTTTTGTGGATTGGACTGTCCTGTTAACCCATCTACTCCTTGTCTCTTTAGAGCACTAACGGGACGCTCCGGGATTACGCTAGAGGAGCGACAACCCGGAAGTGCTGAGTTTTACTACCCCGTGTTTTCCCCGTGCTTGGACTGCACAAAGAAGGCGGACTATTGTTTTGGTGTTGGTTTATTTTAGGACTGCAACCCCCGTTTCTTGTTATTTTGTCGGGTTACACATTGTTGTGTATCCCGGCTTCCCTATTGTTTATTTGATTTATTATTATTATTTGTTTGGAGCGTGTTTTGGTAGCTTGGGGCAAAGGGAAATAAAAACCCAAGCGCTTAAATTGTAAAACTGGGCTGGAGTCTGTCATTTTACACCACACCATCGGTCAAACCTGTCACAGACACACAGACAGATCTTCAACATGCTTCTAAAGCTATAGAAGCATGTTGAAGATCTGTCTCTGTGTAACGGCATCACTGTTATTAAACCATTTTTTCTAAAACCCCATCAATGTCTTGTTGCCTTTTTTAAAATTAATAAATATGTTGTTCGTTCACAATCCTGTCCTGTTGAACCAAGGGCTAATTTAAAGTCAAACAGGATACAAATGGCTGAAAGCAAATGCTCTGTCTCGTACGTGTCTCCAGTCTCGATTTTGGAAAGTGAATTTGTTAGTAGTCCCTGTCTCTTGTGTGTATCTAGACAGTCACCACAACATCACAGTATGACAGTACTTCATTTGTTATATTGCAGAAGACTTCTGAAAGCATTGCTAAATTACTGATGTTGTTTTAACAACCTGACAAACTTTAATCTGCTGTGGATGTGCTAGTGACATATTTGAGTAATTGGTTATATTTGTTAGAAACTTGCTCAGCAAACCCCGACTTGCTGGTTGCGTAACTTATTTTGTTTTTTAGTTGCAGTTACATAAAAAAGCTCAAGGTGCCAAAACACAAAATAATTTTGACAAGGCCCTGGGACTTATCCACGCTCTCAAGTAGTGAAATTCGAGGCTTTATAATGTCTTCTCTTACTTCTCATTACCATTAGCAACAGCAGCATTATCACAGGCCCCCCTTCTGTTATGTTGAAAACGTTCCAATAATAAGATATTTATTATTAGAACCTCTTTATTGCAGGAAATGTATTACAACGTTGCTCCATTGTTAATTGTATTATTTATACATTCAACGTTTTCATACTTCATTCTAGTAACATACTTGTTTTTTCTTATTAAAATGTGTTTTAATGTATGACTACAATAACTACAATATTTATCTCCTCAATTCCCCTGTATTGACTGTGATAAATAAAGCCTGTTAGATTTATGATGTGCAGCCATTGGATCTAAGAAAGAAAATAACTGAATCCCTGTACATTGCCACGATTCGAATCAACTAAATCCAAGTCTTCTGCTTGTATTTTTATGTGATGAGAAATGGCAGAATCTGATAAAAAATCAGATTGGTTTTTAATAATTCAGTTTTCTCGATTCATATATTACAGTGCAATGTATAATCATATGCACATCATGCTTTCAGTTGTATATATATTATAGTGCAATGTATAATGATATGCACATCATGCTTTCAGTTGTATTTTCTATTGACTATTGATTATTACCTGTCCCATATTCCTTTGGTAATTGGTTGCTGACTGCAGCCTATATAAATTGGGTACTGCTGCAGTTCATATTTCTTGTTGGCTTATTGCTTTGTGAATCAAAAACAGCAGCAACACGCTGGAGAAGTGCAGATACAGACATGCAGCCATCCTGAGCAACATGTTCCGACACATCGGAGTCAGATCTCCTCAACGGAATGTACCAGACAAATGTAATTCACACAAATGCTGCAGAGTATTTTTAAATTGAACTGTTAAATGAAAATGGCTGGGACTTTTTAGTTATTAATGCATTTCTTTTTTTATTCAATGATTCTCACATTTTCTTATTGGGTCCTATTTTGCAAAAACAAATCATCAATAAAACGACCAGGAAACTGCTCAGAAAATGTGTGGAACTGCTCCTTCTTCAAATAATGTAACGATTACATTGAATTAAAAGAGGAAACAGCTTCAAGTGTTATTTAAAAAAAAAAAATTCTGGTGTTTCCCGTTATTATGAGTAGTTTTGGTTTCTGTCGCTCCAATATTTAATTATCTGTTTTCTCTAAGTATGTCTTTACCTGGATGTGATCTTGTCTGGGGAATCCTAGGTGCAGGCACTGAAATGCCTTCCTCAATCCATGCATCCATAATCTCTGCCTATATAAATGTAGCCTAGGTGGGACTGAGTTGAAAGATCACATTGTCACATGATTTTAATAAAATTAGGTTGTTCAGACAAGCTCAAAGCAGCTCTAAGCCAGGTAAAATAGATTTAGAGAACAAGAAAATGTAAGAACTCAGTAGCAACAGAATCCAGTATCATTGCAAATACCATAAATTAGTAAGTTAATAGTATTACAATAAGTATATCCTTATAGTGATTTATAAAAATTAAGAACATTCTAAACAAACAAATACTGTGATAAAGATGACTGATGGTTTTCTTTCTCAAAAAGTCTACTTTGGCGTTACGGCCATGATCAATCTAGTCACATTCATGCATCTATTTAATGTCAGTCTTGTTATAATATAGTTTGAGGCCTGGCCTTCAGGCTGGTCATCTGTTCTGGATTTCCCGGAGGCTGGTGTCCTGCGATTTTGGTATGGCTTATTTCCCGGGACATAAACAGTCCTGGGTTTGAATCTCCTGCATAAGCTTTAGAAGCTGCATTAACATGTAGAATAATACAGACAGACAGACAGACAGAGACAGACAGACAGACAGGCAGGCAAGCAGAGAGACAGACACACAGACTGACAGACAGACAAACAGAGGCATGAAAACAGACAGACAGACAGGCAGACAGGCAAGCAGGCAGACCGACAGACAGCAACTTGTGTCTGGCTGTGTTTTGAATGGTACGGACCGGGCCTCGTGTCTGGCTATGTTTTAAATGGTACGGACGGGCCTCCTGTCTGGCTGTGTTTTGAATGGTACAGACCAGGCCTCGTGTCTGGCTGTATTTTGAATGGTACAGACCACGCCTCGTGTCTGGGTCTGTTTTGAATGGTTCAGACAGGGCCTCATGTCTAGCTTTGTTTATCTATGGAGGGAGTACCTCTTCTCCACAGATAGCAATCTGAAAAGGATCCAGATAAACACTCCCTCTCAAACGAGGCCTTGCCTTTGTGAGCGCTTATGCCTATTCTCCGGTGAATTGATTTACTGCTTTATTTCAGTTGACTGCCTCAAGCGCTGTAATGTTGCTGCTTCCAGACACTTGCATTCGGCACTTATACATTTACACCAGGCTTCCTCTCACCACCACCCCCACCCCCACCCCCCAACACTGCAGACCCATTCCACTCCCCCTCCACTCTGCAAATAGAGCAGCTCCCAGATTACACTCCCTAGAAAGTCCCACTGCACTTATTAAATTGACTATTACAAAGAGACTCTACTCATCAATTATATATGATGCTAATACATTGTGGTGGTAATCTGTATGTGCAATTTTGTTTTTCTGTATGTATGCATATATTTTTGTCTATTTTGAATGTATACATTTTTGCATCCTTATTTTCTACATCCATACAATTGTTTGCATTAACTACTGTATTATTAATTCATTCGGTTTTGTTTTGCTTTGTTTTAATTGACAATTCTGTTCTTAATTAAAAAAGGTTTCTTTTTTTAAACTGTTTTTATTGTTATTAAAAAAATGAAGAATATTGAAACAAGAAATAATTTCTTACCAAGCTCCAAATCAACAATTGCCTTGGCTTTAAAGCCAAGTAAGAAATTTTCATTTTTAAAAACAAATACAAAGTTGAAAAATGTAGAGTTGGCATTATCATTATCTTTCACATTAGGGTTCTAGATGCATTGATCACGTTCAGTCATGCGCTTTCTCAAGTCCAACGCTCCCTAGCAAAAGTTGAGAAAGGTTCTCGGTTTTATTCCATGACCCATGACCCAGAACAATCGGGACTGGTAAGACATTCAGTGTTTGGTAAACAGATAATATTTGTGATACCACTGCACTTACAGTATGACAGCTCATTAAAATTGTTTACATAAATCTAAAAATGTGACAATTATCTGTTCAGCAATATATTTAATTAAAAGAACAGAATAAAAATTAAAAATAAAAAATTCTGAAAGCGAGAGGCATCGAGGCTCTGGAGCACCGAAGGTGTCGAAGCACAAATGCACCAAGGCTCAGAAGCACCAAGGGTATCGATGCAGGGAGCACCTGTGCACTGAGGATGTCGAAGCACCTATGCACCGAGGCTCTGAGGCACCAAAGGCACCGATGCAGGGAGCGTCCACAGACAATGTCACTTTCCTTAGAAGCCATCACTACTAAAAAAATTACGATCCTCAATATCTCTACGTCACTGCTGCTGCAGATCACCCCCTTCAGCACCTCACTTTCCCGCTGTATTCACTCTGCAACGTTCTCATGGACTGTTCCGTCAGTGCAGTCAAGCCCTTCATCGCCTTACTTTGTCGCTTTATTCACTCTGCACCGTTCCCATGTAGTGTTAGGTTGCCATGGTAACCCCAGGCAGCTTTGTGAGGCTAGATACCGCTAATAGCTCTCAGCCTCAAATTCTGCAATGCAATCTCCCGGCTTCTGCCGCTACGTTTTCGCTACTGCAGAGAGCGAGTTGTGATCAATCAGACTTCAAGCGCGTCTTGTGGAGCTATGTTCACTTATTTATATACATGATTAACTGTCCCAAAATATGTAATTATTAATAATAACGTATTAATTAATTAATTAATTAATTAATTAATTATATATATATATATATATATATATATATATATATATATATATATATATATATATATATATATATATATATATAGTAACACACCAGGGAGGGGGTTAGTGTCCTCCCTGAAGAAAACATGTGCGTATGCACATATTGTTTAATTGTTTTGTTTTGTTAATTTGTTTATTGTTTAATTATCAACCGCACCTGATATGTATTGTAAATTAATGTCGGGTGCAGGGTATTTGAGACGTGCAGCTTGTCTGCACAGGACTGCTGAGTAGAAGGAGACAGAAGACGTGCTCTGTTTCCGAGCAGTCAAAAAGGAAACTGCGTTTTGTTTTATGCCAGGTAAACGGCTTAGCCGTCCTGCGAGCTAGTCAGGGACCTGCATAAGTGTTTAGTTAGTGTGTTTGAGAACTAGGTGTTTGTTTTGTTTTTGATTGTTTATTAAAAATAGCGCGTAAGCGCTTAAAACTCCATTTCCTGTGTCCTGGGTCTGCTTTTAAAGGGGCAAACGAACGACCGCGAGTGCCGGCCGGTTACAATATATATATATATTTTATGATTCTCGGTGAGGCTGTGCCTCACTTGCCTGTACTGATGAGACGCCACTCCTTCCGTTTCATAGACAGTGATAAAACACATCAACTCAATTTATTAAAATTTTGAAATATTCAACTTTTATGATTGTAAACTTCCATGACAAAGTTTATTTTTGTATTTCTAAATTTGCCACTATTGAATGTTTTATAGTTATGGATGAAACAACGTACTATAAAAGAGTAGGAATGACTCCGCGAAAGGTTCTCACAATTCAAAAGACATCACTGTGATGTTCCTATTTAACAAGCTGATACTTTTGAGTTGGTTTAAATGTTTATTAAGATGGTCTTAAATTTTAAAGATAAAGCTGTTGAGTGTTGGGCCTAGTGTAAACGTAAGCACTTAACGTTCACCTGGGTGTGTGTGTTGTGCTGGTCTGGTGGCTATGACACAAGGACACTAGGAATTTTAATGGCCCTTGCACAATTCAACTTGTTTACCTTGCCAAAAATTTCCCACTCAAGTCCTGTGACTAAAACTGCAAATAAAATATAAGGTTGTGAAGTTTGTAAGATCGGATGTTTGACTTGGGAGGTGTGGAAGACTGAAACTTCACTGGACACCTGAGACTGAAAGTAACAGGCTGTAACCCAGACAACAGTGTTACAATACCAGGAGAGAAAAGCCCATTCTCTGGCTGTTGCTGGGGATAGACATAAGCAGAAAAGCAGCACAAAGCAGTTTTTCGTGATAGGTGGGTGTGATGGAGAAAAATTCAAAGCAAACATTATTTTGTTACTTCTTCGTTTTAGTAGTTCAGGACAAACCCCAACGCTGAAATCTAAAAATTGAATTAATTTTTACTGATGATTAAGCAACATCACAGAATCAAATTCTATTCCTGTTGAAATTCAAGGTTTATATTGAATGCACTCTCTTTGTCTGTGCTGTGAATAAACACTGACCATCAGTCTTACCACGTTTCGATGAACCACGTAACCTGGGGTACGTGCTCAAGTTACCCCCCGTTTCTGTTTTTAAATTACTTGAGTTGGCTCCCAATTCTATCTGGTCCGATTTCACTCCTTGGGGTGGCCTGAATTCTGAAGTCTGAATTCGGGCTCAGAGGAAATTATATCAGTAAATTCTTTAATTTGCTTCAAAATAATTTAAAACTGGATAATAGACTAGCAAGCACTGGCAAAATCAGCTCCATTTTATATGGTGCAGAACTAATTTACTTTAACGTTTTGTTTTGTTTATGGACTTTGCGATAGCTGCACGGTGGGTACTGTCTTAAGTAATAGTCGTATATCTACAACGTATCGACAATAACAATCAAACATGTTGTTACAGACTTTCTAACAAGTCTGGCATAAACAATTTTGGCTGTTACTTAATTAGCCCCTTGTAAAAAAAAAATTGTAAAAACAAAAGGAACATAAAAATGCTTAACATAAAAAAGAACAGCCCTGTCAGTAGCAGGTTCGGTTTACATCACCTCTGGGTTTCTGATCACATCAATTCCAGATTTTTGTAAATCCTTTGATGGAAATATCCGGTCTAATTTGAATGTTTTCAAGCAAATTAGCTTCATCACTGCCATTCTCATATCCACTTTAACATCTAACATTATTTCCCTTGTCCCGCGCTTCTTTCCCTGTTCTACATACCAGTCTGCCAGAGATATATGTACTGCGTGAAACAAATGCGAAAGAGTATCTAGATGGATTTATCATTTAAATCATTGACAAACTGACTGAATTACCATCTGCAGCAAATGCACGTCTTGACTTTTTAACACAAGTATTTCTGGGGAAAACCGGTAGTATTTCTTGCCCAACTCACGTGATAACTCGGGTAACTGAAAAAACATGGAAACATCAACTTTTTCACCAATTCTGGGAGAATTCAGGACAATTTGAGCGCACTTGAGACGACTCAAGTTGGCTGTCCATGGAAAGAAGGTATCTTTCTGTGGCAACCATAGCATATGCAATCCCCATACAGCCTTGTGTGATGATGGTGTATATCTGCCAGTCAATGTGGAAAACATGTCAACAAGTCAGACAGATTTTCCAATGAAATGTAAATTTTATATTGTTGCCAACATGCACGCTTATTAAGTTAGGAAAAAGTAAATCTTATGATGTAAGGATTCAACTACAGCCTAGTGAATGGGAAGCATGGTTTTAAAATGTGAATTTCTAATTGGATCAGTATTACATATGTGTGCTTGCTTTGGTTTGCTTTTTGTTTACCATGTAGTGCCGGCTTTCACCTGCTACAGACACTAGGTCTACCAAACCAGGAAAAAGGATGTGTTTTGATAGAAATGGACTGGCTCATGTTGGAGGAGAACTGGTTATTGCTATCAAAAAGGGGGTGCTGTATTCAATCTAGAGATAGCAGATGACTAGAATGAAGCATTGTTGTGGTAGTGCTCTGTGCATCAAGAATAGTTTTTTTAATCTATATTTTTTAGACTTTTCTCCTTTTCAAGATTCTCTAAGTTCCTGATTATCGGAGTGGAAGAGGCAGGGTGAGACATTTTATAAACAGCAATTATACAAAAATGTGAGATCTTTGTACGTAATGTCCAATTGCAGACTGGCCTGCAGACTGCAGATGGTATACCAGTCTGCAGCCCCAGTTTGATACTAGAGTGTGGTTGTTTTACAGATTGGTTTCAGGGTGCAGATGGAAATGTGGCAGAAGGAATGCTAGTCTCATCCACAAGCTATTGCAAGTCACTGGAAGAACTAAAGAAGTACTTTTTTTCTGTAAACTCAATGGTTAAACACAAACCCAGTTTCTGATACCCTTTCAAAGGACTGCGCCTACCTGTATGCTGCACATTCTTACACAAGATCTGATCATACTGAACAAAATCAAGCTGCCAAGAGAATTCCAATAAGGACAAGCCTAGCTAGTATACATTACAGTGGTATATAAATAGGTTCCCTTTAATTGGAAAGCTATTTGTTTTTAGCTTTAAAGCTATTATCGTTTCTCCTTTTAGAATGAAATGGTATAAATTTCACTTTGGAGCAAAGTGCAATGAAAAGATGTGGGTATGGTTGTAAAGCAAACAACAGCAGTGTGCTTATTTTGGTAATCCCTAAAGAGCAGCCATTAAAGGCTTGAAAAATGTTTTCACATCTTCTGCACTCTCTGTGTCTCTCTCACCATCCCCCACGCCTCCCATTGAAAGAGAACAGCCTAGCAGGTTTTATAAAACCCCCTCAATCACCAAGCCTGCCCAGCCCGTCACAATCTGCTCCTAGTCTCTGAAAGCAATTAACCCTTTCCTCTCCAGGCAGTGGCACTAACAAGGTGCTTTAATTTAAAGGGAGAACCAACAGCCAGGGGAAAATCGTTATTAGAGGAATGGATGGTATTGATCTCCAGATTCCAGACCTACAATGACTATTAGCAGATGGTCAGCTGGTCACTTGATTGGAAAGCTTGTACCGGCCTGACAAGGCATCTATAGAGTCATGACTTTGCAATGTGACTGTATGCATCGACATCTCTGTATTCATTTGTGAGAGTGTAAAAAACAGTGGTCGGCAATCACAGTCTTTTACCAGTAGAATACATATATAGTCGCCTCCTATATCCCCATATACTTTCAATACCAATATAATGTCCTTATCAATTTTCACCCTAACTGGATATATGTCAAATATTTTTGTAGTTACCATGCTGTTAATCAATCTGATTGTATATATCTAGTACTTAGTTACTCTAGTTACTTTGTGTCACTGCTGCTCCTATTATGTCACTATTCAGAATTCCATTCAGTTACCATAGGAATGGAATGTTTCTCTGTACAATCCTTATTGTTTCGAAAATCCATGAATTCTCCTGATAACACGCAAATGCAAACAGCAACATCTGTACGTCAGCGACATTCCTCCCCTACCACCCTGTAAATACAAAATGAGTTAGCAGTAACATGAAAAAGTAAATCCCTATGGCCTATATACAAGCGGTTCTTTAGATGGATGTAAAAATGTAAGTGTGCCATAAAGCCATACAGCTTCCGTATGCCCTCAGATTCTGATACGC
Source organism: Acipenser ruthenus (assembly GCF_902713425.1). Classification (NCBI taxonomy): domain Eukaryota; kingdom Metazoa; phylum Chordata; class Actinopteri; order Acipenseriformes; family Acipenseridae; genus Acipenser; species Acipenser ruthenus. The sequence continues at coordinate 31,256,123 of NC_081198.1, read as the reverse complement.
TCAATTACTTGTGAAAAAGAATACATTAAGTTTGATCACGACTTATAAGCGGTTCTCTAGATATCTGTAAATGGACCTGCGCAGCCCAATACTTGTATCTTGTATTAAAGAATGCAGCAAGCTTCGTCACGTTAGGAATAGATAACTGTAAAAATGCAAGTGCAACAGACAGCTTCCACTTACCGCAGCTTCTGACACTCACGTGTGCTGAAGAAGGAATATACTTAGCAAGTTTTATCACAATTGGACAACACTGCCAGGGATATGCATCCCGTGCGCAGGAATTTCTGAAAAGGAGAAGCCACATCTTTATTGAGACCTGTCATTTCTGTACAGTGCTAGATTAGGAAACTGACCAAGTCATGAGTCGGGAGCAATATAGAACTGGAATGAACACACAGCAATTTTGTGGTTCTCTCTGACGCATGCCTTTGCAATTAGTGCCCTATTGCGTAATAGAAATGTTCTTATCTGTTCAAAATAAACAAATCTTCTCAGGGGAAGGTGGTTGGAAAGCAGGGACATTTACAGTTTTGGATCAGTATTATGTGCAAGGTTCTTTGAGAAATTACCTCTCTTAATATCATCTCACAAACCCGCTTATTGTCACATTTTGTGCAGCCTGTCAAATGCTGCATGACCGGGCTTTACTAAGTAACAACAGGATATAAATAATTTCCAATACAACTAACAACCAATAATCACCTTGGCTGACAAACTGACATTTTGTGCAGCCTGTTAAATGCTGCGTGGGCGGTCTTAACGTGACACAGTTCAGTTACAAAACAGCAACGTCACCAAATTTTAACAGTCAGTCTTATAAAAATGCACACATATAAAAAAAAAAACAGCAAGTATTGATAGCTCTCATTAATCAACAATTCATGCCTTTTTTAAATAATGACACAAAATGTTTTGTTCCAGTTAATGATACAAAACAGATTTGCCCTATAGTAAACTATATACATTTGTTTAAATGTAAAGAATGACTAAATGTACAGTATTAAAACACTGCTCTTTAATTCACCATTTTCTTTCTTTTTTTCTTACTCGTAATGTGCGTTCATAGGCAAACGTGAAACTCGGTTTATATCACGACTCGCTTTATATCACAAATTATGCGTGCACAACAATCATGATATAAGGTGGGTTCATCTGTATATTGTTTTTAACACGTCTTTCCTGTTGGAATATTTCAGTTTTCAAAGATGTTTTTGAGATGCATTATGTGAAAAATAAAATACAATACATATCCTTGTTTATCTGTGTTCTCATGTAGTTATTTTTCTGTGAATAGCGTTTATTCTGGTTTGTAAAGGTTTGGAGGTGAAGCAGGCTAATTCATAAGCTCCTCATATATCTTTAGGCCATGGTTCAAATCCTTCAAATGAAATGACAAGAGATCTTGGTAATCAACTGCTACTGTTTCATACAGTAGACCCTGATATTGATACCATACAGCCATCTGAAATGTCTCTAAATGTGTAGCAGACCCAGTTATTAATGCAATAGAGATGTGTAATGTCTTTATAATATATTGTTAACTGTGATGTTGATGCAATTTCACATGTAAATGATGTCACATTAAAATAATCTATACTGGTTAAATATTTTTACTATATACAGTAATCCGTTGCATATCCGACTGAGGTGGGACCAGAGTAAGGGCAGATATGTAAAAAAGCGGATAAATGAATCCTGTTTTAAATACCATTATACGCAGCTGTAACAATTACTATATTCACACAATTATTGTTTTGAGATTCAGTTTTTATTAGGGAGCTCCCCTAAATCCTTTGTTTAGAAAGATACAGGGTATTAATTCTTGTGACAGAATAGCCGTCTGCAGTGTGGGTGCGTGTGTTCGCTGCTGCGTGACAGGCAGGAGATCAAGGCGGAGGATGAAGTCGATACGCCCTGCAGACAAACAGGATTTATTCACATATCAAATCAACACACTGAACAGCTCACGTGACACTACCAGCAATGGTTGTGCACAGAGCACATACAACACAGTGTACGAAAACTTTCATAGGAGCTACAATCTCTGAACTAACCTTCTCTGTTCAATAATAAACTAACGTTGCTGAAGAGACTGATCATGGCAGATAAACGGTTAGGGCGGATATGTGACGGATTACTGTATTATAAAACATATAACACAGAGTGCTCTATCTGCTTGAGAAGTTGAGAACTATTTAACTCTACTAAAAAACATGAAGTAGGTACTTCATAGAAGAAAACTAGCACGATTTGGAAGCAAGTACAAAATATTTTTATCTACACAAATATACATATATAAAAAAACAAAAAGCTACTGTAGCAAGTATCAAGTTTACCTTATGAAACAGCAGTCCAGTTATTAAATACTTGTTCATCCATAATTTCAAAACACTCAATCACAATTCTAAGGTAAAAGAGCCTTCAGTACTCTGAAGGCGGCATGTGCCGAAAGGTTTGTTTACTTGAATTACTTTCTTATAAGTTTCACCTTTTTGATTGAGTGTTTTGAAGTTATGGATGAACATTTATAGCAAGTTTTACCTTCTTTTTTAACATTATTTAAGAAAAAAAAAATTGCAGTCGCTTTAAAATTAAAATAGTTTGAAACACATCTCATAACGATTTTAAATGGACCTTGCGTTCACATTAAATATTCCTCCATACAGTATATCCTCAACCTTGATTTAAACAAGCTTTGAAACTATGCTAAGGTTTTTTGTCTAGAACCACATGGGACGCATCGTGGAATTTTCTAAGTCATATGTGGTTCAACCACAAACACCTCCCCAGGGATTTTAACTACTTGAGCTGGAATGACTCTGTGTTAAAGCATGCCCTTTTGCAGCACAACTGGATAAGCGGCCCCCTAACATGACATATTGACACATGCCCCTAACATGACATACTGACACACGTCTCCACTGTACCCTTGTCGCCAGGGGTGACAAATTACAGAACTTAGACCAATTTAAATTAATGGTGTAGTATTCAGAGACATAAACATAATAAAGTAAACTTTATTGAACAGCATCTGCAACATGACAGTGCTTTTTTATTATCAAATAAGATTTTATTAGACCCCCCTAAGGGCAATCGCTATACATTGATCTTGTATTTACAATCACATACAGACTATGCAATGTACAATTTTAAATTTGACAATTTTAATGTAACATTTACAGATGGGAAAGGCCAGCCTAACCACAAAAAAAAGTTTCATGTTTCAACACACAGGCCATTAACTGAAAGAAACGTAGGGAGCTTGCGTCAAAATATCAAGTGTTGTCACATTCTGTTGCTAGGATTTGAGGGTGCTAATATTAGTCTATTATAATGTCTAAACTTCTTGGCTAAAACAGCCATATAGTTAACAGGGAATTCTTGAACAGCCATACAAAAAGTATATAATAAATAAGTTTACTAAAAAGCTGACACTGACGGAGTAGTTTCATAGTAGCATTTTTAAAACACAGTATCAATATACTGCATTTTGAACTGCGCTTGCTTCTTCCTTAAGACTACAGAATGTCTTTGCATGGGAATACAGTACTATAACTGAGCCATACTGTAAAGCAGCACAGCCAATGTTTCTTCTCCTAACTTCCTACAATTTAACAGTAAACCACTGATGCTTAACCAGTGGTAATAAAAAGTGACCTTGTACTAAATTAGACAGATGCTTGGAGAAGGCTTTATCAATGTTTTAACATACTCACTAAAACTGTAAGTGGGAAATCTAAACATTTTGAATTTGTATCCAACAAAATATAGATGGTGCCTAGTGAAAACAAAAAAAAAAAAACACATCTTAACAGGTTACAACATCTCTCCATCTCAGTTTGCAACACAACAAAATGCTGACTGAAGGCTTTGGCTCCCATGACTACATAGTAAAGGTGAATTCAGTCAGGTGGGGTGGCTATGTTGACGTTCTGTTCAAACATTAACCATTTCCAAGCCAATGTTTGTTTTTGTCTCTCAAATGGCAACCTCCTTCGCCTGTGGGTTCAACTAGTAATCTGAGCCTAGGTTGGAAATGTCACAAACTTACTTAACCCATGTAGAGCAACATAACAAAATTGAACAAGTACTGGTGGTTTAGGTGTTTTAAAGTAAATATTGGGAATATTTTCTTTCAAAACAAACACATTTCCTTTTATTAGCTTCCATCTACATTTGAAACAGTCTGACTTGGAAATAGGATTTTCTTTCAGCGATGAATGCAACTTTTACAAGCACTTAACCTTAAAGAAATGTATTTAAAAATACTGCAGGTTTTTTTGGCTTATTTGTGGATAAACAAACAGTCTCATTTTACAGTGTAGTACTAAACTCTTTTTTTTAAACAAAAGTGCAAAAAAGTGTCTAAATTCTAATCAATGCTATAGGAAACACTTTTATGGTGACAGTGTATACGGTTCAAGAAAACACCCAGGTATTAATATATTTAGTTGTGAGTAGCAGTCATGGATGTGTTTTCTGTAAGTTAGTTAATTACACTCCATTTTGGTTGTCTTTAGACAAACACTGGTGTGCTATGGACACGGCAGTGCGCAGTGAACTAGGTTGACTTGAGAAAGAAGTAGGCCTACGTACACATCACGTGCAAAAAGTAGATAATTGTTTTGGCAAAAACTAAGCAATATTAGAGAAACTTCGGTGAAAACGTTTTATAACGATAAACACCAGGAATACCCCGATATTGTCACAGTGTTTTTTGTTGTTGTCTGTGTTCCCAATTAAAGTAATCGAATACGCCAAATCCCAAACTGTCACAGGCTACATTCCCATATAGCAGCGTCTGAAAGGGCCAGCCCATTTCAAAATGTCATAAATAATGCACAGTTTTTGGTTGACCGGTGGAAAAAAAAAATCCAGCATATTCAAATACGTGCACAAATCTTTCCACAAGTTGAAACAAGTGGCCAATATCGCACATATATTATATAAGAGGTTGGCCAAGTAAACGTTTCCTCGTTTCCTTTTGGTTTGGGTCAATATTGACAAAATGACTGGTGTTTACCTTAAGTCAACACCGCCGTACAGTCAATAGGCGCTAGAGAGACAAACAGTCGGCGCCAAAATTACCGTTTCTTTTTCTGCTTCAGAGATTTCCTGCGTTTCAAGATCATTTCGTAGAGTTTGTCCATTCCTTCAGGGAGCCCCTCTCCAATGATGGCGCAGGCTGGCTGCACGTGGTACGCGGTGGAAGGACAGAGCTCGTGAAGCGCCAACTGCTTTTCAATGTCCGCCACGGGGAGCGACTTGGGCAAGTCCTGCTTGTTGGCTATGACCAACAACGGCGTGCCCTGGTTCTCTGGAAACTTTGTGACTTTGTGCAGTTCCGTTTTAGCCTCCTCCAGCCTGTCTACATCGACCGAATCCACTACGTAGATAATTCCATCGGTACACCGGCTGTAGGACTTCCAAAGCGGCCGCAGTTTCTCCTGCCCCCCGACATCCCAAAAGTGGCAGCTGATGCCCTTGGCGGTGCCGTTGCTGAGTTTGATCTTCTCCGTGTTGAACCCTATGGTGGGCACAGTGTTGACAAACTCGTTGAATTTCAGCCGGTACAATACGGTGGTCTTGCCCGCGGAGTCCAAGCCCAACATGACGATGTGAAGCGACTGGAAGGCGGAAACGTTGGAAAAACTGTTTCCCATTTTTATTTATTATTAATATTATTATTATTTAGTGTTTTAAGTGCTACAAACAATATCCAAGCAGGAAAAAAAAACACAAAACAGCTTAAGGGAAAAAATCAAGAAGACTCATTTTCCATTTTATGCAGTAGTTGTGTTTGAAAGGTAATTCTTAATTAGCTATATATACAGCTGTAAAAAGTCAAAATACAGCGTGTTTACTGAAATATCCAACAACCTCACACTAACGTGGTTTGTTTTTAAACAAAATCAACGTAGTCCTATTCCTTCGTGAGTAAATACATCCAATAACATCCCACCTCTCAATTTGAATTCCACTGCTACACGAGCGCAAGCAGCAATTCCTCAAACAATCGTATTTCAAATCCAATGATGTAAAATCCAATTCATCCGAACGCTGTGGCAAAAAAGAACCAGCCTACCAGCATTTGTTGCACTTTAGAATTCCGTTTGATTTCTTGTTGCAAGCTGGAAAAGACTGTACAATGATGTTTCTTTTCTGTTTTATTTATTTATTTATTTATTATTTTGTGAAGGTACAATTCCCAGTCCGATGTTGTTTTCTGTGTCTCGGCTATTTAACCTTAACAAAAAAAAAAAAAAAAAAAAAAATACAAAACAGTTGTGTGCACACGCAGACGGTTTAGTGTCCCCTTGCTCCTTGTCTGTGAATAAAGTCCTTTTGTTTTAATCCCGATACTGAGTTTCTTTGCTTAGGAGCCAGTCCCTGCTGACAGTTCCTTTCCTGCAGAGCAGTTGTCTAATAGTAACCCAACTCTCAGCTTGTATAAAAAGCAGTCCCTCGGAACGCTGCATATCCATGCCCCGCCCATCGAGATTTAAAGTGAGAATGGTGCTTTTCTTTCAGACAATTCTCCCAAGAACCCCTCGAGGTTAAAAACACAAAATAATTACAAGTAGGCAGGCGAATTTACGCACCGAGGCCATTGACGAAGCAAAGCACTTGCATTTCGTGCAATTATTGAGACGAAGCTTGGGGAAGGGCTAGAATTGGTTGGGGGATATTTTCACCGTTTAAACTACGAGAACCAAATTACGACTGTTTATCTGACTAGCGGTAAGGGGTGTTTAGATACAAGATAACCAATATTGTTAACATTAGCACCAGACCCAATAACCCAATTCCTGAAAATAATAGATTTATAGTAGTTTCATGGCATATATATATATATCATATAGCGCATATGCTGATGAAGTAATCTATGCATTTCACCTAACTGGAACAACTGTTTTGTTTTTGATTTTAGGGTCTATTATGGGAAAAGGGTATTTTAGATTGTAGTATTTTAGGTCCTATGTTTAGTCACAGCAAGACATAAGACTTGCGCGCCATCTGCTGGTAAAGACGTGTCTAGATTTTATGTAAATTAATTTACCAAACCTGGACTTATTAACATAACTAAAAATTTAATTTAATTTAACATACTAAAATTAATTATTATGTCGATGAGGATTAAAACTGCGTAGTGGCGAGAGAGAGAGAGAGAGAGAAAGAGAGAGAGAGAGAGAGAGAGAGAGAGAGAGAGGATGTTTTCTCTGCCTGAAGGTCAGACCTTGTTTCCCTCATTCGTTATCAGTGTTGAATTATTTTGCCCCAGGTTTTCTCCCTGCATCACCTCCCTACAGCAGCTCAGGAGAACTGAAGGTCAGTGGGCATCCTGCGATCCCCAAGCCAATCACCTCTTTACGTCCAGGCGCTCCACAGTGGATGTGAGCTATCAAACCCAGGACAATGGCCAGCATGCAGGTGTTTAGTTTTATTTCCAGTAAAATGTCATATTGGTCGGCAGGCATTTGAGTCCCCACTGCTCCCTGCGCTGGACTGAAAATATTCAACACTGTCAGTCATCTACCTCTCTCCAGGAGTAAGGAACCAAGCAGATTGGCAATCTGACAGGAAATTGACTGTATACTTAATGAGCAGCCAAATACACATATGGTGAACAAATATCTCAACATCAATGATTCTGCATTTATGCATCTGTCCAATTGCTAAAGCAATCTAAAGCAAAATAAATAAATAAATAAATACATTTATCTTACAATATGATCCGTATAAATAACTTGGACAAACAAAGTATGTTGCTTCTGAACCAAATCTGAAGTCAAGCCTATACAGAGGCTAACTTTAACACTTATTCTTGTTGTTATAATCTTAATGCATGAATTTCTTTTATATTGATAAGATGTGGGCTTTCTTGCTATGTCTGCATACTTTGTGTGAGTGTGAAATTGTAGACTAAAAACATGCCACTACTTTATTGTTTAGCCTAGTCTTTTTCAGTATTACAGTAGGTTTAGGGCAAACCATAGTTTATAAATATATAACCATGTTGTTTTTTGTTGTGAGACCAGTGAATATTGATCTCTCAGCTGATCAGAGTGTCTGATAATAGTCTGGAGTACTCCTTGGCTAGTCAGGGATCTTGCTAATTCCCCCACACGGTATGTGTATTACAGTCTGTAATTTCATTACTTTGATCTTTGCATTCAGTCGGGGATGAGCTGACACCTTTAGCTACCTCAGCAGGAATGCTGTTTGGCCAGAATACTGCTGGTTGGCAACAATGAAGTGATAAGTGATAAATAAATTAAATCTATATCTACATACTGTGCAACCTTATGAATACTGTGTGTCTAGTACTGACCTGTTTACTACTAACATTCACATGTTTAATATCACTTCAAGAATAAATGAGAATACATGAATTACTTTAGCAGGAGTTCATAACCTGGCAGAATAATCATTAAAACAAAGAAGTGACAATTAATACAAAGGTCCATATATCTGTTACTCTGTACAACACACTTTCATAGCTGGAAACTATATCTTTCATTGACACATTTTTCAGTTTTTTTCAAATGGCATCCCCATATGAGGTCAAGATGTATTTGTGTCTTCCATATGTCCTCATATAAAGACTAGAAGTGAGCTTCTATGCGGTCGCCATGCATGAAAGTGTTAATTAAAAACATAAGTAATCTGTAAACATGCATATTGTGTTGTTCGGTATCATATATTGAGCTACTTTATTTTCTGAACTTTTTAATACTGTACTGTAACTTATTTACTGTTTATGTAACCCTACTAATCTTACTGTTTTCATTTACATCTGGTGATAATAACCAGAGGGTGACATTAACAGGAGGAGGCTAGACATGACATCTTAAAGGTCTGTTTTAGTAAGACAGGAAGGACAAGAGTCTATAAGATGGAATAAGTATTTGCAAAAATTACTTGTCTATTGCCACATTCTTATTTTCTTCCTGTGTATCGAAACCTATGTTAACCAACTTGTGTAATTGTAGTCTTTGTAATGTGAGCGCTGTCTTTAACAGCTTCAGTATTCATGCTGTTTAGGGTTATGAGGTATGATAACTATTAAAACATGATACGTTTTAAAGATGGTGCTCACATTCAATCATTGATTCAAAGTAGGGAAATCATTCAAGCAGGCCTGCGTAGGATTTGATCAAAATAGAATATACCCACTAAAGGTGAAAGAGCTTCCATTGTAAACATTTCACTTTTGACCGTCACTTGTAAGGAAGATTCCCATTTTACAAACCCTTGGTGTTTTTCTACTGATCACTTTTTACAGGAAAACTCTACAGAGCAGGTAATTCAACAGGGGCTGTATCCCACACACCCCTGCTTGCCTTTCTCTACTAAAGCTTTGATATTGAGTTGAAGGATTTGTGGATTTGATCCTAAACTGGAATACCCTTCAAAGGGTTTTGAGAAAGTTTGGAATTCAAGCCTAGACTTTAAACATACACGTACTTCATTAGTTCAGCCCAGCTTATTCCCAGTCTACCTGTTAAAACCCTGTTAGAGCCAAATGTATTGAAATATCTGGTTTGTCTGGAATACAGTGCAGGTGCTAAATACATCATGTAGAACTGTTTGTGTATTGCTTTTAGAAGCTTTGTTACAATGATTTGTTACATCCCATCTCGTATATACTTTAGTAGTACAGTACACAACAATGTTTTTATAAGTTTTGTTATATATAAATACATGCACCCCAAATCTGTAAACTGAAGAGGATTCTTTAAAAAAAATCTGTGATTTAGAAATTGACTGGTTAACTAAAACAGTAATTTAGAACAGTAACTAACCATGTAAATAATAATAATAATAATAATAATAATAATAATAATAATAATAATAATAATAATAATAATAATAATAATACTGTGTGAAATAAGTTAGCACAGATCATGTTTATTTTCTGTTTGAAAATTTGTCGTTACAAAGACCCTGGATTTGAACTCATTTATATTTGGCGCTTACAGATCTTTCTTTTTCAGTGTTCATTCCACTAAATCGCTAGTGTAGCCCATTAAAGATGATTCGATGATGTTTGAATACTACACTACTGTGAGGAACAGTCCAACTATCTATTGATAACAGATTGTGATGAACAAAAGAAAAGTGTTACAAGAGCCTACATTTTAATCTACCTGACCACAGTCCCTGCCATTGAAACCGATATCCACCAGACTGCTGCTTTAAACAAGACAAGCTTTAATTACATCACCATTCAATTGCTTTTGATTGAAGTTGTGTGAGATGAGAACCTCTGAATGGACTTTGGCGTGGTCCTGCTGAGTTAATTCACTCTTTGCATGCTGCTACTTTATACCATCTATATTTTCACAAAATTCTATTTACTATGTGTTTATTATCCTTGTATGTGTGTTTGCTATCATTCTCTCTTGTTGTTTCTGATTAGATTATTATTTACCAGGTTTACTAACTATTCCAGCAAAATTGTCCTTTCCAATCACTTCTCAATGTTGTATTTTGAAGTGGCCATTTGAAAATGTCATCCCCCTCAGCCACTGTGATTTTATTGATGTTCTATGCACTCACAATTACAGAGGGTAGAAATGACTGTCACACATCTAGTGGTCATTTCTAAAACCACACCACCTTCTCTTTTCAGGAGCAAAGTTGAAGGTATGATCATTTTTCTCTCTTAACATTTAACTAATGACTTATTCCAAAATGTAAAAAAGAGAACAAATGCAGATTTATCAAATGACACAAAAGCAGAGATTAAGACCAGTCTTGGCAGTTTGCAACAAAAAACATTTTAGGCTAAGATGAAGAACAAATGTCCCTCTACCAGTCGTTCTGTGTTCCTCAAAGATAGATAACATATGAGATGAATTGCTCATGTATGTATTTTGAGACGATTATCAATTCAGGGATACCTAGATATTCAGTTAGAATGCATAGGTACAAAAAAAACCTTCCCCAGTCATTGTGTATTTATCTTTCTGTCCCAATACTTATGGGAGAAGAATGTCTGTGTCTTACCGGTGGTGTAATTCTATTTGTTATGTAGGTCTCAAATGTACAGTTTCACACATCAATTACATAGTATAGCAAACATGTATTTCTTATTTTAAGACATGATATCTGGAACTACACTAGGTGAAGAAATATTTGTTTGCCAACCATACTTTCAGTTCATGCTGCACTTCCTTAGTCATTTCACCAGGAGGGTGGCATTTCAGATCAGAAGATGCATCTGTCACAGTGCCAGTGCAAAGCCACAAGCAGTGTCACAGTAAAGGCTATTTAATGATCTGAGTGGAATGATCAGTGAGACCCGCACAGACACGTGTGCTACGTGAACGAGTCTGTTCAGGTGAGGCTGGTCAACACTCCCGCTCAGGACCACAAACACGGGGATTGAACAGGGTGCTGTATAGTATCTGACAAGGACGTCAGGAACATGCATCCCTCGTTGCCACGGCTCGGAATTCAAAATTAGAGCGGTCAGTGTGAGGAGTAAGATGATGACCATGATGTAGATCATAAGAAAGGGCAATGAATAGTTTAATACAAATTGGATAAGTGGCTTTTAAGATGTCATTAGGTAAGCAAATGAGGTGATAGTATTGTAGTGCACAGACTCATTCACTTGGTTATTTGGTTATTTATTGTATATATTGCGTCTTAGATTAGGGTGGGACATATCTTGTGGTTATCGTGGTAACATAGGATATAGTGACACCTGTTGTCATGAAATAAGCAGTCTAGTTTTTGCTTTTTTTCTTGTATGTATTCTACGAATTCCAGTTTTATATAAAAGTTATTCTTTCATGCTGTGGTGTTGTCGTTGTACTTTGTCCACCTAGTGGTCATTTTGGGAGTTGCACACATACCTTTATAGGTTAGGCCCTCACCAATAACAGGGAGCTGGCAGCGTTTTTTCTACCAATTTAGTTTACAATAATAAAGTGCTTTGAATGGTCATTACCTGAACACAAACAGTGATTCACCTAGATAAGGTGTTTATTACAGTAGTATGGTAAAGTGTATTAAAACGAGTGATTTACAGGATGTGGAATTCTGCATTTTATTTTACTGCTTTGTTTGTAAATAATAAAAGTGTGCAGAAAAAGCACTCAACTGCAATCTCGTGTCCCTTGCATCTGCTATTCCAGCCACCCAACCCTTACACAGTGACATAGAGGTGGACGGATGCACAGGCACCTCCATATAGTCCAGCAGTCTGATGCTCCCAATAGCTAAATAAAATTAATACCAAGTTTCACCACAATTTATTACGGTTTTCCAGAATACAGATATATGCAAAAATGTGATAATCATATATTCCCAGGATCTGATATTTTTTATGCAAAAGTGTCATCCCTTAGGATAAGCGGTTTTCCATATATATGGGACACACTCTACTATATCCCCATCACCAGGGATTCTTGCTGGGGATAATACATTGGTAAATCTGTGATGTCATTTGAGAATTAAAACCACTAAACTCATTAAGAGCTTTCAACCCAGACCCCCAGCTGAAAGGCTAGTGCACTGATGTGCAGCCAATGCACGGAATGTTCCATATTCCACGGAGCCTGAGGACATACAGTAGAGAAAGCTCAGCAGCCCATGGATTCTTGTTTCGCATGTTCAGTGTTATATTGCCACCACCTGGTGAGCCCAGGAAATGCTGGATAAGGTAAAAATGATTAAAAGTCTTTCCGAAGCTTAACCTTTCGGTGCTTTATCAGAAAGAATTTAATAACATCAGAACCTAATTAAATTTACAAATGACAGAAGGCCTTAGCCCCTCGGTGCTCATCCGGTTCCAAGCAGCTGATTGATCTCAGGAATTCCACATTCCAAGTCAGGTCCTTCAAAAATTTAATTTCACTGTATCACCTGCTGTGTTCTCTTGAACTGGTTATTGTGCAGTGCTTAAAGTACTGGCTACAATTGAAAAATTTCAATCAAGCCCCCCTTCATTATTATCTGTTCAAGCTAAATTCATTCAGTTCCTTCAATGTACCTTCCTAGCTTTAAGCCCTGCGTCGGTCTGTGTGGTCTCACCAGTGCATTATACATCATCATTTGTACTCTACACTTTTGACTAGATAACCAAGTGTTCTGTGTGCCTTTTTAATTTTGCCCGTAGAATTTACATAAACCTAAAACTATGAAGTTGGCATCTGAAACAGTTTATGAGATATTAGCAGTCTAATAAGTGGTGGCAACAGAGGTCAAGGGTTACAAAAACATGTAAGCTCCCCTCACAAGTAAATAAATACTGAGGGAAACTGTTTGATAATTGTCAAGTATAATTACGGTCATATTGGCTATAACATTGACCTACAGCAAACACAATTACGGGGGACTGTGAACACTTAATGACCTCCAAAATGAATCTGTTATGTACCAACAAGAAGCACAAAACAAAACCAAACAAAACAAAAAAAACACTGGATAAAACACCTGGATATCTTGCATATTAAGTAACTTATCTTTAAACATTCCATCTCTATGTAAGGCCTTATGTTATGTGAAAATTAGTTAATATGCTTGTTAATATGCAAATTATTTAAAATGAGCTTGTTAGTATGCTTGTTAATATGCAAATGATCTAATTTTGGACTTTTACACTCCATCACATCCCCTTATAACATAATTGGTATTTTCAAACAAAAAGCTTATGAATATATAATGCAATAATTTCTGAACAAAGAACTATTACTATCATACAAATAACAATTAAAATGTTTTTATTTTTTTTATTTTTTTTATTACTTCTATACAATTTGATGTAAAGTAATTGCAAAACATAACAGTTTCAATGCAGCAATTCTGCTTCCCTTTGATCTGTTTTGAGGGGAATTCTTGGTGTCTGGTATTGTATCCTGATTCTGCAATGTGGATTCCAAAACTTCATTTTAACAGAAGGTTGTTTTGAACTCAGAAACAGCGCCTGCAGCTGAAGAGCTGGTATTGAATTACACAAGTGTGGGGCGGCCTGAGTTTCAGACCAGCCAGAGCAAGGAAGAGCACTCGCATGCTGCAGGGGCCACATTAACACTTTCACAGCAGGAGGCATGTGGCTTGGAGTTTCAACCTAGTCTAGGGGTGTGTCACAAAGACGGCCGGAGGGGGTGGCGTCAGACCAGAAGCAAGAAATAAACAGACAGAGACTTGTGGTTTGGTGGAGCTGAGCGAATGCTTTCGCTCAGCATTTAATAAACAGAACAGAAAATAAAAGGTTTTCACCAGATTGACGGCACCCTGTGCCAGGCGCAGCAAAGCAGCCCCAAAACATAACCGAGCCTCCTCCATGTTTCACTGTAGGTATGGTTTGCTTTTCTTTGAAAGCTTCATTTTTTCGTCTGTGAACATAGAGCTGATGTGACTTGCCAAGAAGCTCCAGTTTTGACTCATCTGTCCAAAGGACATTCTCCCAGAAGGATTGTGGCTTTCAATATGCATTTTAACAAATTCCAGTCTGGCTTTTTTATGTTTTTCTTTCAAAAGTGGAGTCCTCCTGGGTCTTCTTCCATGGAGCCCACTTTCTCTCAAAAAGCGACGGATGGTGCGATCAGAAACTGATGTACCTTCACCTTGGAGTTCAGCTTGTTTCTCTTTGGCAGTTATCCTTTGTTCTTTTTCTACCATTCGCACTATCCTTCTGTTCAATCTGGGGTCGATTTTCCTCTTGCGGCCGCGCCCAGGGAGGTTGGCTACAGTTCCATGGACCTTAAACTTCTTAATAATATTTGCAACTATGCCAGTGTAAAATACTGAGCACGATTTCCAAGATTGTAGTGCTCTGGTAGACTTCTATAGCTGTCTCTGCACACATACAGTTTTTTTTTTTAAAGCAAAGATGCTATTTTATACTCCCAACTTGCGGTAATGTTATTATCATAATAGAAAAAAAGAAAACACATGTTTGAATTACAAATATCAGCCAACTCTGAAAAAAGTCCCATCTTTGTGTATATTGTGGTAGCAGCAGTTCACTTTTTGTTAAATAAATGTATATTGTTATTATTATTATTTTCCTACATCTTATTTAGCAAGTGCAAAATTATCACTTAAAATCCCGGAAGAGGGGGAAGCAAGGTGTCCATGGGAGTGGCCATGGTGGGAGGTCCGGCACCCCCCATTTCTTCGTGGCTGGCAGCTCCCCTCCGTGGGGCTCCGGCCAGCCAATTTCCTGCAGCGAAACTGCTGCGGGGGGAGCTGGTCTCCTGACCTCCCCCCTCCTCTTCATGGCTGGCAGCTCCCGTCCGTGGGGCTCTGGCCACAGTGTTTCCTGCCGCGAAAATGCAGCTGGGGGAGCTGGTCTTCTGACCTCCCCCACTTTCTTCATGGCCGGCAGCTCCGCTTCATGGGGCTCCGGCCACAGTGTAGTGACCCCAGGCAAAGCAGAGCCCCAGGCGACTCCTGGCGAAGCAGGACCCTCGACGACCCCAGGCGAATCAGGACCCTCGGGAGGCGACGGCAGCAGCAGCGGATCCTTGGGAGGCGACGGCGGCAGCAGTGGACCCTCGGGAGGCGAACTCGGGAGGGGAGCCCCTGGCCATGGAGGCGGCAGCGGGAGCTCCACTTCTCCCTCGTACCCTGTACCCTGTGCGGAGCAACAGGCAGCCCCAGGCGATGCGGAGCAACAGGCAGCCCTAGGCGATCCAGGCGTGGCATCCCTGAGCGGAGCGGGGCAGGCATCCTTGGGCGGTGCGAGGCAGGCATCCCTGAGCTGTGCGAGGCAGGCATCCTTGGGCGGTGCGAGGCAGGCATCCCTGAGCTGTGCGAGGCAGGCATCCCTGAGCTGTGCGAGGCAGGCATCCCTGAGCGGTGCAAGGCTGGCATCCCTGAGCGGTGTGAGGCTGGCATCCCCAGGCGATGGCGAACTGGCATCCCCAGGCGATGCATGACAGGGCAGCAGCGGTCCCTCAGGAGGCAACAGCGGCAGCGGACCCTCGGGAGGCGATTGCAGGAGGGGAGCCAGGACCAGCGGCCATTGCGACCTGGCGGTTTTCCCCCTTGCTCGGCTCAGCAGCCTATGCAAGGGCGGCTGCGGTCCACCAGCCTCCTGTTCCGGTCCATCCTGTCGTGAAGAGAGAGGCAGCTCCTGCTCCTCTCCCTCGGGTGGTGGTGGAAGCAAAGGCAGCTCCTGCCGCTCTGCTCCTGGCGAAGGCGGCAGGGGCTCCTCTCCTTCTGGCTGCAAAGGCGGCAGGGGCTCCTCTCCTTTTGGCTGCCAAGGTGGCAGGGGCTCCTCCCCTTCTGGCTGCGAAGGCGGCAGGGGCTCCTCCCCTTCTGGCTGCAAAGGCGGCAGGGGCTCCTCCCCTTCTGGCTGCGAAGGCGGCAGGGGCTCCTCCCCTTCTGGCTGCAGTGGAGAAACCAGCAGGCATGCTCCCTCTGCTGGTGGCGGTGATGGAGGCGGAACCAGCAGGTACTCTACCTCTGCTGGTGGAAATGGTGGGAGCAACCGGCAGTCCTCCCATGGCGATGGAGGTGGAACCAGCAGGAACTCTTCCTCTGCTGGCGGAGGTGGGAGCGGCAAGTCGTCCTCCCATGACAGTGGAGGCGGCACCAGCAGGCATTCTCCCTCTGCTGGTGGAGGCAGGAGCAACAAGCAGTCCTCCCACGGAGGTGGAGGTGGAACCAGCAGGAACTCTCCCTCTGCTGGCGGAGGCGGGAGCGACATACAGTCCTCCCACGGAGGTAGAGGTGTAACCAGCAGGAACTCTCCCTCTGCTGGCGGAGGTGGGAGTGACCAACAGTCCTCCCACGACAGTGGAGGCGGCACCAGCAGGCATTCTCCCTCTGCTGGTGGAGGCGGGAGCAACAAGCAGTCCTCCCAGGGTGGTGGAGGTGGAACCAGCAGGTATTCTCCCTTTGCTGGCAGGTACCTTGGTTGTGGACATTCGGCCTTCCCCCTCTTGGGCTGTGGACGCATCGACTCCTCCCTCTTGGACTGTGGACGCACCGACTCCCCCCTCTTGGGCTGTGGACGCACCGACTCCCCCCTCTTGGGCTGTGGACGTTCGGGCTCCTCCCACTCCAGATCTGTGTCCTGGAAGACCTCCAGGCAGTAGTGCTCCTCATGCCCGTACTGCATGCACCCGGTGCACCACTCCTCTTCCTATCGTTCCTTCCTTCTCTGCCTTCTCCTCACCTCTGTTTGCCTCTCTTCCTCCTGCCATATGGGGAAGGTGCCAGGGGAAATGTGCCTTGGCTCTCCACAATTAAAGCACCACTCCTCCCCTGACAGGCAGGTAAGGCAGACTTGCTGCGGCTGTTGCTGCTGCAGCGGCTGCTGTCTCTTCATCCTCCTCTTTCCTCTCATCCTCCTTTCACTCCACACACAATTAGAAAAAAAAGCAAAAAAAAAAAAAAAACCTGCAGTACCCCTCTTCTGCCTGAGTCTAGGAGGCGCTGGTGATCCCGCGCTGGACACCACGTGTGACAGGAATGGCTGGGCGGTGACGTCAGACAGAAGCAGGGACGGGAAAAATACTGACACCAGGCAAGTACTGCAGTTAAAGGCGGCGCCGTTTTATTTAACAAAAATAAATAAAATATTCAAACAAAAACACTGTGCTCACAGAGCAAAATAAAAAGGGTAAACAAAAATAATCACGAACACAAAAGTAATAAATAAACTATACAGGTCAGGTCAGGCTGGGCAGTCGCTGTCATTGTTCCTGTATATTAGTTTTGTTTTAGTTTCACTTTCTCTCTCTCCACCCTCTACGCTCCTCTCGTACACCCACCCCGAGCTGGAGAGCTGCAGGCTTTTTATACAGGTGACCATCTCCCGATTAGCAACAAATTAAATCACCTAATTAATTCGGGAGATGGCCACCTTCTGCACGAGCTTTCCTAATTATTTCTGGCAGAGGACGAGTACCCACTCTCGCCTCTGCCAGAAAACATTTTAAATAAAACAATAACAAAGACTGCGTCGCCTCGTCGTCACAGAAATAAATACATAAATAATAACAAAACATACGGCGCTTCACCGTAAATACATAAATAAATCAAACAAAACAAATACAAACTACACTGCACAGGGGCGGAGGGAGGGACCCCGATCTAAAAATAAATAAACAAATAAATGTACAGGGCTTGCTACCGCCCTGCTACAGCCATATATCTAGAAAAACAGGTTTCTGATTTAATTATTTCTGTTAACATTTTAAAAATATATATATAATTTATGATTGATTACAAAAAGTACATAACAATAATAACAAACAAAAAAAATACCATTGAATGAATAGGTTTGAAATCATTTGACATTAAGGGCTTCTAGCCGTGGTCCCCTGTCACAGGGTTGGCTGAGTGGTGACGTCAGAACCAGGAAATGAATACACAGAGACAGGACAGATGAGGTGAAATGATGAAAACGCTGTTGCGCGGTTTATTATAAATAAAAGGTTTAAACAAACAGAAGACAGGACATGGCACTTTACGCCAAAATAAATAGACAAACAAAACGGACTAACACTTAACAAACGGTGCACAGACAGACACACAAACAAACTATAAACAAACAAGTATCTTGCCTCTTACACGCAATAGCAATTGTTAATATTTCTCCTTCTCTCTCTCCCGTTCTCCACTCACCGAACACACAACCCTGAGTGAGTAAAACGTGCATCTATATATACTGTTGTGCTGGGATTCAATTACTAATTAATTATTCACTTGAATCCCAGCACGTGAATTAATTATGTGCAACCTCGTGCTCACATATTATATACTTTAAATGCACGTGAAGTGATGTGCAATCCCGTGCCTAAATACAATTCTACATCGTGCTGCACACACCCGTTTATATCCCGTTCAGCCATCTCTATACACCAACATTAACACACCACACGCAACATACAATACAGAAATGCATACAGGGACGGGGCACATTGCCACATCCCCATATTTTTAAAAAGCACTTCAGTCTATTGCAATCACTCTACAACAACCTTTCCAAGTGTACAATGTGAAGCATACAATGTTTCCACTGTGAGGAATGAGGTCCCTATAGCTCTTCTCAATATTTAAGAACTCCTTTCTTTAGAATTATTGATGAACCACCTTTCTAATTGCAAAGGACTTTCTTTAGCACAAGTTACATCATCTATCATAATCTCTGGTGTATGAACGACTTTTTATCTGATCTGTTATTCTGTATATCATTTGAATGCATCTACAGAACAGCTTGTCCAATAGTGATGACACTTACCAACAACCTTATTTAGCACAAGTTATATAATGTTTCATAGTCTCAGGGTATATATATACTGTTGGTCTGCCTATCCAGTTGTCTATCTGTATAACTGTGGCGGAGTGTCCCGCCCCTATTTATTATTAATTGTTATTTCTGTCTCCTCTCTATCTCCCCGTACCTCCTCTCTGCACCCAACCCTGCAGCACGGACAGCTGCAGGTTCTTATACTCTGGCCGAGGGGTTAACTAGCTGTTAATTATCTTATTACCCCTCGGCCACAGTCTGCACGCGTTTGGTAAGGATGCATGACTGTCAGCTAGTTAAATAATCAGTAGCTGATCAGTCATGCATCCTCACAGAGTTTTTAAATTATAAATATAAAAAACAATAACAAAAGACGCTGCGCTTTTATCCGCGCCGCAAACAAAAATACAAATAATAATAAATAGGGGCGGGACAATAACATTTTACAGTTCTGCATATTTCTAAATGGCGCTAGCAACATTATCACTGGTGTCCCTTTGAAGAAGCGATAATCAAGGCTGGAATCCATTTTCATAACTCTTATTAGCTCAAGCAGCTAAAGCAGTGCCTCAATATTTCACGGTTTATGTGTTAGACATAAAAATTCCAGCATGGGTGTTTTTCAGAAGCATTAGCTCAAGATTTTGTGAAGCTCTTTGTGTACCTTGACTACTTCACTGTGTAAGGCTATGACATATCAATGTGGTGCCTCTAGGTGGTGCTAAAGATTTTCTAGTAAAACATTCATGTGACATTTTACACCTACAGTGCCACCTAAACTATTCGGACAGTAGCCTTCAATTTCAGTATTCATGTTCCACAGTACATATTACAGTTCAATTGTGTGAACAAAGAAATTCCTAGTAAAACTCAATGACTTCGAATTCCTACGATAAACTGACCAATATTAAGACGATAAATAAAATAAATCTTTAAATAGAATTAGAAAATGATTCAGTTCCATCAGCCAATCAGCTTCCAGCTCTTGTGGGCTTCTTTCAGACGGTAGATGCCTGCTGCTGCATCACAGTGAATCAGATTTAAACTGACCTTAACCTTGACTTTCATTAGTGCCTTCGCCTTTGGCTCGGGACACATAACACTGTAAAGCATTCATTGATGGGCGCTATCGCTTAATTTACACAGGGCCTATAAGCTCAACATAATAATTCCTTGTGTAATATGACAGACAAATTCCACATATAGCAGTTTATGCAACAAAATGTGTACATTTGTTAATACTATAGTAAACGTAATAAATTCAATATTCAACACTGAGACTAGAACGATGTTTTATTGTTTATAAGTGTATGTTTATCGGTGGCTACTTCTAATCAAGTTGGGTCTGTCAAACGAAGAGTGCAAGAGAAATCTACTCTCTCAGCGTGATCATAGGTAGCCACCTAACACATTATAAATCATTAGATATGAATAAAAAACAGACAGAAAGCTGATAAAACGTATGTAATCTGTTTTGGTTTAAATGTTTAAAATTCTTTGTCATTGACATTCTGAAGTTGAGATCTACACTCTCAGCGAAATTATAAGTGTAGTTGCTGCTGATAGGCTCCAATGGTGATGTGACTTATAATTAAAAAGATGTTTGTCGTTGAATTTATTAATAAAGAAATGGTTTTGTCTTGTTTTAATCATACAGGACTAGTGAAAGTGACTCTGTTTTGAGCAAATGAAACACATTTGTGTCAATTAAAAAAGCAAGTTTCAGGGGTCTATTAGTATTGTCCAAGAAAATCTAGCACAGGAAAAAAGCAAGAGTTAGGAGCACTTCTTAAAATGAAGGTTAGGTTACAGCTTGAGAAAGGGAACTTTGTGCCTATAATATTCTGCATGAAACTATGAGTATTAAAACTTAGGGGCGCTGTCTCAATCTGGCTCAGTAAAGTAAACCCTGCCTGGCCACTTTATTAGGTCCTGTCTGACCAACCCCTGGATCCCTTGAATACTCTGGAAGGTGTCATTTTTGCTGTAGTTAAGTACTGTTACAGAGGAAGTCCACCCAACATTGCTGCACTTGCACCCTGACGGTGATGGCTAAGATGATAACGCACCCATCCACCACACCGGAATTGTGCATGAATGCTTTGAGGAGCATTACAGACTGCAGGCATTGTCCATGACCACCACAATACCCTGATCTCAATCCAATCGAGCATGTTTGGGATGAACTTGAATGGTGCATTCATAAACACCTCTTCCTACCTCTCTGCACCTATTGCTTGAAATATTAATGACCCACGAAACCCCTTCCAGCACCATGTGGTTCATGCCACGTCGTGTCAAGGCTGTGATCAGGGCAAACCACCCCAATATTAGGTCCTAATAAAGTGGCCAAGGCAGTGTATCTGGTACTGCCAACAGTGATCTCAGGCTGCCGCCTGAACAAGTCCTTTCAGTTTCCTTTCATAATGAATTCCAGCTCTCCGGGCTTGCAGACAGTCACAAGCACTAATGAGGAGAGCTGGAGGATAGCTCTTGTCTCAGTGTGGTACACAGTCTCAAGGTTGATTATATTACCTGCATAATCACAGGCTACATAATTAGGGCACAGTTTAACAGCTGCTTACATAAACCCAGTGTGATTACAGAATGCTGCTTACAGTGCATTGGATTAGGGTTACAACCTTGGGTTTAGCAGGGGTTTTAAATCAATACACCACTTGACTAATAAAGTATAATAATAGAAATAATAATGTGTTCAACGAGTAAGCAGCTTCAGGTTTGATTTTCTTTCTGTTACTGCTTCTTTACCTCTTTATGAAGTCTGCACTCATTGTGAGTGGTTCTTATTGCAATCAAACATTGTGCTTTCACCCGAGTCCAGGAACTGCTCTTCAATTAGTTCATTCATATTTCAAATATGAACCTTCCTGAATTTCCTCTTCATATTTGTACACAGTTACACAAAAGAGACCAGAATACACTGTAGGGTGTTGTATTTTTTTTGGGCCAGAAAGACAGGTTGAAGCTGAGCGTTTGGTTGTGCTCAGCATTTATTTAAATAATAAACAGGCTTTGAAACAGCCAAATGAAATAACAAACAAAATGGCATAAGGGCCAAAACAAAACAACACGGAACAATGAGCACAAGTGGTATGCTGGTTACAACCCCCAGCATACGTAGCAATTGTATTTTATATATATATATATATATATATATTTACTAGACTCACGTCTCTTGTCTCGAGACTCTTCACAGTGCAGCCCTGCAGGTCTTCTTATATTATGGTCGAGGGGTAACTAGCTATAAATGATCTTATCACCCTGGGCCATAGTCTGCATGAGTTTAATAAGGATGCGTGACTGTAAGCTAATGAGATACTCAGTAGCTGATCAGTCACGCATTCCCACGAGAGTTGGCTACACAAATACAAAATACAAACAGACACAAATAACAAATAATAACAGTAATGGCGGCAGCTTTTCGTCCACCCTGTAAATAATAATACATTATAATACCGGCTTTTTGCCGGTTATACATTTGCAATAAATCATGATACACACTACACACAGTAACAATAATAATAATAATAATAATAATAATAATAATAATAATAATAATAATAATAATAATAATAATAATAATAATCAGCGCACACACATTTATACACAATGGGGCGGGCACTTTGCCACAGCCCTTTATTTGGGCCTGTTTAGATCGATTAAATATATCCCAGCGCCATCAAGTTTCCTGTTGTGTTGCTGGCGCTCCTACCTGGGTCCAGACCCAGGTTCTGGATACCCGGGTCACAATCCCGCGTAGTGTGAAACCATGTACCTGAGTCGTACCCGGTCCCAGCGACCCACCTCAGGATGTGGCTCGACACACTTTGACCCGGGTTGAGCGAGACAAAATGCATGACGGCCGTTCGTGAGACGACACAATAACAAACAGCCACACTTGTGTGAAGGTTTCTGTTTATTCTGTTTAGCCATATTTTTGTTGCTTGAGACAAAGCATGAGCCAGATTGCAACAGGGATGAGGAAACATTTGCTCTAATCAACATTTGGGCCAACGGTTCAATCCAACGAAACTTGGATGGAAGCGTCCGTAACAAGCTGCTTCCAGGGCATTCCAGGCCTCACATTATTGTCTTCTCTTGCAGTTTTGGCCAGAGGACCATAAAGTAAAATGTACCTTCCTGCACTTCAAAAACAGGGGCCATAGTGTTATTGTTGGGAAACAAAAGTTGTTATGCCAGTGAGATTAGCAAAAGTTTTTTTAAGCTTGCACCTTCTTATTCTGCTGGCTTAGAGATTCATATGAATTTCATTTGCCGATGTAGGCCTGCTCTTGTCTTAAACAACTGTTTTGACAACATAATGAGCAAACAATATTAATCAGTCCAAATACTGATAAGGATGGTAGCTGTCAGCAAAGAAAAAAAACAGTACCAGGGGTAGGATGAGACAAAAAAAAAAAAAAAACACCACCTTTCATCTTCCACAAATAAATCATCTTTCTGGTTATCTTCAGCCCTGGCACGTTCCTTATCTTCAGTTAACCAGGAAAATATGTGAGTGAGCAGCCTGGCATTTCAGTAACCTCCCTTGAAACGAGAGACAGTGCACAGGGTTGGGATTTTAAATGAAATATGAACTCCCTTATTGAGAAGACTGCAGCTGAAGCCTGACACCATGACATAATACTTGTAGGCCAAGAACTTCTCAACAATAAGTGTCATCCCATTACTGTGCACACAGCACAATAATGCACTTACTGTTATTAAAAGTGCAAACCCAGCCCACTGTCTTGAAACCGCAATGCACGCTGGAAGTACAGCACCATTTTTTTAAAGGAAAGGACCGCTTTCTGTGGCATTGATTACTCACACAATGAATAACAGCTTGATGTTTTTTGTTTTCAGAAGACAAAAATGCTTTTGGATTTTATTAGTTATTTTCCCCAAACCCCAAAGTCCACGCTGGTTTTGCATATGTGTTCCATTTTTCATTTACTTGGGGAAAGTCTAAATTCCACCTTATCCTGCTGTGCAGTCTGACAGCTCAGAAAATCTACGAACATGAATAAAAAACAGTGAATAGCCCTCCTTTAAGGGAGGGGAGGGGGGAAGTGATAGTGCTGCTCCTGCTAATAAGAGGTAACACATGGATTGAAAAGCCTTGATTAGCACGCCTTTTGATGAATGATCTTGTTAATTAAAACATAAAAGATCTTAAGATCTTGTTAATTGTGCAATGCGATTAGCTGTCTTTACTACAATCCAATTTACTAATTTATGACAAATACATATTATGAGCAGGCAGTATCATCACTGATACTGTTTAAAACACTTGTATTTGATCTATGGTGTTCTATATAGTACTAGTAACATTTCCCCAATGCATGTGTTAGTTCTGTGTATGTGACATGGTAAAACATATGTAGATGCGTAGACATGTTGTTGTCTCTAGAATTCTTTTTACATAAAGGGATGATAAGTAGAATGATTCAAAGGGCTATTTTATACAATCTGCATTCTCATGCTAATTCATTCCACATTCATTTCACCTACTATTATGTGTGTTCTGTGTTATTCCCTATTCTCTGTTGAGGCGAGGAAGCATATTAGCGTTGCACTTAAACTCATAGGTAAGGCATTGTGCACTGAAGCACGTGCAACACTGATAATATTTATGATTCCAGAAACACGTTTGTAGAGAGTTTTAGAGCAATCAGATAAACATGAATTACTCAACCTCAATTCAATACTGCTTTAGGGCCACATTTACGCTGGCAAAATATTCATGAAATGATTGTTTGTTGTTGTAAAAGAGAACAGTGTTCCAGGTATGCAAATGGAAGTGGCTGATGATTGCAGCTCTTGGAGAGCACTTGAAAGGCTGTTTGAAAGAACTGTGTCTCCGGAGCCCTGAGCCCTGACTGAGATGACAAAGACACCGTACAGAGGATCTGGATTCATGTTGCTGTCATTCAGCTGCAATCACTTTGATTTTCATTCAGATCTGGGGCATTTCTCATCATAAGAACAATCTACACCCCATTGAACACCATTATACTGTAGGGAGGTTTACTCCGATATAGCATGGTAAAAGCCAAGCAGGTGTAGTGATGCAGAGTAAACCAATGAGCATGTTAAAGAAGGGCTGTCTGACGGAAAGCTCTTGAGCTCTAGATGAGCCTCATTGATCTCCACAATATGTCTCTCTTGATTTCGAGGTGACGGCTGGATATTTTTTAGTAGAATCAAGTCAAAGTGCAAAAACAATTGTGTAAGTGTTTAAATATGTGACCTGCGGGGCTCCCGAGTGACGCATCCAGTAAAGGCGCTCTGCGTGCACCCTATAGCCTGGAGATCGCAGGTTTGAATCCAGGCTATGTCATTGCCGACCATGACTGGGGGTTCCTAGGGGGCAACGCACAATTAGCCGAGTGCTGCCCGGGTAGGTAGGGATTAGGTCGGCAGGGCAATCCACGGTTCACCGTGCACCAGCGACCCCTGTGGCTGATAGGGCGCCTGCGGGTCTGCAGTGGAGCCATTCAGATCTGTGTTGTCCTCCGACACTATAGGTCTGGTGGCTTCGCTGTGCGAAAAATGATGGATTGGCAGGAATACGTTTCAGAGGACGCGTGTTTCAGCCTCCGTTTCCCAAGTTGCCGGGGGGTTGCGGCAGTGAACCGGGATAAAAATAATAATTGGGCATTCCAAATTGGAGAGAAAACTGGGGTAAAAACCATTGGCGACGACTAAATAAAAAAAGAAAAAATGTGACCTGTTTAATGGGAACCAAACACTGAAGTAGCGTGAAGTCCAGACAACAATTTATTCTTCCTTTGTGACTTTTTTTTTTTGTTGGTGCTTTTATGGCTCTTTAAGTGAGAACTGGTCATTGATATGGCTCTGACAGACAAAAAAGTTGGACCGCTCTGTGGTAAAACTTTTGATAAAAAAAAGCTTCACCAGAGAGGCTGAGCCCAAACCCAGTTCCTCCATCTCTTCAACATCAGACCCTAACCACTGTACAGAAGAGCCAGGCTCTCTTCTGAGAGCTGTTACAGACCTGGTATATTCTCCCTTAGCCTGCATTACCTCATTTACACCACAGGGGTCAGTCCTGACTCCTCTTAACCTGTAAACCAGCAGGGAGAGGGGAGGACAGTGTTGCCAATTTAGCAAATTTTGTCGCTAAATCTAGCAACTTTAAGAGCTGACTTGGCGACAAAACGTTTTGATTACACTATGTAACACAATTTTTGTTCCTGGGTAGTAAGTGTTATTTCCTAATTGCTTATGCCTCAAAAGTATAGAAAATGGCTATTATTCCCCACAAACTTTGCTTTTGTGACCAGGACAGTGATATTTTGAAATGTACCTATTTCCAATGAGAAAACGGGCGAATTTGTGTCTTTTCGTTCACATAAAGTCAGAAAAAAACAACATATGAATCCAAATTAACATGTATTTATACTAAAGTAATACAAAAATGACTACAAAAGATTTAGAAGTGAGTAGTTTTTCGAGATTTACGATTATACTGTAAATCACTTTCACGAATCAGCCCCCAAATGTAGTCTCCCATCATGCTCTTGTTATACTGTCCTTGGTAGCGGCGTTCAAAGTCCAGTATATCCTGGTGGAAGCGCTCGCCTTGCTCCTCCGAGTACGCTCCCATGTTCTCCTTGAATTTACCAAGATGAGCATCAAGGATATGGACTTTGAGGGACATCCTACAGCCCATTGTGCCGTAGTTCTTCACCAGTCTCAACCAGCTACACATAGTTTTCGGCCTTATGATTGCCCAGGAAGCCCCGAACCACTACGACAAAGCTATTCCAAGCCGCTTTCTCCTTACTAGTGAGCTTCTTGGGGAATTCATTGCACTCCAGGATCTTCTTTATCTGTGGTCCGGCTTTGACCTTTGCCTCAGACAGCTTAGGGAAGAAGTCTTGAAGGTACTTGAAGGCTGCCGACTCCTTATCTAGAGCTCTGACAAATTGTTTCATAAGGCCCAATTTGATGTGCAGTGGTGGCATCAGCACCTTCCGGGGGTCCCAGCCGTACTCATCATACTTCAAGGCGTCCAGCAAGGTCTTGATGCTGTTGTAATCCTCTTTGAGGTGCACCGAGTGAGCCAGGGGAAGAGACGGGTACTTGTTACCATTATGGAGCAGCACGGCTTTGAGGCTCCTGGATGAGCTGTCAATGAAGGACAGTATAACGAGAACATGATGGGAGACTACATTTGGGGGCTGATTCGTGAAAGTGATTTACAGTATAAACGTAAATCTCGAAAAACTACTCACTTCTAAATCTTTTGTAGTAATTTTTGTATTACTTTAGTATAAATACATGTTAATTTGGATTCATATGTTGTTTTTTTCTGACTTTATGTGAACGAAAAGACACAGATTTGCCCGTTTTCTCATTGGAAATAGGTAAATTTCAAAATATCACTGTCCTGGTCACAAATGCAAAGTTTGTGGGGAATAATAGCCATTTTCTATACTTTTGAGGCATAAGCAATTAGGAAATAACACTTACTACCCAGGAACCAAAAAAAAATAAAAAATTTGTTACACGGTGTTATCCTGTATTAGCAACGTCCTTTTAGTATCATTGTCAGTCTTTTTAAAATCATTGTCAGGGTAATTAAAATGAAATCCAATAATGCCCTGTCCCATTTGGATACCCAAGGAAAGTCAATGCACCATTTGCTTAGCAATGGGCTTAAAAACCACAAACCTGGTTCTAAACAAACCAGCAACACGGCGTCACCAGTGGTAAAGTTGGTATGAAGTTCGATATCTGTTTGATATTTGCAACCATATCACCTAGACATTTGAAACCAACTTTAAATGTGAAGCTGAGCGGTTAACCTTTCCTTTAACTGTAGACTGTGCTTCCGTTATTGTTTTATTTTCTGTACATATCAGGCTACCGTTTTTATTTGTTAGCTTTTTTAGACACACTAAGTAGGCTACAGTTATTGTTGTTTATTGTTGTCGTTCAAGACTATAAATATATGCGTCGATATTTGACGTAGTTGTGATATTGCATTGTTAACTTATCTGTGTTTCTGCTTTTGAGATTTTTATTGTGACTCAATAAAGACATTTTTAGCTGAAAATGTTTAGTGTGGGGTTGTTTTATTCAGAATTTTTGTTTTTGCAGTTATAGATGTGACAAACTTTCCCATGCTCTTTGGGGTTTGGAGTGCAGC
Source organism: Acipenser ruthenus (assembly GCF_902713425.1). Lineage (NCBI taxonomy): Eukaryota > Metazoa > Chordata > Actinopteri > Acipenseriformes > Acipenseridae > Acipenser > Acipenser ruthenus. The sequence continues at coordinate 31,227,696 of NC_081198.1, read as the reverse complement.
CGTTTGATTTTTGATAATTCTGTATTTCAACATGCATCATATCCAGTTACATTTTACATTGATATATCAACACCAGTTAAACCATGACACCAGCACGCTCGTTTTCTATTACCCCCCCCCCCCCCCCCCCCCTCTAGCGTTCCAGTACTTCTAGATTTAAGACTAAACCAGTGCCAATCTGGCAACGTTCAGATCTGAAAAGTTGGCAAGACTCAGGGAGGAGCTGGCGCTGTCTCTCAGGCACATTCAAGTCAGCGAGATAAACAAGCACTGTGAGAATCAAAGGAATGGCTGCATTTGGTGCTCTGTGTTCTAAGGCACCCCTTCTACACCACCATAGTAAACCGTACGCAATGCAAAAGCATGTGAAAAGCTGTAAAATTACTGGCCATGTTTTTGCTGTACTTTTATACCAGTAATGAGTCGAGTAAAAGAGTCGTGTCTGTCAGCTTCGCAAATGAAGCCTGGCACTTTTAAGCACAGTAAACAAAAAGACAGACAAACAGATGTGATGGTCTCTTGAACCTGGAGACAGGTTCGAACCTCAGTCATGGCTTTCTACACTGTGTCAGGGATGCAGACATACCTTCCAAGCAGTCCCTTACAAATAGAGTCGCCAAATGGGTGGAGGCACAGACCCTGATGGTGATTAGCTGCAATTACATTTCCATTGTTCTGTTTTAGCATGTGAAAAGAAGCAATCAGCTAGATTGGGATCGGGGGTCGTTTATTGATCTCCAGTCATGCTGATTATTACATGGCTTGCAGTATTCAGGTGAGAAAAAGGAGGGAAAATATGTTTTGGGGAAAAAACCATCTGGATCAAAACAGGACTCTATATGGCCACACTGTTACAAGCATTAAGTTTAACAAGCCACTAAACAGGTTAAGGCATCTAGCAGCAAAATCATGTGAGGCGGATGCCTTGTATAAAATGTAGTTTACTATTGATGCCTAGCAACCAGAGTAAACCCTTAGCTAAATAACAAGACGTTGTTTTCCACCCCATTCCAGTAAACTCTGGGCTAGTTTCTCAAAAGTATTCACTCCAAATAGTCAGTAGCTCTGTAGGAAAAACACAAATTACAATTCTGAAACCAGCAAGTATGTCAGTAATGAAAAAGATGACCATGACGTATAGGAACAGTATGTACCTAAGGGCAGCAGTGTGGAGTAGTGGTTAGGGCTCTGGACTCTTGACCGGAGGGTCGCTGGTTCAATCCCAGGTGGGGGATACTGCTACTGTACCCTTGAGCAAGCTACTTTACCTAGATTGCTCCCGTAAAAACCCAACCGTATAAATGGGTAATTGTATATAAAAATAACGTGATATCTTGTAACAATTGTAAGTCGCCCTGGATAATGGCGTCTGCTAAGAAAATATTAATGTACAGTATAGAATAAGACATGGAGAATCAGCTTTCTGTTTCAATACATTAGCACCAGGATATCATGTTCAGTATTCTGAATAGTCCCACAGGATAGTTTTTATAAAGTTTGGACTTTTTTTTTTTTAACTGAATGAAGCCTGAAACAATCAAGATGGATCTAATCTTTTAAAAATGGTGTACCCCAGCAACCTATCTAATACATGATGGAAAAACGATACCCTTTCTCCTTCTTCACACCATGAATCACAGCGCTGTCAAGTCTGAGATATAGAGTTTGAAGTGTGTATGAAACATTTCTGTGCATTTCTGTGTTGGAGTCAGATACTGTACAGAATTCTTTCCCAGTGTGCTGTGTTTGGAGAGAAGACCACCCCCCTCTAACCCCTTCATTTCAGACTTCTTTATTGAGTTATTATACTGTGGTGAAATGGCCCATTGATTTGAGTAAATAGCCCAGTTTAGGGGACATACAATATCAAAATAAATGTAATTTAAGAGAAAACAGTGTGACTATAGCATCACTTTGTGGCTTTACTAAATAAAACAAGTCATACCTTATCATTAAAGTACAATGAACATCACTCCTTACCATATATTTAAAATATACTCCAAATGCACCAGATATTTTTAATGTATGTTTTATACATTACTGTGAGAGAAATAGAATTATCTTTGGTGGTAAATCTCCCTCCTGACCTGTGAGGGCACGAAGTAACGGGAACAGAGTACCCTGGACTGTTTGGCTGATGCTTCATTCCCAGGATTAAAAGGAAGTCAGTCTTCTAGAAAGGGGACGGAGCTTCGGTGTACTAACTAATCGACCCGGAAGGGAAATGATGTGGAGGCCGCGGATTGGAGGAGAGGCTGCAATCGTTTACCAAGAGGTCATGTGTGACGGTACAAATAGGGGACATAGCAACGTAATCTGTTCCTTTGTTGATGGTTAAGAAAGACCTGTATTTGTATTTATTGTATCGTGAGTGTTTTGTTTGTTTGTCACTAATTGTTACTATTGTTATTATTAGTAGACGACTGACACGTTCCGGAGCTGTCACCAGAAGCCAGCACTAACCCGGACATCACTGCACCTGTATTTACACCATGAGCACTTTAGCACGCACTGTGGACTTGTGTATGTGTTTTGTGTTACATGTGGGTGTTTAACGGGACTATTTCGGGACCAACCCGTGAATTACAAATAAAGTAATACCTCCCGCAGTATTGCTTATCACTATTATTATTCACTGTGTTTTGTGTCAGACAATAGGATTTAAAAATAAAACAAACATTGCACCTGGATTATCGTTGTCTGTTTATTAATCACTGCTGCACCTGCACACAGTTAACCAACCACTTTGCCACAATTACTAATTCATTTTATTTAACTGACAAAAAATATATTTTACAATATATTGTTATAAATATATATTTGAAACAAACTTACTAAACATTTATTTTAAAAACATTTATAGATGCTGTTTAAATATATTAAATATATATATTTAGCAACAAATTGGTGTAAATATTTTGGAACTGAATAAACATACATCAAGAATGTATTCATAAGTTTGCCTAAAACGCATAATGATGCAAATATGTGATGTTGATCTTAGACATTGATTTAACATTAACTATTGTAATAAAACTTGCACCACTCATGGTTCTTTACCCATTTAAAAATTGACCCAGACACAGGAAATTGATTTTTCACACGCTGACACGCTATTTTTTTTTAATTCACAACACACAATAAAATAAACAAAATAAACACCTAGCTCTTGTTCGAGCACTAACTAATCCACAAACAGGAACCTAAACTAACCCGCGGGACGGCTAAGCCGTTTACCTGCCTAACAACAAAACACTCCGTTCTGTAAACGTACACTTTTTCTTTTCCACAACTGCTTGGAAGCAGAGCACTCCTCCTCAGCATCCCTGAGCAGACTGACTGCTGCTCTCGTATACCCTGCACCTGGTCCTAATTTACAATTACTATCCAGGTGCAGGGGATAATTAAACAATAAAACAATTAACAAATTAAATTAAACAATAAAGCAAAACAATTAAATTAAACAAATGTGCATTCGCACATGTTTTTCCTGCAGGGAGGATTAACCCCCTCCCTGCTGTGTTACACTCTCTCTCTCTCTCTCTCTCTCTCTCTCTCTCTCTCTCTCTCTCTCTCTCTCTCTCTCTCTCTCTCTCTATATATATATATATATATATATATATATCTACATACACCATACAGTACATAAACTATATATTTAATTGTATTGAAACATGTATTTAGCTTTTTTAATTAAATATTAATCAATATATTTATTATACAAAGCTTTAAATATGTAATTGTTATATATAGATATTGCCTGAGCGGACTCATGTAAATTAATTGTTTGCAAAGGATGCTGGGCGTTGGGATTTTTTGTGTGGAAACTGTGATTATTTGTTGATTATTGTAAATATTTGATTACAGTTTTTGTGATAATTGTTCAAGTTATTGTTTTACATGGTTATTGTTCATTTGGGAGTATTTCTGTGATTTGTTATTACTCTGTGAAAATCACCCTAACAGGTGTGCGTCCGCAACAGTGGAGAGGTGCCTGTGTGCATGTGTTTGTGTTAATGAGCGGTGAGTCACTGAGCATGGCAATCTCTTCCAAATAAACACCTCTGGTGTTTTAGAAAGAGAGGTGTTGCTTACTTTATTAAGCCATAAAGGTGATTTTAAGTGCCCTGCTGGTCTACAATAGTGTTTTTTTATTTTTTTTTATTATGTGCCATATACAAGTACATATATTAAATTAAATATTTCAAATGTATACATTCTCATATGAATTTTATATTTCTCTATATATTTACTTTTAAATTTTAAAAACATTAACAACATATTTAACATATATACATATCTATATATTTACCATGTATTTCATATTTTTTTCATATCTAGAAAAGGGGCCAAAATGTAACAAAAGGTTCACTTGATTAAAAAATTATTTAATTCAAGACGTATTAGACTAAAGCCCCTCTTCACATGTGTAGAGAGAAAAAATTAAGCGTCCTGAAATAAATGATTCATTGAAACCTTTTGTGTACATCCAAAAATAAGTTTTCGTTCATTTTCATTTTTGTACACTGCAGTTATACCTCCTTTCAAACCTATAACTCACATAATTTGCTCCAATCATGTTTGTTTGTTTGTTTTATGTTGTCCTAATTGAACAAGCGATTGCTAAGACTGAATGGAAATAAGAATGTTCTCTCGTGTTTGCATTTGCGGTTTGACTCATTTTTCCACTGGTTTGGTACAATTTTCTATTATGTTTATGTAGCATTTGCTAACACAATTGAACTGGAAATATTATTTTGGTGGATAAAACCACTTAAATGCTCATTGCTTATTCATTTAGAACCACAGAAAATTCTGCATGAAATGTGATCCACCGGCAAGATAAAACGGAGGATTAACAGGTGGAAAAAATCTGCTGAATTAGCTATTTCCACTGAAAATTAAACTTCTTCCGAAAATCAGACCCAATATCTGCTACATTAGGCTAAAGAAAGCTCTTAGTTTGTATACCTTTCTCGGGTTATCTGTTTGCACTCCCTGGGTCATTTCACCTCAGCAGTGCCTACTGGATCAAAAGCTTATTACTTGCTGAAAGCAAGTCAGTCAATAGGGGAAGCAGCTGATTGGTGATTTGACAGGAAAGAAGCCATTGAAGGGCAGCAGTGTGGAGTACTGGTTAGGGCTCTGGACTCTTGACCTTAGGGTCGTGGGTTCAATCCCAGATGGGGACACTGCTGTTGTACCCCTGAGCAAGGTACTTTACCTAGATTGCTCCAGTAAAAAAACCCAACTTTATAAATGGGTAATTGTGTGTAAAAAATAATGTCATTGTATGTAAAAATAATGTGATATCTTGTAACAATTGTAAGTCGCCCTGGATAAGGGCGTCTGCTAAGAAATAAATAAGAATAAAAGGGGTGGGGACAATTTCACACCCCAGGTCCAAGAAAGTGCAACACTAACTGAAAGCATGACTTGCAAACAGAGAACCAAGTGTAGCACCTTATCATGTTTAAAATAAAAACACAAGTTTACAATATTATGTTTGTTTCTTTCAGAACTGCACATTTGAGACCTATGTAACGAATGGAAGTGTACAACCTGTAAGAGTCAGGGAATTATTTTGTTAGCTCCCATCACTTTAAAAAGCAGTAGCAAACATTTCAATCCAGTAGCATTTGTCGGTATGGTGCTACTCTGTGTTTAGGGACTGGCTCTTGGGATGTCTAAGTGCTTGCTCTTCAGCAGATGGTAAAGCTCCTTATGGTTATTAACCAGGTAGCAAGGATGATCGACTGATTAAGAGAAAGTGTTTCTCAATCAACTGGATTGGATAGCACTGATATCATTTGGATGCTGAGAACACTGTATGTACACAATGGTTTATGTATCATATAGTATAGTGAAGAATGACAGTTGTTTTGCTGGAATAGAATAGTAAAAAGCAGACACAGCAATATATGATGACAGAGGACACACACTATAAGATACGTATTTAATACACTGACAGTATAGATTAAATAAAGTCCCTTTCAACCTGTATTACTTGATTTGGGTTACAATGTACAGTTTGTATAGTTTTCAATATCAAACAGGTCTCAAGTGTGCAGTTTTGAAAGAAACACAAGTTATAGCAAACATATATTTTCATTTGAAAAAATGATATTTGGTATTACTTTAGATAACATTTATGCTACTGTAATGGAGTTAAACGTGCCATTAAATTCTTGCTGAAAATGTATGATCACAAACTAATAGTCACGAGTTGGCATTGAAAGGGTTACAGTTCTCAAAGGCTTTCATTGGATTGCAGCTGCAATGAGCTGTGTTGCTGACTGAAGACTGGATACCTCGATACCTGTTTTATGTTTATTCTTGCAGAATAAATCCCCCCTTTCCATCAAGCTACTCATGTGTTTTTTTAGGCTGAGCAGTAGTACAGACTCCCTCTCCTCATTAGAGACAGGATACCTGTGGTACACTACCTCTATCACAGGAAATGTGTTATATTTGCACTTACTGAGTTTTCTCACCTCAGCGGTGTCTTCTGGGTCGTGTTAGTGACTGAACGCATGTCAGTCAATAGGGAAAGCAGCTGATTGGTTATTGTCAGGAAAGAATCCAGTGAAAAGGTGGAGACAAATTTGCGCTCCAGGTGAAATGACCCAGGAAGTACAAAGATTTGTTTAACATTGTTGTACCAGATATCACGTTTATAAATAAAAATACACATTTTCTACAACATGTGTTTCTTTCAAAACTGCACATTTGAAACCTATCTAGTGAATGAATGTGCATGGTGGAAAACATTTATGGAACTATTTTGTTAATTAGAATTCTTTGGGAAGCTGAGCCATTGCTGAAGCAAGGATATTTCATAGTACCCTGTGGCTCAGCCACTGCTGTTATTAAAATCCTACTCTGGCATCGTACACACACTTAAGCATACGTATTAATGGGATCCTGCACACGAATGGGAATAGACTGCATTGCTCTCATGGTTGCCATGGCACCCATTATTTCAAACATGTCTCATGTTTTAAGGGCAGCAGATCAATTTGCTTTTGTTTGGGGATTACTAACACCAACACGTAATGAAACCTGCACATACACCAGCCTGCTAACTTCATGTGTCATTTCATTTTTTTTTTCATTACTATTTAATGGTGTTTGCAGTCATTTTGAGTGGTTCTGAGCTTCAGTCATTATCAGTTTTGACTAAATCAGTCTTTGTAATAGAAACCGGTGAGAATTTTTAAAAACAGGGGGACCCGAGTGTCTCTCCTGGTAAAAGCACGGCCGCGTGGGTTGCAGGATGAGTTATATAGACAGGGGAACGCAGGTTCACATCCTGGCTGTGTGATGTTGCCGGTCTTCACTGGGGATTCTGGAGGGAGTGTCGCATTGGACTTGTGCTCCTGCGAGTTAGGGAGGCAAAACTAGAAGAGACTGTTTCTCCTCATTGTGCTACAGCGTACTCTGCCAGCCAGGCACCTAGTCAGCTCGGGCGGACACCTGCAGGACTGGCCTTTGTCCTCGTTAGCTCGCTAACATCCACTCTCCAGTCCCTGGGTGTAGAAGAGGAAGCTGACTCGGTTGTGGGCAAACTTTTATTTTTATTTTTGTTTGTTTTCTTAATTAGATCTGACACTAGGGCTGCCATTGCTGGTACCCTAGTGGCAGCACCTGTGTTATTAAATCTACGAGCCTCTGTGGCGTGCCAACACCCACTGCTCTGATGCACTTCACTGCACTTCTCAGTATTTGCGTATATGTCTCCAGAAAACATTCTAAATGTTTGCCATTCATTTTCTGACAAAATGATTGCTGGCAGATGTAACGAACCGCCGACTTCATGCGCCACAAGCGAGCGTCTTAACCACAATGCAAAAGAGTTGGGCTGGTTTGCATTCGTGGTTTTAGAGCTTTTAACCTCATGTCACTGACAGGCAACAGAATCTGCAATGGCAGTGTATCACACAACACTGCCTCTTACCCATACTTACAACACAGCAGGCAGCAACGCTAAGTCATGTGTTTCACTGTAAGAACTGCAGCCTGTTCCTTAACACCATACCATAATACAGAGGTAGTAAAGTTTTTTTTTTTTTTTTAAATAACTGTTTCCCTAGTAATAACCTTGCTTTTCACCTTTAAAATCATTTAGAAAAATGTGGCCTGAAGTCCTCAACCGTCCCTCAGTAATGGCAATGAGTATTCAGTTTTAAAAGCTGTTGACACAGACGCATTTAGATCTTCAGAGGAGAGACCAACATGCTGTCTGTCTGTCTGCTGTGTTGAAAGAGCCAGGCTCCCCCAGCAGTGCGGACAGACACGTCTTTATATAGCTCTACTCAGTCATCTACCCAGCTGTATTATCAAAATCACAGACAAGGCTTGATAAGCACTGTTTTCAGAGTGTGATACTACTCTGTGTGTTTTTGACAGTTTCATTCCTTTTAAATAGCAGTGTTAATCTCATATCGTTTGTTTTATATACATGATTGTGTATATAAAACTGTTACCTTTCTAACCACAATATAAACTAGATATGGGTGAACAATGGACTGGTTTGTAAATGTAAAAATGAGAAGCGGTTAAGAGGAAGGGGGATTTGAAACGGGTTCTGAGATATGACGGGAAGTGAAATCCAGTGGCCCGTCAGAATGGTGAATTTTTCAAATGGTGTTTTTGTTTACCAAAAGAATTACAAAGCTGATATTAACACCCTGAGCTTAAACAGCTGGTGCCATCGACCACGATCAGCACCAACTGTGCAATACGGTGAGGCTCCTTGCCAGGGTATTCCTTATAAACGTTTACCACACTATTTTTATACACTATTTTTGCAGCTTTCCTATGTTTTTCCAATGGTTATACTATTAATTTACCGTAGTTTATCCTGGTTTACCATTTCTCACTAGTCTGTACAACTCTTTATTACACTTTACTATGCTTTTAATATGGGAAATATTTATGGGGGTACTAGTTGGGTAGAATAATATTTCACTGAATAAAGAGGCGAGACATGTCATTCTCTGAAGAAGCCTCAGTTTATTTACATTACCCCGTCCTCACACTTGGTTGCAGCAGCCCACTGTACAGCACAGTATGTTTACCTTCTGGTATTCAGTTCCAACTGTGAAATACATGTAGGCTGTACCTGTATTTTCTATTAGGACACGATACTTCTGCATTAAACTAATTTACAGCAGTGTGCTTCACTAACAGCACTTCCAACTCCACTCCCTGCAATCTCGGGCTAATCACAAATTTTAATTGAATAACCTTCTTATATTTTAAATCAATCATATGAAGCACAATACTAGATAGTTAGGTCACGCTTTATTTTAAGGGCCGTTTTTTTAGTTTATTAACTGTTAACAAACATTGTTAATTTTTAGTTAAGGGTTAGGGTTAGGGTTAGGGTTAGGGTTAATAAAAACCTGATTTAATTTGCTAAACATTACTATAGTAACAATTTGAACTGATTTCAAGCATATGATCGACTGGGTATTGATCATCCATAGGGCCCTGGTGTTTGCAGTTTTAGCTGGCTTATTATATATTATTAACTAACAGTTAACAGAAAATAAATAATGTACATTAACATGTTTATTAGATGTCTGGTAACAGTTAATAAACAAAAAAACGGCCCTTAAAATAAAGCGTGACCGATATTTAATTTAGGGGCTTATGAGTAGTCTTAAGTTGTTTCTAATTATTTTGGCATCATGTTAACACTTTCCTTGGAGTAAAACACTTTGAGAATTGATTCCCAGCCCATTGAATTGCATTACTCAGTTGTTTGTTTAAAAGTGGCATTTTAGTCAGGGAACAAACACAGGGATAAAAGAGTGTATTGATTTTTCTTTTACAATACAGGAATGAGCATAAGCACCCCGCAAGCGGGAAAGGGGAGGGGATAGGACAGGATGGGATGGGACGGGGGCTTAGGGATGACATTGAGGGACTGTTGGGTGAGAATAAAAAGCATGTGCTATTTATTCTCTGCCTGTCTGTTTCTGTCCAGAAATAGCAACATACTATTTTTCATGAATTCCGTTAATCCCCAAATGACTGTCAGTGTTTAAACTGTGCTATTAGGGCTTGCTTCGGCTACAATTACTGTAAACTTTAAAAACAATAAAAGAAAGAATCATTAAAGATCAAGTATCTTTACAGTTTTACTTTCTCTCACCTTTATAGATATTTACAGTGCTTCAGTGTTTTATCAGTGAGTTTTGTTGTTTTTTTTTCCACATGGACAGGACAGTGCTTTGAACTGTTTTGAAAAGCTCAGCTCCTTCCTCATTATGATAATTCTATCTCCACGGCTACCAGAAGAATCCCTTGTCCCCTCAGTGACGATGCTCTACAAATCAAAGGCAGTCATATTCTGTTAGTTATTGGCGTAGCTGATCCAACAAGGGAGTACATTAGACTGCCTAAACATAATATCAGTGGATGCCACTGATACTCACAGAGACAGCATTGCATCAGAGAGACGGCATTGCATCACAGAGTGTGGATGAGTGTGGGTGGGTCATATGAGGAATCCAGACCCAAATAGAAACTATCATTATCTATGGTTGCTAAGGAATAAAAGAAAAAAGAAAAAATAAACACAGCTGAAAACCAATGAAAAACAAAGTGTTAGTGTTATGCTTTGAATCTGGAGTCCCCTGTTCACTCATCAAGATCAGAGGACCAAAATGCTAAATTCAGCACCAAGCATGTCTAAATTGCAGATTCCACCCAGCACAGCTTGTAGGAATATAAGTTGAAATGTAAATGTATTCAATTTTATTGTACAATATCTTTGAGTAACCACTGCCAGCAAACGCATCATCTCTGTTTGAAATGCTTAATTTGCCGTGTGACAGTTGAAAGTCACTAAGGAACAATAGCAGCGCCTCTATTCAAATCACGGAGGGACATGCACTGACGGGTTACTAGGCAATGGAGAATACTGCTCTGGCCTGGCCTTTCTGACTGCCTCTGTTTAGAGACATGGCTTTATCAGGCATTCTGTCATTGTGTGCTGTCACATGACTTGTTAAATGTGAAAGAAGAAATAGTGTAATGAGGTTTAGGGGAACCATGTCAACACTGCAAGTTTGCATTGAGATGTATTCACTGTTTCTCACCACTGGGGAAACAAAATATTATTTAAATACCGTATTTATATGATTTAAGAATACAGTGATGCCTGAAAGTATCCCTCTATCTATTTAAATTTCTCTTGTGTGGCATGCAATATGTATACAGTATATAGTAAATATGGACTGGAGAGGAGGGCTATAGTGGAAAATTATTGACCCAAGGGAAGACTACTGTTACAGTCAGGGGGCTATAATGCCTGAAGCTGCAGGCTGAGGACTTTGCACCCTGGTGGTAACATTAGTCTTCCTGAGGGGCATTTAATTTTCCAATATTAGCCGAGTCTGCAGTACATATTTAATAAGAATCAGTCAAAATAATGAGAGGCAAGGTTAGATAGTAAATATGACTTTATATACTGTAAAGCCATAAATATTTGTGATCCTTTTACTATGCGTTTTTCGCATATGAAAAAAAAGTGAACATTTTTGGCACGAATATCTTAGTGCTGTAAATATAATGAAGTAATATACTACTACCAGTGCAACAGGTCGCCAACATTTCTGGAGCAAAATAGATTTTATGGGTGTGATTTGGCAAATATTTTGGTTGGAAATATTTACAGTATTTTGTTTAAATATAGCTGATACAGCATAAGTAAATAACTAAATAACATAAATAAACACTGGGTTCTCGGCCACTAGCCCAGATCGCATCTAATCGAGCATCACTGCATCAAGCTGACGAGGAAGTCTACAAGAGCTATTTAGAAGACTGGCCAACACATCCCACAGACTTGTATGAATCTGTGAGTATGCTATGAGAAGTGATCTAAAAGCTGTGATAAACACAAAGAAGGTCATGCCAGACAGAGTGAATGGATGTCAGCATTTTCTTGCAATAAGCTTTATTTTCTATTTAATATTTACTTTGTATAATCTGTGTGTGTGTGTTTTAACTGTTGGAATAAAATATATTTACTTTGTATAACATGTGTGCATGTGTTTGAAAACACTTTGTTACAATTATTAAAGTGTAAAACTTGCTTTGTATAAGCAGTCTGGTGGGGTCCTGTGTGCTGAGAATGGGTTTACAGTTGGGGGAAAGGAATTAGGTCATTGGACATTTATTCATCTAGCCCAGTCCTTCATATATATGCATTTTCCTGTGTTGTCATTTTCCTCTAAAATAAAATAAAACACAGAAATGAAGACTGCAATCCCTTTCTACTTTGAGAACCGCACTACGTGGCTCTAGGATAAGGGGCGTTGCCAGTCCAGATGTATTTTGTAGATAGAAATTAATTTCCTTCTGCCTGTTCTCTCTCAGCTTGCATGCTTATGAATTTCCCGACTCGCATGTGAGCGAAAGGATATCTATGGCAACGAGCAGCTGGTATTCAACCGAGCAGTTAAAAGGGAGATTGCTGAGGGAGAAATCATCCTGGCCTAGATTCGTGTGTTATGAAACATCCATCAGCAAAGTGTTCATCTATTTCTAGCCTGTGGCAATGCATTAGAATGCTTCCGGGACCAAGATAAATAAAGGATATATTTTTTCACTTGGCCCCTTATAAAAGCTTACCCTAGTAAAACCATAGCAAACTGTAATAAAGCATAGGTAAGCACTGTAAAACCAGAGAAGCATATTAAAAAAACCAAAAAACAAAACATGGTACACTATGGTAAATGCATAGTAAAAACATAATGAAAAGCAAGGGAAAACTGTAAAATTACTGTGAAAAGGTACTATGGTAAAATGTTATAAGGGCAAATAAGTAATATATATAATATATAATATATAATATAAAGGAGTGCTAACCAAGGCTTTCAAATGAATTGTCTTACCAGTTATTGGCTTTACAAGATTTGTTTTCTTTCATTTGTTTGTTGTCCTTCATTTGGTTTATTACTTATCATGTTCTGTTTCCCTGCATCTCCATGTGAATGTTTTTTTAGTTTTATTTCTTAAAAACATAATATATTTTGAGCCCATTGGTGCAGGTACTTGATAAGTCTTACCTTGTTGAAACCAAGAAAAACAACATTTGAAGTTCCTGACTGTCTGTGATTGTAACAGAGGAGATGACAGGCTCTTGCTCTGTCCAGGCACCATTAGTTGATACCTGGAACCACAGAATTACAGTTCAGTCAGGAAACTCATGTGATAGATTATTTAATATAACATAGACTTGACAACACTACTACATTGTACATATTCTACACAATATTCTTTGGCCTTTGGCCTCGCCTTTCTAGGTACCCCTTGCAGGTAAGTGGAGAGGCTGACTGTAGGGAAGCCAGGGACAGGGAGGCAGGATAGCTGCCCTCCACAGTTGGACAAAGTCAAAAAGCAGGTGGAGGCTGGGGAGGAGGAGGCGAACTCTGGCACACAGTGGGATGTAATGGATTGAGGTAAGATATAAATCCTTTTCTTCCAGATGATTGGATGTATTGTTTATCAAAGGACAAATAAGATGCTAGCTATTCGATTTGATCTGGTATTGGAAGTGAGTAACATATGCTTGATGTTTACGTGATTTGATCTCAGGTTAAAGTGAGTTCACTGCCAGAACCACTGCTTTGCTTCATTTCTGTGCAGACCATTAAAAGCCACTTGGGTGACAGAGTGCCAGTGATGGTTTATAATGAAAGAAAATATATTTAAAGACTGAATAGCTTCAAATATCATTCTAATTTATTTTTACATTTCCTGAGTGGTCACGGTTCTGTTGCGCAAATATTGAGTTTGTATCATTTTCTCTAAATTTGCCTTTACCTGAAGAATCCTAAATGCTGGGACTGAACAGCCTTACTCATGTCATTAAAATCATGTGACCTTTCAACTCTGCCAGTGCCACCTACACTGCATTTATATATCGAGAGAGTAGATAGGGCTGGCAGAGTTGAAAGGACATGTTCTCACGCTGTTCAGTGTCTATCTCTTAGAATTCTCCTGACAAGCTCAAAGCAGCTCAAAGCCAGGTAGAGGCAAATTAGAGAAAATACTTTTAAAATAATGACTGCAAGTCTTATGAATTCCAATAGAGTTTCAAGAGGAACACTACAGGAATAGCAGCTAGCGCACTGGAGTTCATAATGAATTCAAGAGGAACACCACAGGAATAGCAGCTAGTGCACTGGAGTTCATAATGAATTCAAGAGGAACACCACAGGAATAGCAGCTAGCGCACTGGAGTTCATAATGAATTCAAGAGGAACACCACAGGAATAGCAGCTAGTGCACTGGAGTTCATAATGAATTCAAGAGGAACACCACAGGAATAGCAGCTAGCGCACTGGAGTTCATAATGAATTCAAGAGGAACACCACAGGAATAGCAGCTAGCGCACTGGAGCTCATAGAGATTTGGTGGTATTATTTTAAAGTGTATCTCAATACTGGAGCAACAGAACCCAGTATGACTCAGAATGATTGCAAACAGCATGAAATAGTACAGAGGATGGAAACAAGCAATTAACACCTGAGCAAAAAGGCTAAATGAAACTCTTCAATAATGTAGTAGCACTGCTTTAAAATCACCTGGTCAAACATCTAGAGCAAGGGATAGGAAACACCTCCTTTCAATACAAGACCTGAACACCTATTTGCAGAGGCTGCATTCAAATGTTGATCAGGCAGGTTGACAAATGCAGTTCTGTTCAGTTGGGATAATCGTACTGTAAATAGATAGATACAGGCTGTTGCTCTAGCAATATGAAAATAATTGCTGCTTTTCCTATATCATATTATTCATTATATGACAATCTCTCTGCCATTCACTTACATCTGGGATTACATATCCTGTTATCCTGCAATAACATGTCACAGCAAGACCCTGAGAGACTGATTGATGTCAGAAGCAGCACACAACTGATTTCTTTATTCTTTTAAAATCCAGGACCTTTCAAATGGAACACCAAAGCACCTGTCACATTATAATTATAACTAGAGGATGCATCGACTGAGCGTCAGTGGTCCTGGGTAGTGTGGTGTAGTTCATCTTTTAACCCCTTAAGGTACAAAAGGAACTGAGCGGATGTTCAAACGGTTTCTTCGTAATTTCAGAGTGACTCTGGTATCACAAGAAAACTGACCACTTGGATGGCCCGGTCCAACCTGTCAGTACATTTTAAATCCTGTTTCGTGCTGCAAAAATAAGAAAGTTAGTGTAACGGCCAGTGTTGTGTGATTCCGTCCAGTCTCCTGACAGTGAGATGAGATGAGATTAAAAACTCTGAAACCACGGATGCGAATGAGCCTGGCTCTTTTGCATTGTGCACAGGGTCGCCGGTTAGCACCCAGCCTCTGCCCTGTTACATTAGCATAATTTTATTTGTGGGACACATGATTTCCATTACACGAGAGTAGATGTTAAAACTTCATGCTGATTTGAACTCGGCTCTCGCCAAGATAAGCACCAACTAAGACGTAGCTTTACAGTAAACTAATGTGATCCATATGTGTCTCCATCCATTTACGTTTCCTTCCATATGATGATGCAGATATCCTTCTGTCTGGTGTTAATGGCTGAAGTGTAATGCTGGCTCCAGGGATCAGCTTATTTTGCCTCCCTGGCGCATCAGCACACACAACGGCTGCGATGCTGGCTCCGGGGATCAACCACAGTGCGGCCTCCCCAGCGCATCAGCATGACAACCGCCTGGATTGAGCTAAGTAGGGTACATCTCTGGGGTCTTCAAGTGGGCACCTTCCATCCTCAGTGTTTCGTCGACTAGCCCACGACACCTCAAGAGGGCTCGACGGTGATTCTGGCGTCCCAGCATCACCCCCCTCCATCCCCCATATGTCCCTTGTACCTTAAATGGTTTGGGAGTGGTCCCTATCTTAACGAATGGTAGGGCTGTATGTAATATATGTTAGCTTGCATGGTTCAGGGGGCGTGGAGCTGGGGGGGGGGGCTTCTAATCTTCTAATTTTTTAATTTCCTGTTAATTAGTATCTATTTTCTATTTAAGCCCTGATCACCTGCACCTTTTCTGTCTAGTGTTTCGTTTGTGTAGCAAACGCTCAGACGCCGTCGTTTCGTGCTCCACCGCTAATATCTAAACTTCGTTGTCTCGCTCACTGCAGGTTATTTCTCTGCACAGCGCTGCCAAGATATTATCAATAATTTTCCTACCTGCTCAGGTGATCCTTCTTTTCCATCGACAATACATCGACATTCCGGTTGTCAGTGATTGCCTTACTTTAGCTCTATTTAAACCTACCATGAAGCTTTGTCTGCGGAATCTCTCTTTACTCCTCACCTGCAATCAGACGCCCCTCCCCCGCTCCCACAGAGCCAGCACCCCCGATCCCACAGAGCAGCACAATTTACTGTTCCATCAGAAGATCCTGCCCTGAATCTACATCAACTACATTCAACCTTTTAAAGACGTATCCAGCCCATTACAAACTCAATTTCAACCAGTGGCGGCTCGTGATTTGACTGGTCACAACATGCTCCAACTACAGTGCTGTACTGCAACTTTTCCACCGGCGCCTTACAGACCATGGTTACCACGGCAACGCCCTCATTGAATGACTGCGGGGAGTGGTAAGTTGCCATGGTGACCAGGCAGCTTCATCAGGCTCTGCGTGCTCTGTGCCTCGGTACTGCAATCTTCTGGCTTCCTGTTGCTGCGCTTTCACAACTGGTGGAGACGAATTCAACGCGCCGAATCATGACATCTAAATACTGCGTTAACTTATTTATATACATGACTAACTGTCCTAACATGTCTAGAATATTTATTATTCAAATCTAAGGGAATAAGCAAATGTTGTTCTACATAGACAAGGATTTTAATCGTAATAACCTCATACATTCTACCCTGCTTCACTCAAGTCAATGGTTAATTCCAATCGTAACCTCTGGATGGCAGTATAATACCACAAGTTCTGTCTCTATTTTAAGCCGGTTTGCTATCGCTGCCAAGCTCGGACACTGCAGCTTTTCTATCCATTCTTGCAGTTTGTTCTCACTCTGATGGATTCTCGGGAGTTCCCCTCCTGCCTCGACCTTTTTGTCTACCTATATATGAACTGACATTCTTCAATTTCAACTCTATCCCCCCCCCCCCCCCCCCCGCCCATTTGAGGAGATGGTCATGAAGCCACGCACTTATCGTCTTTCTGAGATGCTCAAAATCTACCGTCACATTAACTTCCAGCTTCCCTGCATCAGGCATCCATTCCAGCGACCTCTTCCTGTTCCCGGATTCGTGCTTCCTCATCTGGCTCCTCTCCTCCAAACCGACAAATTTCACCAAGGCACTTTATTCAACCTTCAAAGTTATCATTTCATCAATGTGAGCTGCTAGTCAGATACGGAAACCATGTCCTACAACTATCAACATTTCAGTCAAGTGTCCTCCTATTCTGCAATAGACAATACACTTAGACTGCTCCCGACCAAATCAAGCGATTTTGCAGCAGCCTCAGAGCAACGCATTCTTCATCCTCTCAGGTTCTACAGCGGCCTCAGATCTATGCATTTTCATCTCTGCCCCATCTCTGGCTTCATCTAAATCACCTTAATACTCTCTGCTCTCTACAGCAGGCCACTGCTCATTATTGACAGCACTTCATTATTACTTCCTCAGATCTCTGCACTGTTCAGCAGATCCTGTCCTCTTCTGTTAATTGCTCCTCACTAGAGCAGATCTCTGCTCCCTCTTCAGATCTATTCACTATTATAGCATGCAAAAGTTGCTTTAGTTTACAGTCTAAATCTGTAACTGCACTACTCCAGAGCTTCCAACGCTCCCGCTTTCCTCAAATATGCAGATCGTGGCAGCATTTCCGCAATCAAGGCTAATGCTAATCCCCATCTATTCAAAATACAAGGTGCTAGACTTTCTCAGCAATCTATTCATATGTCCGCAAATCCTCTCAAATATTACAGCATTAATACATGGTGAGGGATGCAATATGAGACTGGAAATCTGTCTTGATTATGAGTTAAGGAGTTCCACTACTAGGAGAATGACTGGAGTTGTGAAACCCAGTCTCTGAATGCGAGTTCACCTTTTCTATTTCAAGCAGACATGATAGTAGCAAACCGCTGATCGATCCCGTATTAACTAACACATTGGATGGTCGACATCTCATCTCTGCCCTCGTTTCCAGAAAATGGAGCACAGAGGGTGCTGAACTTCCCCAGCAGTCGATTTACACATGTTCGTTCAGTTCCAGCTGCTACCTCAACTGTCAGTTCCAGCTATCCTTCTGCCTCTACTTTCAGTATCCAAGTTCCGTCAGCTGGTCCCGTCTGCTGCCGCCCCCCCTTCAAACTCACCAGCTCACCCCTTCACCAGCTGCTATTTGACTGAATCCTACTCTCAGTAACCTCCTTCAATCTGCTCAGCATTTCATATCTGCAGCCCTCGTCCTTCTTCGAGAGCTTCATATTTTACAGCTTGGTCAGGGTTTTCAACGTTCTGTGCCAGAATCGGATTCATCCTATTCCTTCAATCAAACCAGATGTGGAAGGCCTAACTAGAGCCAAATGCGTGGTCATCAACCACCTGGCTCAAGAGCACAACGCTCAAGTGATCCTTCTTCAAGAGACTCACACCAAAGATGACAGCAATATCAAGATACATGGCTACCACCTCACAGGTGCCATTCATCATGCGCACCATGGAGTGGCTACCCTAGTAAAACTTGACAAAAATGCAAAGCACGTAGCCCAATCACCGGACGAAGATACTACACAGTGGATTGCTATTGAAATAGAAGGCTTTACTATTGTCAACATCTACAAACCACCTAGTACCCAGTTCTCCAGTCTTCCAAGCTACCCGCATCCTGTCATCTATGCTGGTGATTTCAATTGTCAACACACCAACTGGGGCTATCGAAAGAGCACACCGGAAGGCGAGGCCCTAGCCGACTGGGCATCCATTCAAGGTTTAACTCTGCTGTTCGATAAGAAACAAGCCAACACGTTCTTCTCTGCCAGGTGGCAAAGTGGAACAAACCCGGACTTGGTGTTTTTCAGCCCAACAAACAACCACATGCCTTCACCACAACGCTCAGTGCTGAGCAGATTTCCGAACTCGCAGCACAGACCAGTAGTCACGTTCCACCCAGCACTTGTGATACCAACCCCAAGTCGTCCATCCGCTCGCTGGAACTTCCAAAAAGCAAATTGGACCGAATTCACCAAAGAAACCAGCTCCTTTCCACTTAAACTTCCAGATCCAAACTCAACTGATGTTAACGACTCGTACTCAAGGTTCTGCAATATGATTATCTCCACATCTAACAATCATATCCCAAGAGGTTTCCGAAAGACCTACATTCCCGGCTGGGACGAAGAATGTACGAACTTAGCCTCTGAACTTGACTTAGCAACCACAACAGAAAGAGCGCAATCCATCGTCTCGGCTCTAATAGAATACCTGGACAACAAAAGGAAACAAGAGTGGAACAACACGGTCTCTGAAATCGACATGAAGCACTCCAGTAGAAGAGCCTGGCAAACCATCAACCGACTGACTGGCCAAAGCCATAAACCACAAATCCAAAACCAGGTCAAAGCCAAAGACGTCGCAAAGGTGCTTGTTGACAATGGCAAACCAACCCACATAGACAAGCAGTTTGCCAGGAAAGTTAAACAAGAGATTCACGACAGTTGGCGAGCCAGCTCAGCAGATGATAACAGTCACAGCAGCTTCACCTATCCTGAACTGATTGCAGTGATTTCCACCCTCAAGGCAGGGAAAGCTCCGGGACCTGACTATTTGCATCCTGAACAGCTTACCCACCTCTCTGCACCTGCCTTAGAATGGCTACTAACATTTTTCAACAACTGCCTATTACTAAACAAAATGCCTAAGATCTGGAGAACAGCAAAAGTCATCACCATTCTTAAACCAAACAAACCACTTGATGACCCAAAAAGCTACCGGTCAATCAGCCTCCTCTGCATCAGCTTCAAGCTTATGGAAAGGCTAATATACAACAGAATAAGCTCTATCGTAGACCCACAGCTCCCAAAAGAACAAGCAGGTTTCAGGCCAAATAGATCAACAACCGACTAGGTCTGTTGTGTGGTCGATGATATCGAACAATGCTTCCAAGAAAAAAAGAAAGCGGGTGCTGTTTTTTGTCCACCTTGCCAATCGCCTTGCTAACATAACAATCAACGTCAAGTGCGAAGACAAAACTATCCCATTTGAGAAAAGTCTGAAATATCTAGGAGTTGTCCTTGACCGCTCACTGACCTTCAAACAACATCTCGAACAAACAGCAGCAAAAATCCAAGCAAGGAACAACCTCCTGCGAAGACTAGCTGGCATTAGCTGGGGTGCAAATTTCACCGTATTACGCACCTCTGTGCTTTCTCTAGCCTTCTCGGTAGCTGAGTATTGCTCTCCTGCCTGGCACAACAGCAGCCATACGAAGAAGGTAGACACAGCCCTGAACAACAGCATGCGCATTATCACCGGGTGTATTAGATCTACGCCCACTGAGCTGCTACCGATTCTCAGCGGCATCTCTCCACCAAATCTTCGCAGAGAAGCAAGTTGCATCAACCTTGCACTGAAAGCCTTGGATGACCCCAACCACCTGCTGCACGATGCCATCTGCAACCGGAACACCACGATCCTCCGCCTAGAAAACCGACACCCACCTTCTAACACAACGAGGCGCCTTATGAAAGAAGCAAATAACGACAATGGCACCAATTGGGCTAACAAAAAGTGGCAAGACGCGTGGAATAATAACAACCACAGACTGAAACAGTTTATCGACAAAGTATCTAACAAACCCGCTGGAAATGACCTACCCAGACAAGCCTGGGTCAAGCTGAACCGACTAAGAACTGGACATGGCCGTTTCCGGGCCACCCTACACAAGTGGGGTCTCACTGATGACCCAATTTGCGAATGCTGCGACGGCAAGGAGCAGACGACCGACCACATTCTATACTCCTGCCCTCACTTCAGGTGCCCCGGCAACTTCACCGGCTTGGATGATGCCAGCCGCGACTGGCTGAGGCACCTGACTGTGACAATATAACTATGTAACTTCTGCATGTTAAGCTCATACGAATCATCATCATCAATCAAACCAGATCCTGGCTTTCATCGTCCACGCTAGGGATTCTCTCTCTTCCCCCATTTTCTCCATACCAGTAGTTCACCTGACCCTACGTGGGATTCTTAAGAGCTTTCCGTTCTGCCTCACCTTCCTGCCTGTCTACATCAATGAACATTCTCAGTTTGCTCATTCTACTCTTCGGAAATGCCACTTCTCCCCATACAAGGATCTACCTATGGATATCATCTACATCTTAGCCTTCTTCGGTCTACTCAGAATCCACAGTTTCATCTGCTGCTAATTTACTTCATCATTCGGTTGCATTCCTCCAAGAGGGATCAATTTCAGCGTGGTCTGTTTATTCAGCTGTCAAGCAGAGTCCCCTATCTGCCTCTGCTTTTTCAACGTCAAGGTATCTCCCCCCCTCACCGGACCCTCAGTTCATTGATTCCTCGCTCCTATAATCACTTGTCACTGGTTCTCAACCCACCTCTCTACCCTCCAGAGCAAGCCTCCCTCCTCGACTCTACCCCCCCCATCATTCTGTATAGGCACAGCCCGCTCTACCGCGAGGGCCAACATCAATCACAGCCAGATCATGAATGTGGGGAGCTGGTCCTCCTACGCGGTGGATTCGTACATTCATTCATCCTCCTCTCGTATAGTTGCTGCTCATTTTTAAAATTGCTTGTATGCGGGGGGGGGGGGGGGGGGGGCGTCCTTTCTGCCGGGGCCACCAGAGGTTTACCCTTAATCAGCCTCAAGGGGTTTTTTCCTCTCCACTGAGCGGCAGGTATACACATAGTCACATCCTACTAACAAATTACTAACCATCCCTCTGTTTGTCCCGTTTGTCCTTCTGGTCTTTTGTTTATGTTATGCGTTGGCATGTGTTGTCTTTGTTTGTCTCACGGTGTGGGAGATTTCGTGAGGTGCTGGGGGTCCATCCTTTGGGGGGCAAGTGAGTCTCACTTCCCCAACCTCAGGGCTAGGCATCCGCCTCCCTTACCTTCAGGGGGGGTTCTCGCCATGAGAGTCAGATCAGCGCTTATCTTACCTCACTTGAGGCTCTGTTCTATTCTGCCTCTCTTTCAGGATGTGGCCACTCGTGCCGAGTCCTATACTAACCTCTATGTCCTTATTTCAGGTCCCAGGCAGCGTGACGTCTCGGCCAATCAGGGGTTTTAAGGGCGCCCCTTACAGAAGTCTCAGATGTTGGGTACCTCTCCCTCTCTCATCTCTTCTCTTGTCCCAGCCTCCGGAACCGACTTCCTCTCGAGAGGCGGCTCTCTGAGTCATAACCCTCGTATGTGTTTTCGGTATGCTGGGCCCTCTGCCCCTGGGATGTGTCGGCATCGCCGCCCTCAGTCAGCAACCACCTTTTCTATCCTGTCTTCAGTATGCTGGGTCCTCTGCCCCTGGGATGTGTCGGCATCGCCGCCCTCAGTCAGCAACCACCTTTTCTATCCTACTAACTGCTCCTTGCTGCTTCTTCTGCCTTATCCTTCACCCCAGCTCACACCCCGTGAAACCATCAAACAAACACCTACAATTCAAACATTTTATCTTTTTACGCTACTTTTGTAAGGCAACAAACGTACAGATAATTATTCCTGATGGGTTAACATTGTTCTAGCATGTCAACAACCATGCCAGGATGCATATAGACATCTGCTGAATTGTCTATAAAATCCTGTTCTGCAAAAGTTTGCTGATTTTCTTTGATTTGGTTCCTCAATATACGGACCCTAAAAACCATGCCATAGAAAACCTGCAGCAGAAAGGAGGGAAAGGGGTTCGAGTTGGTGCAGAAATATTTAGTAAATTATTATTATTATTATTATTTATTTCTTAGCAGACGCCCTTATCCAGGGCGACTTACAATCGCAAGCAAATACAAATACATTCAAGTGTTACAATACAAGTAATACAATAAGAGCAAGAAATACAATAATTTTTGTTCAAGTGTGACAAACCACAATTCAATAATACAGCAGATAATAGTGATAGTTACATCAGGATATGATTAAATAGTGATAGTTACATCAGGATATGATTAAGTACAAAATACTACAGGTTAAACACTTGGCAGATTACAATATTCTGAAGTACAGGATTAAATGCAGTAAAATAGGGGGCAGATAAGAGCAAAATAAAGCACATTTAAATGGGTGATAGTGTCCCAGGATACAACAGAGGAGTTCTACAGGTGCTGTTTGAAGAGGTGAGTCTTAAGGAGGCGCCGGAATGTGGTCAGGGACTGGGCAGTCCTGACATCTGTAGGAAGGTCGTTCCACCACTGCGGAGCAAGGGTGGAGAAGGAGCAGGCTCTGGAGGCAGGGGAGCGTAGCGGAGGTAGAGCCAGTCTTCTAGTGCAGGCGGAGCGGAGAGGTCGAGTGGGGGTGTAGGGAGAGATGAGGGTCTGGAGGTAGCTGGGTGCAGTCTGGTCAAGGCATCTGTAGGCTAGTACAAGAGTCTTGAACTGGATGCGAGCGGTGATCGGGAGCCAGTGGAGCGAGCGGAGTAGTGGAGTAGCGTGGGCGAAGCGAGGCAGAGAGAACACCAGGCGGGCAGCAGAGTTCTGGATGAGCTGGACTTGGAACAAAGATAAATATACAAACTAGCGTCCCAATTGCAGTGCGATAAAGTGATATTTAATCCACCCCAATCATATTAGATTTACAGTTACAATCTACCCCACTTAAGTGTATATCATTTAAATGTATATCCTTTCTGCATATCAAATTTCAAAATCCAAACCCATTACCAATGCTGCATCATTACATTTACCTCGTTAAAGTGTAATAATGTAAGTGTATATTCCCGTTTTACTGTATATCGATGATACCGTTAACTGAGCATGTGCATTGTGAACTAATGTAAACAGCACAGGCCCGGTGTCAGGAATGGGAACACTTGGAATACATTCCCGCACCGAAAAGGCTGCAAAAAAGGAAACTGGAAGACTTTTCATTAAGAGACTGTGAAGGACTATGGTGTGCTAAAATCAACACAGCATTTGTTAAAGGTACGTCGATAGTGATGTGTGTTCAGTTTTCAAGTAGGCTAATATTAGAGGTGTGACAAGACTATGCATGAATACAGTTTTCAGCACGAATATGGTACGTTATCTGCTATGTAAAGACAGCATTTAAGTAGCATTTATTTCTAATGAATTCTTGAAAGTTAAAAGGGGTATTTTGTGAATCTGCATCACTGTGCATTGTTTACCATTTACTATACATTTCAATAAAATATGTTATAAACTGATGGTTTTAAGTTTGCTTATTCAGGTAAAATAATTAATTGTTGGCCTGAATTAAGTGAAGCCTCAAGGAAATGGTAAATACTTAGGACTGAATGCATTTTGTTACTGGTATAGTAATATTTTATAATAAGAATTGGGATTTCAGATCACCAACCTGCTTAAGCGTTTACTCCATTTTAAGTGTATAAACATTTGTGGAAAATAGATTATACGTTTAGCAGGTTAGATTGTATTATATTTCTGAGATATTGCTATTGAGATATGGTTACAATGTGGGGCAAACCTAAAAAGAGGTAAATGGCTAGATGTGGCTGTAATCCCCTCCAAGTTCTTTCTTTGAAATGCCTGAAGAAATACAGTCAGGGAAGTGCTCTTTATCATCAGTCTTTCACATTCATGAAGTATTGATAAACCACCCAGACTGACTGCTCCCTCCAGCCGAGCGCACGCTGCAGCTGTGATGGGAAGTAAAGATTAAGCAGCTATCAAACTAAAATAATCATAGTCTTCTGGGAGGAACTGCTTTTTCGTGACAGCTGAGTGTTACACACCAAGACTGCCAATATTCAATGGCGCCCCTGTGCTCCTTATCTGACCTTACAGAGGGAGAGCACACGAGCCAGTGTGGTACAAGCAAGGCAAATCCTACTCTAGATAAAGACTAGATGGACATCTAACGTAAGAGCAAACAAAATAATTCCACTAACTCTGTTTATATACAACCGGTTATATTTCTTATTGTTTCCAATAGCATTTCAAAGTGTAAGCACAGTGACAGTATTGTAAAGCACAAAGGGGTATGATAATGCATAATATATGGGAAAGCATGGAAAGCTGCAAATGTACTGTCGACCTCCCAGAAGCTTCACGCTTTGACTTGCTATCCCTGTAATCAATCACTGCTTTTCCTGTGACTGGCGTGTTTTCAATGTCAGCTGTGTTCCTTCATGCCTCCTCTTGAAGTAGAATTCAGTGACCCGGTAGTGAAGCATTGAAATATCTGCAAGGAGTGATCGATCATTTTTTTTCACTAATAGCGTTGAAAAAAAAAAAAAAAAACTACTACTAAAAAATCAAATCCACTTTTACCATAATGTGTGCGTCTTTTGTATACTGTAGGAGACCTGTTGTGAGACCTAGAAAATGAGGACGACTGACTGGAATTATTGTGTTAGCTCTATGGAAGTTAGTAAAAAAAAATGTATATTTTTTTCAACCCTTTTAAAAAGGAAGTAGATTGAAATGTCATTTTAACAGTTTTTTTTTTGTCTATTATGGTATTTACAATCGTTCTGAGTAGAAAAATATTGAGTTTTATTTATGTTTTCCCTGTATGACTGGGCAAAATGCTGGGAACTCTTTTGAAAAGCCCAGCACTTCTAATTCCTCTTGCACCTCACTGCGTTAATGCAATCTCCATGGCTACCAGTAGGGTCCTTTTAGTTGGACCCCTCACTGTTTTTTTGTTTTTATTTTAACTTTGGTTGTACTCAAGTACTGTAACACTCAGACGTGTCAATGTTATTAGTGTTATCATTAACATTGTGTTTGTACCATGTCATGTGCTGTCCAGACTGCAGTGTGTGAGATCAGATACAGGAATAACTGACAGAATCAGGTTGCTTAAAACAGAGTGGTCAAGGGACGCTACTGGTAACCATGGAAATAGCATTGTGAGAATAAGGAAGTTCAAATTAGAAGTTCCGGAAACTCTGAGAAGGAGATGGGCTTTCCAACACCGCTCAAATCACATAAGAAAAAAACCAATAAAACTCAATATTTGAGCGACGGCACGCTGAACTACTCAGAACGTATATAAACATCATTCAAAGGTTGTTAAAATGTCATTTGAAGCTAGTTGCTTTTTACCTCCTTTTATTGTGCTGAGAATCTTTTAGTTTCTTTTACAAACCAAATGGCGAAAACGTAAAAAGAAAAAAAATAGTGCTCTTAACAACAGTGTCGTCGCTCCTTCCTGTTCATCAGAATAGTCGGCCTGAAGATTATGTTAAAACAAGGCCACGGTCAACATGCAGCTACCGACACCAACATAAGGCACAAAACCTACAAGCATATATAGGAAGCTACTGCAAATCGAAATCAATACATTAGGTCTTGAAACAAAAATGCTATCCCTCTTCTTTAAAGATAAGATCTGGTACTTTTTTGTTTACAAATGAACCCCTGGACACATGCAAGGATAGATGGACACTCCCATATACACCAAAATCTAAAACTCTCAATACCTTAAGCTAAATAATTACGGTTCCAAATTCCATCCCAATTGGATTAGAGATTTTCCAGATATATGGATGTACACATCACTGCCTCCACTATATTAACCCTGTGGAGATAATAAGAGGCAAGAAATGAATTTTAAAATTAATATTTTTACAGAAACTTCTGGTTTCTTATTGTCCTGTTAGAAATACAATTGAATACAGTGGTGATTAATCTTTGAGCTACGTTTACGTTTACATTTTATCTGCACCAGGGTCATGTATTCACTTAGTGCAGATAAAACGTGGATTGTTTCAAAACAGGATAGTTATTGCAGGGCAGCCATTCAAAAAGCCATCCAAAAAGCTCTGTCAGTGCCTCGTAGCTCTGTTTACTTTCTCAAATCTAAATGTTACATTATTTAAAGAAGGCAGCAATTTACAATGTTAAAAAAAATCATACCTGACTGAGGCAACACTCTGAAACCATAAAGTCAAATACAAAAAGGTGACATCATAACTTGATGGCATTCTCTTCATCCCTCTTTTCAATGATGCATTAAGGCTGGTAAGGATTTCAAAACAAATACAGCTGTTTTTTTTACCTGGGTGTTAACAATAAAGCCGTATATAATAGAGGCATGCGAGAGGTTATGTCAACACTTGTACCCGTGCCGATAAATATATATATATAACAAAGAGACACTGCTCTCGCATTTTCTTAAATGAAGGTCTGTTTACTCAGTAATGGAAAGGCAAACAAAGCACAGCTGAGATGACACTAATTAATAATACCTGTTGCCAAGGACACTCGAACCCTGCGCACAGAAAGTGAAAAAGGTAAATAGAACTATAAAAAGTGGTAGTTTAATAGTGATAATGGCATTGCTGTGGTGTGAGCCCCGGTCTCAGGCATTATTGACTTGGAAGTTCCATTATTACTTCATAACACAATTAATGAAACACAGCTATAGCAGAAGCATATTTTATGATCAAGGTCATTTCAGCTAATCGGAGCAGAAGGGAAGGGTAAGGGAAGGAAAGGGGGTTTATTTTTTATTTCATAAATTGAAAAGGGAGGAGTGAAGTCACCCTTTTGCTTCTCCACTCTCATGCAACTACAAAGGAATGACTGTTGTTCACAGTACTAATACTGTCTGTCTGTGTCACCGAGTCCCCACCAGCTGTGAATTCTGAAACAAACACTGCCTTATTGCAATTGAAGGTTACATTTTAAATGATGTTGTGTGTCAGTTAGGTTACTCTGGTTGTTTGTGGACTTTCTTTGGGTAAGAAGATCACAAACACAAGCTCCAGACAACACTCAGGGGCTTACAGAACTAAGGGAAAACTCTAAGACACAGGCTTCCCATGGCATTACGTTTACCAGGCACAAAGGCAGAAGAATCCCAATTCTCTTTGCCTTAGAAATAAGAATGGCAGGTGGTGACCTTGTTGTAGTCAGTCTGTGACTCCTGGCTTCACAGCGATCAGTAATCCCTTTGTTTTTGAATCTGGACAATCCTTTTAAGTCACTGTAATTACACATACTGTAGTAGGCAAATGAATCCCTGTGTGCCGCCCAATTCCCCTCTGTAACAGTGTTGTTGTTTTACCATCTCGTGTAACGTGTGAGTTGGGGTGGGGGGGCGGGAGGGCGGGAGATACATGATTCAAAGGGCAGGATGAGTCTTGTCAGGGAAAGAAAAATCAGAAATTCCTTTTTAAATCACTTCATAGGGATTGAGAAATACATTGTCTGTATCAGGAGTTCACCAAGCTTCACATGATAAAATATAACTATTGGGTCTTGAAAAGAAAAATCTCACAAAAAGGAGCAAATATACATTAGTTTTAGTGTTTGGAATTTAACTTACAAATACCAGAAAGCTGTAGACATATACATTGTGGAGCTGCTGTATGTTATTGTGGCTCTTGTCAATACTGTTGCAACAGCTTTCAAAAGAAATTAAATCGCTTCAGCCTTGGAAAAAAAAGGGAAAGAAAGAGGGGACTTGATTGAAGTCAATACAGTTAGAAATGGTATAGATAAAGTTAACCCATGACACTACTTCCAATTCAGCACCGAGTGTAGAACAAGAGGGTACAAATGGAAGATAAGGAATACAAGTTTAGAACAGAAGGTAGGAAGCCCTTTTTTATGCAGAGAGTTATACATACATGGAATAGCCTACGAGGTGACATAGCAGGATCTAAGACACTGGCAACATTTTAAAAACTACTAGAATCTGTCCTATTAAATTAGATATCCTAGTAGGGGCGAATGGTGTGCTAACAAGGGACAAGCCTGATGGGCTGATCGGCCTTTTATAATTCCCAGACGTTTCTTATGTTCATTCTACTTGCATGTTATGCTTTTAATTCTACCAAGTGATATTATGTATTTAGTTGTATGGGACTGATTTGAAGGGAGTGCAATATTATCTCTGGTTCCGCTTTTCTTCTGTTAATGAAACTTTTTGTAAAAAATCTGTGTACACTCAAGTACAGTAATAAAGCAAAGAACCAAAGGATGTTGAACACAGCAGGGACCAGTGATAATGCTGCTATTAGTTAGCACTCCAACCACAGTGACCTCATAGATGTTATTATTAGCAGCTTGTGCCATTCACTTCCATTATATGCTGTCTGGGACATTTGAAAGGGGTGATAAAAACAGATTTGAAACTCAGGCGACTTGGGATCAGGGCGTGTTCAGTACATTAAAGTTATTTCTGTAAAATGGTTAATTGACGTAACTGCAATATAATGTACTGAAGGCTTCTGTAGCACACATTATAGTGTAAGAGCACCCCATATCACCCACTGAATCACTTGCATTGCATTTCAGACATGTATTCTGCAATATATAAAATATGCTATAGACTGTTACAGTCTTTGATAAAATAATGCTACCTCCAAGGCTTTTGGGCTCTTTCAACTCTTACTGGCCAGTTGTCAGATTGACAGAGATACAGGACACCATCTTTAAGCACTCCATTGCTGAACTTCTCCAACTGTCTAACTCCGAGCCAAAAAATGATCAATCTCGAGTCGATCACTCAGGAACAGCAAATCAAGTAATGTATGCTTCTAAGTGTTCGGTGGCTACCTCTGATCCAGATAAGAGTGTATTTCTCACGCACTCTTTGCTGTGTCAGGCCCACAAGCTATAACTACTTACTGTATAAACATATTATACGTAATTAAACCTAAATTTAAAAAAAAAACACACAAAGCTGATATTAACACATTTCATCTCTTTACTGTATGTAGAGTCTATGGTGGTTTAAACATTTACATTTCTTTGTCATTGACATTCTAAGTCTGAGATCTACACTGTTAGCAAAATTATAAATGTGGTTCCCTTTCAAGTCGAAGACGACCACCAACATTAAGTATGGGATATTCCCTGCCATAGAAGTAGGTAATACTGAGCTCTCTATATCAGAGCTGCCGAAGGCCCCTTCCTGTGATGACGCACGCGGTCCCGCCTACCGAGGGTACAAAACCGTCACTCACCGGAAGATCTCCCTCTTTTTCCTTCTCAAGACGGTAAGACCTCTGTGTCTAGAACTGAGCGTGTTGATAGGAAGATCCCTCGAGTCGATTCGGGTCGGTTGTAGTTCCTAGCATTCGTGCTGAAAGCTGGCTTGCCGCTTTCCTGGAATTAACGACTCTTGAAAAAGACTGAGTCTTTCATCTTTCTGTCTTTCAACGGCCCCCCTTGGTGGCCCGCTCTCTTTTTACTGTCTGTCGTATGTGAGCGGCTGTCTGTGCAGCCACCCGCGAGTGAGTTGTCTTTTCCTAAAGAGAGTTACACAAGTATCCTCCTCGGGGCCAGGCCTGGCCGTATCCCCGCTGTCGAGTGACCCAGCTGCGCTCCCTTCCTCGGGGCTAGGTACTGCCGTATCCCCGTCCGAGCGGAGCCGGCGGCTGAACCTGACCGCTGTGGTGAGTCGGTTCATGTGTGTTCGGTGTGCTCTCTCTCTCTTTCCTTCCTTCTTATAAACTGTAATTTTTGCTTGACAAAAACTTCACCCACCGCGGTTTTGGCCTCTGTCCCCCCCCGGTACACGCTATGCGCTGACCAGGTGTGTGTGTTGACCACGCGGTCTGGGTACGCACTTTGCTTAGCGTCCTCTCTGGTGCTGCGGTACCGCGGCGCACGCATAGCCTGATTTCTCTTGAAATTATCCGACGCAAGGGTAGGAGACTTGGTCCCAGTACGCAGTGTACGCAGAACGATATTCACAGCGCACATAACGTGCAGGTGCTCGTTGCTCCTTCCAAAAAGTTATGCACAGAACGCAGGGTACGCAGTTTACGCTCCCACTGCGCGAGGCGTCTAGAACGTTCGAGGCAAGCAGTGCTGTGCACGTTGCGCTCGTTCTAAAGTACAGTTACGCACAGTGCGCACGGTACGCAGTTCACGCAGTGTACGGTACCCATTGCAAGGCTTTTGGGACGCTCGAGGCAAGCAGTGTGGTGCACGTTGCGCTCGTTGCGTAAGTACTGCTCTACTAGCGCATAGCTCGTGGTGCTGCACGGTAATACCAGTGTGCACTGAGCTCAGCTCAAGCGCTGCACACGGTGTACATATTACACGGTGCAGGCGTAGTTGTTTGTACACTAGTGCCCATACGCTGCGTAGTAGACGGTGCACTTGTGCCCACGGTACCCGGCGCAGGGTAAGCGGTGTTAATAGCCTTAGCTGTGGCGCTAGCGAATTTTACACTGTGTTAGTACCTGTGGGTCAAACGCAGTGAAAGCAGTGCTTAGTGCTATGCACAAGCCAGACGTCCTGTCTCAGGACTCTCTGCCTAGCATCTCGAATGTAGTACACAGTGCGCTTGGGACGCACGGGTTATTGCGTAAGCACTGCTCAACCTGGCACATAGCTCACGGTGCTGCACAGTATCTGTGAAAATAGGATACCCGATGCGCACGGGGCTCAGCATACCTTGCTGTAACGCTAGTGAGTGGACACACTACGTTAACACTTACCAGTGTTCAATGTAGTGTGAGCAGTGCCTCAGTGCTAATGCACAAAGTCAGCACCATATCAGGAAGTCCTTCCCTGTACGGCCTGCGACGCATCATACCCACAGGACGTATGGTGCTCGGTAGGCAGGTGCTTAGTACATCAGGGCGCATAGCACCTCGGGTGCTCGATGCACGAGGTGCCTCGTTGCCTTCTGCCTGCAGAAGGTGCTTCACTCCGCGGTAAGCTACGCGCTGCCCCGGTCGTGTGACTGCACGTAGTCCAGGCTGGACACCCCTGTCCAGTTACTACGCTGTGTTTACTCTTTTTTCTGCTTAACAGCCTACATCGCTTTGCGATTGCAGTCTGCTGAAAGCCTTACAGCGATCGCTGTTTTCTGCTTTCCCCTGCTATTTAATCGCCCTGGATAAGGGCGTCTACTAAGGAATAAAATAATTATAATATCGCAGTTTAAAAGAAAAAGAGACATGTGTTCCTCCACTGGGCCCCGGCTCTGCCGTGCCCCGCTGTGGAATTGACTCTGCTGGACTGCCTCAGCCCACCCTCTCGGTGCGCTTAAAATATTCAGTTCACCCGAGTTGCCATGGTGTCTGCTTTACTACCCTCACGACTTGCTGTTGTTTTTTATTTCACTGCCTTGCATTTTTAAAAATAATAAAAAACGATACAAGCGCGATTCCTCCATCGGGACCCAGCTATGCTGAGCCCCGCAGTCGAGATGCTTATGCCGGCTTGTCTCAGCCAGCCTACTCGGTGCGCTGTTTAAAAGCAGTCACACGCGCTGCTGTGGTGACCGCTATTTTACCCTCACAACCTTGCTGTTGTGTGTGTGTTATGTGTTTTTTCTTTACTGCCTTGCAGTTTAGAAAAATAAAAAAATAAATAAATAAATAAATAAATAAATAAATAAAATGTAGTATGATATCCACCGGCAGCTCTGCTGCGCCCCGCTGTTGAGTTACATACGCAGGCTTGCTTCAACCCGCATACTTGGTGGGTTGGAAAAACAAAACAAAATCAGTTAACCGCGTTGCCGTGGTGACTGATATTTTTACCCACACAGCTTCTGTGGTGCGTGTGCACATTTGTTTCTTACTGCCCGGCAGTTAGAAATAAATAATAAGCTGATTCTTCCACGGGAACCCAGCTCTGCTGTGTCCCACGGTTGAGTTGAATCCACCGGCTTGTTTCAGCCCGCCTACTCGGCACGCTTGGTCACCCGCCTGGCATGGTGAATGTGTTTCTCCCATAGCTGAATGGCTGGGTATAAGCCTGTATGTTCCTGTTACTGCCTTTGCAGTTAAAAAGAAATAACAGGTTGCAGCTCCTTGAGCCTGTGCTCCACCCTGGCATACGCTATGCGCTGCCAAGTTATTATTATTATCCGCGTTGTGTGACTGCACGCGGTCCAGAACCAGGTTATCGCCACTCTGCACCATGGTGCAGCACCG
Source organism: Acipenser ruthenus (assembly GCF_902713425.1). Classification (NCBI taxonomy): domain Eukaryota; kingdom Metazoa; phylum Chordata; class Actinopteri; order Acipenseriformes; family Acipenseridae; genus Acipenser; species Acipenser ruthenus. The sequence goes on along the minus strand of NC_081198.1, from coordinate 31,194,634 downwards.
TGCGCTCCCCTGTACTGCTCTCCCAGTTGCCTACCACAGCCACTCGAGTCTTGGTATCCACCCCGGTGTATGCTTTGCGCTACCCCAGGTTGTGTTGACTTTACGCGGTTAAGGCCCCCCCAGTCGGCGCCCTCGGTGTTTAGATGCTCCATGCCTCAGTGCTTAGCACCACAGCATGTGAATAATACCTGCACTCGGTGCCCCGATGCTTCGGTGCACCAGTACTGTATTCTACCTCACTCAGTGTCCTCGGTGCATCTGCACCCTTGGTGCCTGAGTGCTTCAGTACACAGCTGAGCTGTACGCGGTGCTGGGCCTGGCCAGGCAGCAGGCTCAAGCCCTTTCTGTGGCCCTAGCTCAGCCAATAGCGCCGGTCCTGGAGCTGACCCCGCCTGCACCGGTGGTTGCCCCGGATGTTACGCGCTGGCATCTGCCGTACTCGCCAGGTTTTTTGTATACCTATGTGGAAGTATTTTCAAGCTTGGTGTCTGGCTAGAAGCCATGACCCCATCACTTGCCCTAGGCCAGTCATATTGCAGTTCCTGCAGGAACTGCTTGGTGCTGGAAGGTCACCTTCCACCTTGCAGGTGTATTCAGCGGCTATCTCTGCTTGCCGTGCCCCCGTAGATTCTATGTCTCCGGTTGCGCATTTTTGGCTACCCATTTCCTTAAAGGCGCACGGTGATTACGCCCTCCTAGGAGGACTGTTCTCCCCGAATGGAGCCTTAATATTGTACTAAAGACTCTCACGAAGGCCCGTTTGAGCCCTTAAACTCCATTGAGCTGAAGTATCTGTCTATGAAGACAGCCTTCCTCTTAGTTATCACCTCCGTAAAGCGGATCAGTGAGCTGCAGGTGCTGTCTGTGCACAGCTCCTGCATGCGCGTGTGGGAGGATGGAAGCAGAGTGTCGCTGCGCACCAACCCCGCTTTCGTCCCCAAGGTGATTACAGCTTTCCACATTAACCAGTCTGTGGAACTGGATTCTTTTCATCCACCTCCGTTGCTTCAACGGAGGATAAGAGATTTAATTTTCTCTGCCCAGTGCGGGCATTGAGATGTTACGTGCTTAGGACAAGAGCGCTGCGTCAATCTGACCAGCTCTTTGTCTGTCACGGAACACAGACCCTAGGACAGCCCCTCTAAGCAGCATCTGTCACACTGGATTGCAGACACGGTGTCGACTGCATATGATGGTGCTGGGTTACCCCCACCTGGTAGAGTAGCTGCGCATTCGACTAGAGGGTTGGCTACATTGTGGGTCCTTTTTAAGGGCGCTTCGATGTCTGCGGCTAGCTGGGCTACGCCGCATACTTCCACCAGATTCTACCGCATTAATGTGGTAGATCTTGCTGTGCCGTCTGTGGGCACAAGGGTCCTTGAGGGTGTAAGTTCACACCGCTAACCTCTGGGTTAGACAGCGCTTGTGCGTCCCTCATATGCTGCCGTTCCTTCTCCCTCGCAACGGCTCTGGTATACATTATCCCATACTTAATGTTGGTGGTCGTCTTCGACTTGAAAGAGAACGTTAGGTTACTTACCGTAACCCTGGTTCCCTGAAAGAGAAGACGACTACCAACCATGAGGTCGCTTCGGTCGCCCTCACGGGTTCGGCGGAAAAAGAGGGAGATCTTCCAGTGAGTGACGGTTTTGTACCCTCGGTAGGCGGGACCGAGTGCGTCATCACAGGAAGGGGCCTTCGGCAGCTCTGATATAGAGAGCTCAGTATTACCTACCTCTAGGGCAGGGAATATCCCATACTTAATGTTGGTGGTCATCTTCTCTTTCAGAGAACCAGGGTTACGGTAAGTAACCTAACGTTACTGCTATAGTTTCCAATGTGGTCATGACTTATAATACAGTACTAGCATTGCCATTCAAGTGTTCAGAAAGTAAATATTACAAGTTTAACAATAGCCTGACACTGATCTGCTTTGGCGACAGCAAACAAAATACAATTCATAGAATATTTTAATTTCAGTGTTTTCTTTCTTTAAGCGAAATGGCTGACTAAAAGTTGAAGTGACACTGATAGTGATACCTCGATAAAGGTAGGAGTACCCGGCTATAAGGCCTACTCCGAAGAAAAAAAGTAAACACCTGTGGAAATTCAGACAGGAATCGGTTATAACCGTCATACACGTGGATTAGGAAAAGTGCAAACGGTTTTATACATTAGGTAGAAAAGATTTTTAGATACTGAGGTGAGAATGATAAAGTATAAAATATATAAATATGCATCCCCCCCCCCCATAAAAAATGGCAGGTGTCCCGTTTTTGCATTTTTAAAAGGTGGTCAGGGTGATTTAAAATATCCTTTTTTTGTTGTTGTTGTTGTTGTTAAGGACATTTTTTAAGCCATTTGGGATTAATTGAATCGGGTTCATGGAATGTTTTTCAACATTTAAGAGAGGGTTTAGTTATTAGTTTTAGTTTTTCAAACCAGTAGAGAATGACACAGAACCTAAGATAATGTTTACAAACACTCTTCAAAAAGTCCTTCACAAAAATCCTTAGAACAGTCCTAAAAGTTTAAAAACAGTTCTTTCTCGACATTTTACCATTCGCTAACTATAATTCACTAAATTAATTCACTGTTAGTGCATGTTGACGATAAACTGTAAAAGTTATTTATTTTCCTGTATAAGAGCCTTTAATCAATTCGCTGTTTTCAATATTTCATGTTTATTTGATGTGTCAGATAGTGAATAAAGAGCCAGCGTTGTTGATCCCGGTATTGCCTGGGATGCTTGACTTAAGAGACACCCTGACCCTGTATATCAGAAAAAAAGTTTAACAAAGAAAAGTGTATTCACAATTCTCAAAACTCTATTTGACAGCTGCCCCCTAATTTATACAGCAACCTTTCATTGATGAGGCTGCTCATGTATTTTTATTGTGCAGATTCATTGAAACTCACTGTGCTAAGTGACACTTGAGTCCTCGCCGGTCCCTTTGCATTCTCGGAGAAGCATACTGATCAGGCAGGAGCGGAACCGCTCTGCTGTCGCCATGGCAATCAGGGAAACTCGTCAGCCAGCTGATGTTCACACTGAAACTGAGTGCGAGATTAAGAAGGAGAACACTGTTCCTTCTCTGGACAAGGCCAGCAGCTTTATTATATTAGACCATAGTCAATAGCGTGCTTAACCCCTGTGCATATTTATTTTGTTCTGAGAAAGCACTGTTGTTCGGTACTCAAAGAAAAAGCAACTTGGCATGTGTGTGTGAAATACCCCTGCTATCTTATCTATTCTACTTTGTATCGTTTTCTGCTGCATTCGGCAAATCCTGGTGACTTTTTAAAAAGCTTAAAGCACTTCCGTTGTCTTAATACACCTCTACGAAACATGTCTTCTCTCTAAGTACAGCTGGTACACCAGTGCAACTGCTAACCTGTCCCTCTGCAACACTCTGCTCCTAGTGGAGGTAAAATCGTTTCAAGAAGCTGTGTGGTCTCAACATAGCTTTTAGGATTATGTCTAACCTCCAAGGTCCTCTGGTACACCATTAACCTAGTTGATGTGAGAAATTTCACATTTGTTCTATGAGGTATTTCTCACTGATTTATTTCTTATATCCACAAGAGGCAGGATGAATGGTTAACAGTTATGCTATGGTACCAGATAAGCAATTGTTGACCCAATTTTATATTGCATTTTTACACTGTGAAATATGCTTTTTTTCAAGACTGCTTTTTTCCTATAATAAGAATAACATGTCTCTATGCTTTGGCAGTAACATTGGTCCATCTTATCAGCGCAGAAACACTCTTAACAGCATCTGGTTGTGCACTGGTTTGAGGTGCAATATAATGACCAGCATTATGGAGGGTGATTCGGTCACACAATCACCCACAAGCAGGCCCCCTGAGTCACTGAGATCCTTCTCATCCATGTCTCTTTCACTTCTCTGAAGTATCCTTCTCATTTGTCTTAAATCTCATATATGCCTGGAACATTTCTCCTAAAACGACACAATATGACATATTACAATATTTTCCCTGTGGTTCTGCTTTATTATGATTGTGGTGAAATAGTTGAACGCCTCTCACAGAGGATATAAGTTGAGTGGATCACATGACATGTCACGTGACCACATATATTTTCATATACGCAGATTTGAGGGTTTGCTAAGTTTATCTTCATTGGGCAATCAGTTTATAATAAACAAACCAGCACCAAGACATTTTAAAAAGTAAAAAAAGTCATTTGGGCATTCAAGGGTTAACTGATATTAAACAACATAAATATCTTTCATTAAAAAAAAAAATCTGGAAAACTGGTGAGTTGATTAAGTTTAAATACCATGAAGCTCAACTTGTCCAGACATGAATGATAAAACAATAACAGTACTTTTTCCACATGAAAAAACAGTGCTGAGTCATTCGGTAAGAATGCAAGCTGCTATTCGGAGCACTGCTTTTCTTTGAAACACTGTTCTAGGAAGATATTGCTTATGCTCAATTTCTAATACAATCGGGAGCTTCCTCTGAAGTTGATGTGTCAGGATTGACAGAAAACAGATTCTATTGTGTACATCTGTAGAATACAACTACAACTGTTTAAATAACGTACCTGTATTTTTTTTTATTTATTTTCTTTGTTAACATCCTAACAACTTTTTACACTAATAATTTTAAAATTTGTTTCAAAGCTCTTTCATGGCACTGGGGTTGAGAACTGTTCTGCAGGAAGAGCAATAAAAATTAAAAAAACCAAAAAAACATAACAACAAGTGCTCAGGCTTTTCTTTTCCGTACCACATCATGGATTGTTATTGCTGTGTTACCTGTTTGACAATGTGGACAATAATCTTAATACTATCAGTGCACTAGAGCGGACATTTTGAAAAGAGCTTTGAAACAAACTTCAAAGTTATAAGTGTAAAAAGTTGTCAGGATGGAGGGAAAACATATCGATCAACTTTCAAATGTAACCCTTGCATTTTCTTTAATGTAATTAGTAAGTTATAAATGTATCTTTCTTGTATAATCTTTATGTAGTTAATTATTCATTCAGTATTACAAATCCTCCCATGTACCGTGTACCTCCTTATTGACACAGTTTTCCAATAATACCCAGGGGCTTCCTACGTGTCTCTCTGATTTGATGTAAGTCAGTTAAGGCTGGTGTTACGCATGATTGAGCTTGTTTGCTTGCACAATAAACAGGTTTTAATGATGTTTCAGTCATCTCCAGGTATATATAGTATGTTACTTTAAAAGTAATGTTGTATGAAGGTATTTTGTGTGCTCCTCAAAAATGAACACAGTACCGTTACAAAGAACCCTAATCTACAGTACAACAGTAAAGAAAGGCAGGCTGTGATTCTAGGGGTGATCTCTGACAGCGACAGCATCTCACCCCAATAGAATCCGGCTCCCGGTGACAGCATGGGCCAAACGGTCTAAATCAGTCACTCAGTCCAAACTCAATCATCCCCACATTCACCACAATACCCATCTGAGTGTTGCCTTCCCCCTTTGAGTATATCACATGACAAAGCATTGAGGTCCCTCTTTTTTATAATGTGTTATTGCTTGGCAAAGAACCATAACCATGACAAAACACCCCAGGAGAGACCAGGAGCACTGCTACACATCAGCTAAATGTAAACATGTCTTGTGGGACAGTGGCCTTTAACTGTAGTCATCAATAGGGCCTTACCTTTCCATTGAAGGAAAGAGCATATTCTTCTTAAAGGGTACTGTGGCAATGTGCCCCGTCCCTGTGTGCATTTGTGTGTTGCGTGCGTGTGTTAATGTTGGTGTATAGTCATTGGTACACGGGATATAAACGGGTCTGTGTTTCACGTGTATTTAAAAAGTGTATATTTGTATTTAGGCACGGGATTGCACATCACGCACGTGCATTTAAAATATAATATGCGAGCACGGGGTTGCACAGAATTAATTCACGTGCTGGGATTCAAGTGAATAATTAATTAGTAATTGAATCCCAGCACAACAGTATATATAGAGACACGTAGCATGCAGTCGGGGTTAGGTGTTCGGTGAGTGGAGAACGGGATTGGAGACGGAGGTGAAGTAAAATAATAATAATAGTAATAGTAATAGTTAACGTGTTTTCACTCACCGTGTTTGTTCGTCTGTCTGTCCTGCACCGTCTGTTTAGCGTTTAGTCGTTTTGTATGTCTGTTTATTTTGGCGCAAGTGCCGTGTCCTGTTTTGTGTACCGTTTAAAACCTTTTTATTTGTTAATAAACGCTGAGTGCAGCCATTGCACTCAGCTCATCATCACCACCGTCTCTGTCTGTGTATTCCTGTCTGGTCTGACGCCACCCACTCTGGCCGTGTTTGTGACACGTGGTGTCCTGCGTGGGATCGACAGCGCCTCCAGGACTCAGGCCAGAGCAGGAACCGCAGTTTTGGATTTAAAAAAAAAAAATACAAAAAAAAATGGCAGAAGACGCCATCAAAGTGCGGGACTGGATGCTGGAAAATGCTGGGCTGGAGGCCCAGTCTATACCAGTAGTCGTCCAGTTCCTGCAGTTTATGGATAGGGAACGATGGGAGGCTTATGCAAGGGAACAGACCGTAAGCACCTGGGAGGAAGGTGTGGGTTTGGTCCTCAGCTACCTGGAGGCAATTATAAGTGGAACAGCAGCCCAGGTAGCAGTCCCACCAGCAGAGGAAGAATGCCTGCTGTCTCCGTCTCCACCAGCAGAGGAAGAATGCCTGCTGGTTTTGCGTCCACAGCCCGAGCGGGAGGAGCCTGAGTGTCCACAGCCCAAGCGGGAGGAGCCCGAACGTCCTACGCCTGAGTGGGAGGAGCCCGAACGTCCTACGCCTGAGTGGGAGGAGCCCGAACGTCCTACGCCTGAGTGGGAGGAGCCCGAACGTCCTACGCCTGAGTGGGGGGAGCCCGAGCGTCCACAGCCCAACAGGGAGGAGTCGGGGCGTCCACAGCCCAAAAGGGAGGAGTCGGTGCGTCCACAGCCCGAAGAGAGGGAAGTCGGGGCTTCCACAGCCCTAGGACCCAAGCTGCCAGCAGAGGGTGAATACCTGCTGGTCCCACCTCCACCAGCAGAGGGTGAATGCCTGCTGGTTCCACCTCCACCGCAGTGGGAGGACTGCTTGCCCCTCCCACCTCCACCAGCAGAGGGTGAATACCTGCTGGTTCCACCTTCACCGCAGTGGGAGGACTGCTTGCCCCTCCCACCTCCACCAGCAGAGGGTGAATACCTGCTGGTTCCACCTCCACCAGGAGGAGAGGAGCTGGAGCTGCCTCTGCCTCCACCACCGCCAGGAGCAGAGGAGCTGGAGCTGCCTCTGCCTCCACCACCTCCAGGAGCAGAGGAGCAGGAGCTGCCTCTGCCTCCGCCACCACCACCGCAAGGAGCAGAGGAGCAGGAGCTGCCTCTGCCTCCACCACCACCACCGCAAGGAGCAGAGGAGCAGGAGCTGCCTTTGCCTCCGCCACCACCACCGGAAGGAGCAGAGGAGCAGGAGCTGCCTCTGCCACTTCCAGGAGCAGAGGAGCAGGAGCTGCCTCTGCCTCCACCACCGCCAGAAGCAGAACAGCAGGAGCTGTCTCTGCTTCCCGTACTTCCACCACGGGGAGTATGGTGGCCGGAGCCCCAGAAAGGGGAGCTGTCGGCCACAAAGAAGGGGGAGGAGGTCTGGAGACCACCAACCCCAGCAGCAGTTTCGCTGCCAGAGATCGTGGGGGAGGTCCGGAGACCTGCTCCCACTGCAGCTTCTTCGCTGCCGGCAGTACTGTGGTCGGAGCCCCACCAAGGGGAGCTACCGGCTACGAAGGAAGGGGGTGAGGTCAGGAGACCAGCATCCCCTGCAGCAAGTTCGCTGCAAGCATGGACCAGCAGGCTGTCAGCCGTGCCACTACCGGCAGGGGTGCTGACAGCATTGCTAGCCAAGGGCCCACTGAAGCCTCCCTTCCCAGCCCGAGACTTTGTCCTGGACTGCTGGATTTTTAAGGGGGGAGGTGGCCGTTGAGGCCATGTGTGCTGCGCACAAGGGGGGGTATATGTGGCAATGTGCCCCGTCCCTGTGTGCATTTGTGTGTTGTGTGCGTGTGTTAATGTTGGTGTATAGTCATTGGTACACGGGATATAAACGGGTCTGTGTTTCACGTGTATTTAAAAAGTGTTTATTTGTATTTAGGCACGGGATTGCACATCACGCACGTGCATTTAAAATATAATATGCGAGCACGGGGTTGCACAGAATTAATTCACGTGCTGGGATTCAAGTGAATAATTAATTAGTAATTGAATCCCAGCACAACAGTATATATAGAGACACGTAGCATGCAGTCGGGGTTAGGTGTTCGGTGAGTGGAGAACGGGATTGGAGACGGAGGTGAAGTAAAATAATAATAATAGTAATAGTAATAGTTAACGTGTTTTCACTCACCGTGTTTGTTCGTCTGTCTGTCCTGCACCGTCTGTTTAGCGTTTAGTCGTTTTGTATGTCTGTTTATTTTGGCGCAAGTGCCGTGTCCTGTTTTGTGTACCGTTTAAAACCTTTTTATTTGTTAATAAACGCTGAGTGCAGCCATTGCACTCAGCTCATCATCACCACCGTCTCTGTCTGTGTATTCCTGTCTGGTCTGACGCCACCCACTCTGGCCGTGTTTGTGACAGTACTTTATACAATTGTCATGTTCCTAATATTTAATATCTTACCTGTTTCACGGGGCGTGAGCTGGGTTGAAGAGTAAGGCAGAAGAAGCAGCAAGGAGCTGTTAGTAGGACAGAAGGTGGTCACTGACTGAGGGCGACGATGCCGACACATCTCAGGGGCGAAGGACCCAGCAATCGAGGACAGGATAGAAAAGAGGTCGCTGACTGAGGGCGACGATGCCGACACATCCCAGGGGCAGAGGACCCAGCAACCAAAAACACTAATGAGGGTTATGACTCGAAAAGCCGCCCCTCGAGAGGAGATTGGAGAGGTACCCAGCATCTGAGACTTCTGTAAGAGGCGCTCGTAAAACCCCTGATAGGCCGAGACGTCACGCTGCCTGGGACCTGAAATAAGGACAAAGCATTGAGGTTAGTATAGGACTCAGCACGAGTGACCACGTCCTGAAAGAGAGGCAGAATAGAACAGAGCCTCGAGTAAGGCAAGATGAGCGCAGGAGCTGCGACAGGACAGAGTTTGGCCGGGGGTCCGCTCTGACTCACATGGTGAGAACCCCCCTGAAGGTAAGGGAGGCGGATGCCTAGCCCTGAGGTTCACTCACTTGCCCCCCAGAGACGACCGATGCGAAGGCATGTACGAAGGAGGAGGAGGAAAACGAAACACTAGACAGAAAAGGTGCAGGTGATCAGGGCTTAAATAGAAAATAGATGCTAATTAACGGGAAATTAGAAAATTGGGAGATTGAAGGATTGGAAGCACCCAGCTCCACGCCCCCTGAACCACGCAAGCTAACATTTAATATCCATTTATATGGTTTTGCTTTTTCTGCTTAGATAAGTTAGACACAGTGGTTGAAAAGGACATTAGCAAGTAAGCCTGGTAAATAATGATATAAGCAGAATCAATAACACACATATTAGGATAGTGGCCAGGTACACAATTATTGGACCTTTTAGTACCTTTTTGGAATTATAAACAGCTTTTGGTAACTCGGAAGCCTGGTGACTATGTTTACATTCTTAATTGCCATTCCTGAATTTGCATCATCATTATTTTTGGTTAGGTAGCAGCAATGTGCACACAGTGCAAGTCTGTGGTTCCACCTATTTGTTTTCACACAAGACACAGTCCTAAGCCTCCTAGTTCCCCCGAGGGATCGACGCTGGCTGCAGTCTGCCTGGTGTCACCTCCAGCAGCGAGAGGAACAGGTTTCCAGTATACGCTATGGGGGTATTGTGTTATTCCAAATCCAGCAAGTTTCAGAATATAACACAAGCCCTGTGCACTGTGTGCATGACTGAGCAGTTTCATTTAACAGTCCTTGTAGAATGTTCCTAATATTCCGAGGCAGTCGTCTAGTCTATTTTCAAGCCTGTTTCTGAAAGAATGAAGGAGAGTTTTTTTGCTGATTCGGATTGAATTGTTTATTAAAATATGCAGTTGATTTAATAAACTCAATTGGTCAATACACATTACCATTTATAACATGCACAATGCATGCAAATTGCACCCCTTATATTCAAGAATCTTATAAACTAAATATTACAACAATTGGATGAACTTCAAATGGTTTAAGGGACAATTAAATACAAGAAATTGTCCAGTCATTTGCTACAACTGGTTACAGAGGTCTGGTGGTCCAGTGGTTAAAGATAAGGGCTTGATACCAGGAGGTTCCTGTTTCAAATCGCGGCTCAGCCACTGACTCACTGTGTGTGATCCTGAGCAAGTCACTTAACCTCCTTGTGCTGTCCTTCGGATGAGATGTAAAACACTATTGTAAGTGATGCATAGTTCACCCCCATGGTCTCTGTAAATTGCTTTGGATAAAAGCATCTGCTAAATGAAGTAATAATAATACTAATACTATTTACCCAGTATAGCCAGGCGTATGTAGGCATTACTGGAATGCTTGTGTGTTTAGTTATTACAGATACTGTGTGTGCAGTTTCAGGATGGTGGTATGGCAAGTTTGTACAGGACCACATATCACTGAGTTTTGGCCAATCGTTTTAAATCATGCAAAAGGAATTTGGATGAATTGAAACAAACATCCCTGCCAGGCACAGACAGAACAGCGAAACGGTTGCCAGCATGTAACACTCATGTCTAGGCACAGAGGGATTAAAATAACGATTGCCTGTTTAAACCCTTGGAAGTGTACCGTAGTAAGTATCAAAAAACAAAAAAACAATTGTAGTTTACTATGCTTAAGTACATACAGTAAATTATTCCAGTAACTCTTATGCAATATGTATTACCATCACTTTGTTGATCTCCCATTTTCCCATATGAAAGAGGCTCATCAATGTTAATCGTGGATTTGATTTTAACGGTATTTTCTTCAGAGCATAAGCAATAAAATTGTCGCGCGCCTCTCGCACTCTTTTCCGTGCTGCAAGTCCCGTTGAATGAACGCATCCAGCACATGAGTTGCTTCTGAATCTCTGTCCTTGTAGTATCAACAATTCTGACTGTCTCATTTAAAAAAAAAAAAAAAAACAATTACTGTTCTAAATATTCTTCTCCAACAGCTTCAAATAAATTACCATTAAAAAATTATATGTACCTTTACCATAATGTGTGCATGTTTCATGTAGGAAAATCTGATAGCAATGAATTGATAGCAATGCCTATAGGTAAGATTTACTGGAGTTATTTTGTTACAGCATGTACTTTAAAGGGCGACTTTGTATCATCTGCATTGTATTTTAATTTCTCCACAGTTTAATATCTTATTATGTTTTATATATGATTCATTACTGTATTGTTTTTTTTGTTTTGTTTTGTTTTTTTTTTACCATGCTTACTGACTAAAAAATACTATTTAAGGCTAATTGTGGGGAAAGTGAGAAGGGAAAGTATATTATGCTGTGCACTAAAGCCCATAGTGAAGCACTGTGTATTGAAGCCTGTGCAATGATAATATGCTTCCCCAGCACACCTCCTCAACCCCCCACCACCACTTGCATCTTCAGTGTTAGAAAAACAAAATTGGTAATAAAATTCGAGAGCTTTTTTTTAAATCTTTGTCTGTGTGTTATTATATTGACCAGTATAAGTGCCATATACTTATATTAGGTAGGTTAAATCACCCAAAGTGTCTTTCCATTGCAATAGTAAGCAGCAGCACCATCTAGTGCACAACTATTTATTGCCAGCAATACAAAAGGAAACTTGACTCGAAGTTGCAGATCACTAGATGGCGCTGGCTCTTACTTTTTTAAATACCATAATTGCTGGTCTAGCATGTGTTACATATATCTGTAGTGAGAAACTGTCGGAAAAATTTCAAACAAAAATAAAAAGCTAAAGGAAGGTAAAAAGAATGAAGCTCTTGTTCAGCAGTGATGTGTGAAATTCCCTTTCCTAGGTGAAAACACTGTTACAGGTACACTGAGTACTAAATAGAAGTAGCACTAAAAATGTTGAGAAATCATTGTCAATTACTTTTGTTTTTATACACAGTGGTACTAGAAAAAACCAGTTGATTATCCACAGTTCTATATAATACAAGCTGTGTGAAAACGTTTGCAGGAAAGAGGTTCCTTTGATTAACCTGTACTTCAATAAGCCACAGTTGGATTTTACAGCACTGGGGAGTTGCCGTGGATTGCATTAAACACCTATCTGTGGTTATTTTGGGATTACCCTAAATATAATGTGTATAATTTTTTATTAAATCACTATCAACTGCAGTGTACCATCTGAATATTAATGGTATTTCTAAAAATGGCTACATTGTCAAAAAACAGTCAAATATATTTTTTCACATTTAGGGCCTTATTCACAAAACAGGGAATGTTTTGTTTAGGACTGCTTGTATAAAGGCAGTTTGGTAATTAAATTAAGTTTGTTGGTCAAAAAATCATTTTCAACTGTATTTAACTTAAAAAGAAATCCTAAAACACAACCACAGCCCTTAAAGTTTTGTTAATAGCCCCCATGTCTCCACACACATTCCACACTCTTGTATGTGTCTGAAGTGTTTCTTTTTGTTGATTTGTAGTTCTTTTCCTAACAGGTGTAGCATGGTGTACAGCTTCACAACATTATTGATCATAGCAACCCTGTCACTAACTCTGAGTTTCTGATTTGAACGATACTGTGCTAAGGAACAGGATACGTAGCAATAAACAAAAGGATGATCAATTATAGCTTCTTCATTCGTTTGAAGTCTGGTTATCTGCCTTGGCCAAACTGTTGCTTTCCCACTGAATGGAAAATCTAATGGCCAATTCAAAACAGTGACATCACAATCAGCTGTGTAATACAGCCACTTAACAGGATTCTCTTCATCAGCCTTTTCTCTCAATAAAGCAGTATGTACAGTAATAGGGTTACCAGCTGTGTGTGGTTTAATATATCGAGAGAGAGAGAGAGAGAGAGAGAGAGAGAGAGAGAGAGAGAGAGAGAGAGAGAGAGAGAGAGAGAGAGATGAGCTCAGTTGGCTGGTGCATCTGTATTCAAAATGAAAGAAATCCTGGTGTTTTACAAGGGCCTTCAATAGAACAGGCCATTCCGTAGAACAAGGCTTCAGATTCCACCCCCAATACAAATTCCCTGAAGTAGGCATTGATGAATGGTCCTGTGTCCCCCATGTCTTCATAATACTCAAATCTGTCAGCTAGGTAATTTAAACCTGTAATGATCAGTTAACTAGTAAAACATTTACTGTTTTTATACAAACTGCTCAGTTGGATTCCACATTTATATGGGGTTTATAAGGAAGGAGACAAATATATTCATAGGTCTACACATGCTCCAATCTAAAAACATCAAGAAAGCTCAAAACACAAGTCATGCTTGGAGTTAATCTTCAATCTCTTTAGCAGGCAACCTACTGCAAACTATACTAACATTAGCATATAAATAGCTGTAAGAGAATTGCAGAGTTTTGCAGGTGTTATTGTACAGTATAAACTAAAATATCCACACAAGAAAATGCATAGAAAAATCATGTGCTCTTCACATACAGATCACATATAATAACTGCAAGGCACAGACACAGGCATGCGAAATCAAGCAAGGCTATGTAATAGCCCTGATAAAAGTTTACCAAAAGCATAGCATAGTGTGATATGGTGCATCATTGATAAGAAGCACAGAGAGGAATGCTAAAGTAAATTTAAAAACATGACACACCCTGACAAACTATGTTAAATGCATGCTATAATAATGGGAAAAGTACTGGGGAACCTGCAAAACTGCAGTAAAAATTTACAACAGGAAGACTTTTATAAGGGAGATAAATGGATACTTTCATCAACGTGATACTGTTTGGTGAGAAATAGATTAACAAAAACTAATTTGGTTCTTGAAAAATTCAAAAAAAAATGATCCTAGCTCCAATAAGCAGTAAGTAAATGGAGAGGGGTGGGCTTGGGGCATAGAGACTGAACTGCTCACTCCCTCACCCCTTAAGTGAAAGGGTGCTTCCTCTAGACCAGGGCAGGCTTGAGGTATGGAGAATGAACTGCTCCCTCCCTCATCCCCTAAGAGAAAGTGTGCTCCCTCCAGTCCAGGGCAGAGCAGGCTTGAAGTCAAGTCAATAATCATTTTTTTATTTTCATTTGAGCTGTATTACCTTACTGTTGAATCGCCAGTAACACGGGATTGGTTCAACAATAGGCCAGTATTACAACTGTACCCATCTGTGTAAGTGCATGTCATTTTGAGTTATCCAAGCTTTGCAAGTAAGTGGTTTAAACGTTAGGCACTGAGCTGCAGTTTTGTATGTCAATGTATCAATCTCTAAGAAGAAGTATTTATGTTACAGGACCTGTTAAGTGTAATTACTAACACAACTTGACAGGCTTCAAACCACAGATGACTTGAGTAATAACTTGTTCTAAGACATGCTGTTCCAGTGATGAAATGATGTGTCTTGCACAGACATGCTATGGCAATTTATCACACTATCAGTTTGACAAAACGCTTGAATTAGGGGACTAGTTTCAGCAGACTTTAAGGTTTTTGACTGGAGACCTGGGTTCGAATCCAGCTGCTCTAGTCAGCAGCTAAACGGATTTTGTGGTCACAAAATTTAAATCGTTTAGATCTTGATCTGATGCTGACGAAAATAATTTCAGATTGCTTTCACGCCAGTCCCTGTGGCAGGTGGGAAGGTGGGAGGCACTTTATCTGTCCGAGACTTGAAAGATGACTGTGTATTTCTTCAAAAACCAATCGATGGTGGATTTAGGTTCCTTCCAGTTCTTTGAATTCCAGTTTTTGCTCAAATCAGTAAAACATCAGAGGTCTCTTTTCTGAATACAATGGATTTAAATGTAAAGTAGACTCTTATCTCCTCTCCCAGCTCTCCACAAGTGGAATGTCTGCAGCTGCTTGTATGGACACAGCAAAGCCAGATAATTCATCAGCCACTAGTCAAACAGGAATTACCATTAAAAACAACACTATACAATGTCCATAAACACTGTAGTATGTAGCATTCACTGTAGTACATTACAGGTAAAATGCAGTGTTTAGGGTGATACATGGCATCTTCAATCAATCCAGAAAGTAAAAACAGTGTTTTTATATACAGTAATGTTTATGTAATATGTAAAAGGATATTTATGTGGTATTGATGATAATTAATATCAGCGCTTACAGTGAAGGTCCACAAATCGACTGTATTGCTGTCTAAGTATTCGTGAATTTAATAACTTGATGGTTAGAACTACTAAAAGAAACTTAGTAAATGACTTGACAGATGTTTCTACTAAAAGTCTTTCCCATATTCAGTGCTTAGCTGGTATTGCATTGCAGGGGCTGAGAAAAAAAAGGGAAATGATCCTACGGTAACCAGGTTTCCAAATGAAAAATTCATGACCAACATTCCAACAAACATTGAAGACGCTGCTGAGAGGTAAGCGTGAATGCGGTAAACACGCGCTTCGTCCAATACATTATCTCGCTGTTTAGTACATGGGTGAAGCTTGACTTTTATATTGGGGGTCGGGGCCCGGCGGTTCGGGGGCCTTGGTGGGGGTGGAGACAGGAACAAAGCTACAGAGATGTTAAACTTGCAAAAGACAACATGTGCCTTATTCGGAGACAACTGGGGCCCCTTCCCTAAGCACTACCCTTGCAAAACGTGACAGTGAATGATATACGCATAGCAGTCCTGGATTCAACTACAGTAAAGAATGAGTGTAAAACGAGGGAGTATACATGTCTTAGAGTGTAGAACAGACACAGATAATGGTTGCATTCGTATCTTTCATCGACTAGCTTTAATACCATACCATTATATACAAAATAGGTAAAATCACATACACATCTGCATAAATATGACGAGTTGAGTAATTCATTTGTTTTCTTAAGTTATACATTTTAAACATCTTTTGAAAATATTTTTTATTCGTAACTTCAAAATAAGTTATTATTATTTATTATAATAATAATAATAATAATAATAATAATAATAATAATAATAATAATAATAATAATAATAATAATATAAGTGAAATTACAGTTAGGGCATGAAAACAAAGTGGATCGTCAACAGGGCCTGGCTTTTATTGTGCAGTACACAACAGGTTTAACTGGAAGAAAAAAAACATACACACAGGAATCATATTTTAATACTACACTAAAAGTCGATCACAGCAACAACGAATGTGTATTTGTGTTTTTTTTTTTAATTATACAACGCACTCTCCTTAAAGTTGCATAGAGGAAGAAATAGCAAATATCACTGAAGGTCTGCACATAAATGTATAGATTTTATAAACTCGTGGTACTCTTCGAGTGCACAATTTGCTGGAACGCTCAAAGGGTAATCTGAACAGCTCGGTTGAATGACATCAGCAGGGCTGCTGGTTCCAGTCCCTCCCTCACACGATGACATCACTACCAGCCTCAGCTTTCAGCCCGCACAGTGGAAACTGACAAAAGGAGTAATAGTACCTGGAGCGAAGGCGTTGACTGCTGTGGAATATCTAGAGTAAACGAGCTCATCCAAATTTGTACCGGTAAGTCATAGAAATGCCTTAAGTGTGCAGTTTGCTGTTGAAATGTATGTGTGATTATTAGTACCTGAAGCTCAGTTTTAATACATGTGTGTGCTGCCATGGTTGTTTGTGAAGGTTGCTTTTGGTGGTAGTATAACCTGTAACGCTGGAAACGGGGGTACTATCCATGTTTTAAGGACTATTTAATGGACGGGAACAGTTTCTGGTTAGTTTTCAACCTGTTCACATTTAATAATATACTATATTTCGAGAAAGTGTGATTGCGTGTTGACGTAGCTAGCTTTGCATTTTTTTAAGCCAACATTAATATATTTTGCCGTGCATTACTGTTCTTTTAGTACAGCTAAATTTTATTTAGATTTTTAAACGAGTACAACAGCGTTTGACTTAAAGGAAAAGGGAAAAAAGCGAAGCAAAAAACTGATATTATCTCACTGCTTAGTACAGTAGTACATTCCATATGTCTTTTTTTAGTCGGTCAGACCGCTCGGTGATACATTCTCTGAAGTAACGTTGACCAACATGTAATAATAACACATTGGTAGTTCCTGCTGGAAAACCTTTTGCGAGTTTTTTTTTTATTTTTTCATGAGTTACTTTAGAGACGGCTGATTATGCTTTACCGTTATGATAAGACATTCCAATCCCTTGCTTATTTTACTTGTTGGCCCGCTGTTTGAAACTTTTTTAAAGGTAGTATTTTAAACCCTATTAAACTGGTCAGGAATTGACTGTTTAAATATCGGAGAGCTTCGACAGCCTTCTCGGTTTGAATCAACAATGTTCACTCAGATAAGTAGACTGGACTCGGACATCAGTGGGGTGAGTATCGTGCTGTTTACTTATTTGTAATTTAAACACCCGTGTTTGTAAATCCATTTTTGTTGCAGTACATTCATTTGCATGAACTAACGACCACGAACCCTCTCACCAATGTCCATTCAAAAAAAAAAAAGAAAACGCTGTTTGAGAAGGCGGTCGCGTTTGAAGTTTTTGCCCAGTAACCATTGTGAAATGAGTAAATATAAACCTTTGTAAATTTAATAGTTAAAGAGAAACTTAAAAAAAATAACTACGATAAAACGGATATTGGCAGTCGATGTCGATTATTTAAATATAACGAGGGGCTGTTTGAATGGATATTCAAATTATGGGTAGTCTATTTCGTACATGTTGTATTTAAATAACAATGTGTTATACACTCCCTGCCCCTTCTCAGATCAAAACAATGCACCCCGCCCTCCCCTTCCCGTGAAGACGTGGTTTAATAGTGTACAATGCTTGTGGGACCCGCAGCAGTTTCCAGGCGGACTATAAAAACGTTTACAAGAAGACCATTAAGGAACAAGTAGGGCCTGTTCGCTTTGAAGTGAAATGCGCTAACCATAAGCATAGCTCAGTACACTTGGAGACATTGGTTGAACGGTTTCTTCTATACCCAGTGTCTTGAGAAGAACTGATTACATCAGTTCTTCTAATGATCTAATGATGTAATTTATGATGTAATTTAACAAGAGAAAATGGAAGAATAGTAGACAGTGCACTTTGATTGCAAAAATATTTTTGCAACACTTCTTATTTCTTCTTCGTCTTTTTATTATGCCAGTCTTGGCAAGCTGCTGAACATTAACAACTTGGCTCATTTATTCAGTGTACCATAAATGGCCCTATTGTTTCTCAAAGAGCTTGTGATGATAGTGTAACTTGCCATGACTGTGAGGTGTCTGTCAGGCAGCAGTGAACTAGGCCTTTACAAGCAAACTTATGGTTCTGTTTATATATTTGTCTGAGGTACATCTTGTGCTTCGTTGTTTCAGCCAAGTATGCATTTAATAATTCATATGGTACTGAAATGTCTTATTTACACATCATAACACTTCTTTGTAGATTCTATGTATTTTGACTATCCGAAATTAAGTTTATCACAATTCTAATTGCTGGAGGACAAAGCAAGAATTACAATATAAAATGTAATCCTGGAAAAAGCAATTCTTCCCCAAGCTTTCACCTTGTAAGGGTCACCATTTTAAACAAGTACATTTTGTAGCCTTTTTCATTTAATTCATGTTTAAATATTAGCCTTCATTTGTAAGCAGAAGGCACAAGCTGTTGAGTCACTTTCCTAAAATGGGGTCTTCTGTTTTCTATCACGCCAACACATCAGATGTGCTCTGAAGTGCCTGTGTGTCACGGTATATTTGTACTTCCTGGGAATAACAAGACAGCTATGCATGCCTTTTACTGAAAGTGCTTTCATCGCAAGGAGCAGCAGCAATCCGAAGGACTCCTATCATCGGTTGGCATAGTAATGGGGCTCTAAGCTTTTAATAAGAACATCACCAATGGGGAGAGTGAAGCAATTAAAAATGCTTACCTCACCCCCTCCCAAAAAAGGATGATTCCACCAGCCAAGGGCATGGAGACTGAACCGCTCACCCCACTAAGAGAAAGGGTGCTCCCTAGTCTAGAGCAGGTTTCAGGCATGGAGACCGAGATGCACCCTCTCACCTAAGAGAAAGGGTGCTCCCTCCAGTCTAGAGCAGGCTACAAGCAGGGAGACTGAGGTGCTCCGTTGATAAATAGAGCTTTGTGCCAAGTATCTTTGTGAGCGCTCCAAAAGTAATCACATAAAATGTAATCACTAAATTCAATAATACAAAAAAAATAAAAAAGTCAGGTATAATTGGGCACAACGAGCTGAAATAAGTACACAAATTGGTACGTTACAGTACCTAACAGAAATGGCCTCACAATGAAATACAGGGCTATTAGAAAGTAAGTTTACCACATCAGTGATGTGGTGTGGTGATGTGGTAAACTTACTGTCTAATCCCCTCTGTACAAGGGTATAGGGTGCGATAGACAGCTTGGTTCATGTTAGCAGTGAATTCCAAAGAGCAGAAAGTAGGTTACGTGTTTCAGACGCCCCCATCTTTCTCATGTTCCTCACAGCCTCTGGGGTGTAAAAGCAAAATAATCTGTGACAAACCAATAAGCAATCATATAATATCTTCCGCTGTAAGGCTGGTGAACAACATTGTTAAAACTTTCTCCAACAATGAAAGTAACGAAGTTTCAGCTTTGCTGAAACATTGCTCTCTCTTTTAGTGACAAATGTTCTAATTTAATAAATGTAATCATTTAAGCACAATTACTTCACAGTGCGATAGTTTACAGATTTTGTTAATTCATGGTATATTTGTTCAATATTAGTGGAAGTATGTTTTTATGTTAGTGCAAGTATGTTTTATGTACATAAGTGTGTTTTTATGTGATAAAGACCTCACAATTCTCTTCAGATGTGAACTGGAAATTTAAAGAAAGGAGTCTTGTTGTTGTTTGCATTTGTATATCCCTCTGATCTATATTATATTATATAGTATATAATAATAATAATAATAATAGATGGGCTTCAATGAGTTACAGGAAAATAATTCCATCTAGGTTTTCTGTGACGTCATAAATTACGGGATCGAAGAGAAGAGAAAGAAGACGAGGTTCAGCAGTACAGTTGTTTTTTTTAAATTTAGTGTTTCAGTGCTGTACACACATTCTATGTCTGCCTGTTAGTGCTTCAGCTTTATTTGGATGATTGCCTTTACCTTGTGTTAATTTCCCGTTCCTCTCCAGTTTCTCTGATAATGTACCAGCTTTACATCATTTTTTTATTATTTTAATGTATTCTCATTTTGTTGATCATCAACGAACACTTCTGTACAGATATTTAGATATTTTGTGTTTGAATTGAAAGTGATGGTCTCTGAGTGGAATGGTTCAAAGTTCAAGTATATTTTCCTCTAGAGGAATTATCACTTTTTGACATCACTACTGTGGTATTATGCCTTTTTTTTCAAATGGCTCAGGATGCAAATATAGCCTTCATTAGTGTGTGTGTAATTCATATATATATATAAAATATGCTTATTCAATAGGAGTAGTCCTATATTGGCATTGTTTTCATCCCAAGCAAATATAAACTAACTTAAACCTCCAGAAGAAACTTTTTAGGTCAGCTCTCCAAATCATTACCACTATTGCTTAACAAGGCAAATCTTTCAAGTATTTTGTTAAGTGTAAGTTAGCAAAATATTTTCATCCATAACTTTTTCTAAGGTAAAACTATGTAAGTAGCGTCAGCACTAACTCTGTCTGCTGTTTGCAGTACGGTCCAGTACTACATTTTATAAAGCAAGAGTTGATAGCATTCAATATCTTTTTCATATTTGGTGGTCCTGAGAGAATATATGTATTTTAGTGGATCTCATTCATTGAAATCTGCAGACGTGGGGCTTGTGATTCTCTGATATCAGCTGTTAAATTATATATATAATTAGAATGTTTCACATGTTTTTTTCCCCATCATAGCAAGTGTGTCTGATGGAAGTAATTGAAGGTGTGCTTAATCACAATAAACCTAATAATCTTATAAGCTACACCTGATATGGGTCTCAAGGAAAGGAGCTATGCTGGCAGCCTGGGGTTGGGTGATGCAGACAACAGGCTCGTTCACTTCTCTAATCCCTGCCTTTTGCCTCTGGAGGCCTGGGGTCCGATTAAGGACGGACAGACAGACAGCAGGTTAATTCACTAGCCATGCCACTAGGATTCTTGTCTGGGAGGCTAGGTGGTGTAGACAGACAGCAGGCTACTTCACTGGCCTCTCATTCATATCTTCATCTCTGGAGTGGTTAGGTCTCAATCTATAAATGCAGTCACTTTTTTCTGCTTGAGATACATAAGCAGTTTGACATGCTCTGTATTGTGAATGCTAGAAAAGTGTGTATTTCTTACAGTCAGCTCGGCTTTTGCTTTGCAGTTGTCTGTTCGGTATCTGTCATGCCCTGTCTACAATGTGACTTACAAAAGGAAGTTCACAGAGATGTTACATCTCCATGGACCTGCTCTGTCTGCAGCACATTGAAACAGCTTCCTGTTCATGGCTTCTGTGCCCTACAAACAACTGCCACCTGACTGTTAGGGCTACTGATTTTCCACGATTGTGGAATCACGAACGGAATTGCGGAATTAGGCATTGGGAACGGAATTGGCATTTTGGGAATGGAATTCGGCTTTGCAAGTGCACCTTTTTAAAAAAAAAAAAAAAAAAAACACTGCGCAAACAGTCTGTTTTTGTAGTAATGTCCCTGTTTTTTCAAAACCCCTTTATTTGTTGACTGACCTACAGTGCCTGACCTGACTGCAGTCCGTAGTCCCTCTCTCTTCATATGCATCAATTTCATATATAAACTAAAAATAGTCAGATTTTAGCAGGCTGAAAAATGAGGGAATGTTGGCTGCCTGCGGTTTTCAGATCTTGAATCCAATTTTAGATCAAAAGGATTCGTAAGACTTCCACCGCCTCCTGTTTGGAATTAGTAAGCAAGCAATCAAGTGACAAGGGCTGTAAGAGTTAACATCTTAATCAAGACAACAAAAGGACGGCAGTGCTGCTGCTGCTGGTGGGGGGGGTTACAGTATCCTTTTAATCACAATGAAGCCAATATAAAGAGCTCCAATCTGGCTCGAGTTCCCCATTAGCCAGGCATTTCCTTTGCACGTCCCTTTGTCAGCCACTTCCTGTTCTGGGTTAGGCTCCCCAGCTTCGATAAACATGGGCAGCAAGCGGGGAGATCAGCAATACATTAGAGCAGCCCCCTGCCCTGCCCACATGCTTTCCACCAGTTTCCCGTGAGACATTCTGTTACTCCATCACCATGGCATTAAAGAATTGCTTTAATCATCTAAACTACAGTACACACTTCTCTTAAAAGGACGGATTTTTGATTTGGTTTGAGCCTGTTTTCGGTGTGGTGGGTCAGTCTAAAGCCTTGCTTGAGAAGCTTAAAACCTTCTGTTTATTGCTCTGGCTCATTGGTTTTACTGGGATTACAGTGCATTGTATAAGCTGCCATATAAATGCAAAGTATGTGGGCAAGTAGATAGAAAAATAATGATGGGGGGGCGGGGGGGCAGGGGGACGATGACTCCCTTTCCTTTTCCTTCTCTGATTTAAATATTTTTCACATGATTGTCAATCAATTGAATGTGAATTCGACAGTAGAACGTTAATGTAGTCTACCGTTCCGTGTTGGGGCTTGAAATCGGTATGGAATCACCCTCCTGCCACCCATCTTTTTGTGATCCGTATGAGCTGTCCTGAGTAATAAATCAAACCCATTGCACTGTACAGGAGACATGACCTGCTGTCATCACTAATTAAATTGGGTACAGCTCATTTTTAATCTGCAAAATCCCTCTCAATTCTGAAAGACTATTGAAATATGGACATTCTTACTGTTTGACAAGTTCCATTTACATGAGTCAACCTGAGGCCATAAGAAGTGCGTGTGTTGTTTATTATATCTTTTTTTCACACACTTTCAGATTTCGTAACTCACACTAGCTTTGCACCCAGTCCTGGGTTCTGGAACTCCCCTCAATTAAGTATGTCATTGAAATGATCCGGATCTAAGAGTGTGAGAAATTGGGGCCCTTTATATATATAATATAATTCCCTGTAGAAATTAGAAGCAGTAATAAATGTGCAATGGTCCCGTATCCCTCAAAGCCACTGACATACAGTGCAGTCATATCAAATCATTGAGCAATGGGCCTGTATCCCTCAAAGCCACTTGCATACAATGCAGTCATATCAAATCACTGAGCAATGGCCCTGTATCCCTCAATGCCACTTGAGGGGGTAAGCGATGAAGCGAGATGTAAGCGACTTCAAATTTACTTGCTTTCCAGTCTTGCATCTTTATTTGAGGTTAATTAGCTTAAGAAATGCTAGCATCTATGCAGTTCTATTACTGGACCAATGACTGGAAATGTTTGGGAAAACTTGCAGCTGTTACAGTTGGCTATTTTTAGCACAAGCAGAGCGAGGGGGGTGGAGCGCACACACACACACACACACACACACACACACACCACACACACACCTTAACTACTGTTTTGCTGTGAATGTATTTACAAGTAGCACAGCGTGACCTATTGCATGGAAACGTACCCTTAAGACTGTCCAGATTGGGTTGAATGTTACTGTGGACCAGATGCTCTCTTAGATTTTTGTCTCTTCTGTATGACATTAAAGGAGGGTTATTGAAAATAGGAGCTGTAGAAGGATCACCTTGAATGCTTTATTTTAGCAACTTGTAAATACATTCACAGCAACACAGTAGTTAAGGGAGCAAAATCCTCATTTACTATCCATGAAACTTTTACTTGCATTAGTGAAGGAATAGTATATTGCATTGGCTGCATCAAATGTAACAAGCTATATATTGGGGAAACAAAACGACGCTTGGCTGATCACTTCGTGGAACATCTGAGAAGTATACGAATTAACACCTCTACCTTTCCTGTCGCCAGAAATGACCACACTATAGAAGACATCACAATTTGTGGGATGGTTCAATGCTATGGAGCTAATGCCGTCAGGAAACAAAAGGAATGTGAACTTATTTTCAAACTAGGCACTTTGGAGCCATTTGGAATGAACATTCTATTCTGAGATCATCATCAACATTCTGGAATTTTGTTTAAAAGACAACTTGTTTGTTTTCTTATCAACTTCTTAAAGCACTGTTTTTTTGTATTCAGCCGATGAACGACTTGTAGTCCGAAACGTTCTGATAATTGATTTGTAATCAATTATTCTACCTTTAAGTACCTGAAATATTCTTTTCTTTTTTCTTATATATATATATATATATATATATATATATATATGTAGTTTTTCAAATTTTGTTGGTTGGGGTTTTAGTGCTCTGGCTATGGTCAGGCAATGTGCTGGCAGAGATTGATTGTCTGCTAGGGTTTACCACCAAATATGTTTCATTTGTGACGTGGAAGAAATTGGAAATAAATTCCAGTTGTTATTCAAAAATGGTTAACATAGCTTCAACTGCACTTTTCAGACGTCTTTTTTATTAGAATATTTTGCCTGTATTTGAAGATGATTTATTCATTAATACCAACATATTCAGTAAGCAAAGGGCCTGAGTAGGTTAAAACTAGCTTCTTTGAGCCTCAATTCAGCATTCATGAACTAATGAATCCCCCTGGTTTATATTACTGGCGCATGCATGTTTCAAGTCATAAATTGAATTCACTCTTAGACGTTTTTTTTTTTTTTATCTCCGTGCATGTATCATATTATTGTGTAATAAGTAGGGATACAGTGGTTATGATTTTCCCAAACGGAAACCGACATCTGCATGACTTAAAAACTAGCCCCAGACCCGAAATTGTCTACGCAGTGTTGGCCTTATCCATAGAGTCATATGTATGCATAGTCATATGTACAGGCTATAATAAACCAGCCTACTAAGCGAGTACTTTGCCAGTGTTTTTTGGGGGGCTGACAGCAAGCCTGAGTTCTAGCTTTAGTTTTTTGCTGACATAAATCTAAGTGACATTTAAATTGGAACTGTCTCCTCACAAGAAACTATTTTAAAAAGCTGCCAGACATCCCAGTCACTTTGAAGGAGGGCTGTAACAAAAGGTATGTTTTTGACCTTTGAAGGTTCGGAACACATTATCGAATGAAGGTTCAAACCTTCGTTGGTATTAATTTGCATAATTTACTGATGACGTCACCATAGCTACAAGTTTTTGTTTAATTGAAAATCCTATTTTGCAGGTACTCCATATAAATGGAATAAAACATTACATGTAGTTTAACAATACATTATATAGAACAGTAATCATATTTTTATAATGTAAATACAGATATACTCTATGTACACGTACTTGATGCTGCTTGCGATAAATACAGTAAGCTTGCATTGCAGCAGCTCCTTATTAAACAGAGCTTTATTTAACAGTCATCGTTGCAAGCATGTTCTCAGTCAGTCACATTTTACCACTTTAATACTACTACCGATAAAAATAACAATAATAATAATATGATCTTACACTTGCACGGTCTGGGTATTTAACAAAAATTTCCAAACAGCAGAGGGTTTGAGACAGCTTATGCTATACAACGCTTTGCTGTCGAGATGGCGAATGAAGAAGTTAAAATTCTGCCTCTGGATAACATGAGGGGCAGGGGAAACAGACAGTGCTCAGTTTTCTAAATTTAAAAAGATTAGTGTAAGAGTATATTTCGTATGTTTCATACTTCTACCATAGTTCTTCTCTTACACTGTCTTGTACACTAGGTATTCAGTACATATTTTACTGAAGCACTACAACCTCTATAGGTACCCCCCAGTGCCTTGGCGTAATATAACCTGCTCCAATGCACAGTGCCATATAGAGTTGCTATGTATAATGATTTGGTAGTGGATTTTAATACAACAACGCTTGTGTAAGTAATATGCATTATACAAATCAAAAGATCGAATTTTGCATATGTGACATTTAATGTTGTAGTTACATCAGGTTATAATTAAATATTTTGTATTTAATTATATCCTGATGTAACTATAACTGACACTTATCTGCTCTGTTATTGAATTGTATTTTGTCATATACTTGTACTTGTTAGAACCAAAGTCATTGTATTTTATCTTGCTCTTAATTGTATTATTACTTGCACTGTGATTCTTGAAATGTATTTTTGTTTACGACTGTAAGTCGCCCTGGATAAGGGCGTCTGCTAAGAAATAAATAATAATAATAATAATAATAATAATAATAATAATGTGTGATTTCTAGTATTCAC
Organism: Acipenser ruthenus; assembly: GCF_902713425.1. Taxonomy (NCBI): domain Eukaryota; kingdom Metazoa; phylum Chordata; class Actinopteri; order Acipenseriformes; family Acipenseridae; genus Acipenser; species Acipenser ruthenus. Next base: position 31,168,348 of record NC_081198.1, on the reverse strand, counting down.
ACATTATCAAACTGTTTCTGTTAACAGAGAAAAAAAAGAAAAAATATACAGTGCATAAATGCCACCTGAAGAACCTTCTAAGGTTTAAAACTACCTTTGAATTCCTGTCTAGTGAACGAACCTTTGAATACAGCCCTAATTAGTGGAAGCCAAAATGTTGATTTAAATAGTTGCAATTTCACAAACCATGACCTGCAGTTCTACTCAGACATGATTTGCCGCTTACACGGACCTCGTGACCAAAGGGGGTATCAGGAAAATAATGAATAAAGTTGAATGTCTGTTAATAATTTATTCTTTTTACATTATCTAGTTGTATGAGTCAACACTGCATTGAGCTCATTTGCCACTTAAAAAAAAAAAAGTCCTGTAATGTTCCCTTGGCTGCACAGATGCTGTCCGGTTTTTCGGTTTTAAACTGTCTGGATGTCAAAAACAGCCGAAACCGATCCTAACCGAACCATAGTAATAAGCACAGTTCAGTTGCATTTGAAGGCTTTTGTGAAGTTACAGTTTTGTTGCTTCTTTCTTTTGAATAATAGTGCTCTCAGCGGTGTGATTTTATTGTTGAATATTTCTTGTCTGATTATGAAAATGGCAAATTACACTTCTAGTTAAAATGGTAACAAATGTCCTACCATTAGTCTGCATTTGTGCATCTTCATCTTGAAAAATGTTTACTAGCACAAATCAGAGAGGGAAGAGGATGGATATATATTTTTTTTTTTTGCCAAAACAGCTGCAGCATTTGTTTTCTGTTTTTCATTCATGCTGTGGTTTTTGGCTAGCCCGACCTTACCCCTAGGGGCAAGTATACTACAAAAGAATGTAACGCATTGGGATTTGCAGTGAGTCCAAGGAAAAACAGCTATCAAATCCACAGCGAATATGTCTGAGTCTGACTTTAATAGTGCAGAAATGTTTGCATATTCTTTCAAAATTCAAATACACATTCTTGTATAAATGGTACCATATTACATTTCCCCATCAAATAACATTTAAAACAGAAGAATGTGACCTTTCTGTAGCTGTATTTCATTCCGTGATTCTATTATTGATCTGGTAATTTTTACATCTGAATATATTTGAAATGGTGGTCGTGTCAAATATGTTTTAGGTAATATTTTACGTTTTCTCACCAATAGTTTACTAAACTCGTCAATGCATGTTTGTTGGCTGTGATTTGAACGTTGTGGACGCATACATGCCGGTGTACTGTAGACATGAAATGCGATGCATGTGGAAAAGCATCGGGGGGGTGGGGGTGGGGGTGGGGGTGGGTGAGGGGGGTTAATATCTTTATTTTTTAAAGGTAATTTTTGAATAGAGCATATATGGGTTCCTAAATGTGTTGTATAGTAACCATAACTCTATGTGCACTGTAACGAGTTATAAGCTAGTTTTACATTTGACCTTAGAGGTCACAGGCAAGGTCATTTTTGGATAGAGAATATATGGGCTTCTATCTGTGTTCTATAGTAACCATTAACCTATATACACTCTGTAAGGAGTTGTAAGCTAGTTTTACATTTGACCTTAGAGAGGTCAAAGGTCGCAGGCAAGGTCATTTTTGGATGGAACACATATGGTTTCCTATATGTGTTCCTTACTAATCATTAACCTATCTGCACTTTGTAAGGAGTTATAAGCTAGTTTAACATTTGACCGACGATTTTGAAAGGTTTGTAAAGAAATGTCATGTGGCCATATTGGTTTACGCACAAACACAATTTTTGAAAAAGGCAATTGTATTGACACAGAAATGATGCTTGTCAACTTTGGAGTTAATCAAATAAACAATTTTTCAACTGAAGCGGTTTTAAATTTAAGAAAAAAATGTAGGTCTGCCGGCCATCTTGTTTGACAAAAGAACACAATTTTGCCATATTTGAATTCCATTGTCTCCAGGATGATGCCTTGGAAGCCTAATAATGCTACAGTCAATCACCTAAGTGTCCGTAAGTTTGGAGTTCTACTGTATTTGGGGTTTTCTTAAGACGTTCTGATTTAACTGACGATACAAATACCCATCACTGACTGCAACATTTGTAATGATTTAATTTATTTGAATATCATTGTAACTAATGTAAACAACATGGACAGTTAAACAGTTCTGGCTTCTCATGAAGTACCAAGTGTCTACAATAAGCAAGGAGAATATTGTAAGCTCGGGAGTCCTGATTTAGTACAGAATTGCCGCTGATGGTGACACACTGCAGCTTTACCTGTCTGTTTGTGAGGAGCAGTTTATTTTTATGAGGAGTGCTGGGGGAGGTGCCAGGGTATTTGTTTCAGAACAACCTGTCCCAAGATGCTTTTCTGCTGCAAGGTTGTAACCATAGAAACCGCATAATAGCCTTTTGAAGAGAGGCAGAGCTGCAACTAAAGTTAATTATTACAGTATGTACTGTATTGTCGTCGCTGGCAAAAGATTCAGACACTACCAGAATGTATTCATTTTACTTTTTTTTTTATTTTTTATTTTTTTATTTTTTAACAGCTTGATTAATCTCTGCTGGTGGTGTTCATATGTATTTGTAAATTAGTCTCAACAGTTTAGTATTAAAGAAAAGGATGCAATCGTAATGATAAACTGTGTTTCTGCTACACTTAAATATTAGGACATGTGAATAGCTGCAGAAGAAGGTATGCATTCTTCCCCCTATAGCCGGATTAATGACTTCATGAAATTTAAAGAAGAAAAACTGATTGCAAATAGAAACAGCAGAACTTTGCTGCCCCAGTATGTAGGTACCTTTCTCAGACTCTGGAACACTGCACCTTTGGTTTGTATGTGTTACTGTTAATATAAAATCTGTATAGGAACATGCAAGTCTTTTTCTAACATGCACAAAGCCCTGGCTGTGCGATGTTGCCGGTCTTCGCTGGGGATTCTGGATGGAGCATCTCATTGGCTGTGGCGTTCCTGTGGGTTAGGGAGGCAAAACCAGTAGGGACCAGTTTCTCTTATCACGCTACAGCGGACCCTGCAGGCCTGTCCTTTGCCCGCCAAAGGTCGGTAGCTTGCTGACATCTGCTCTCAAGTTACTGGGTGTTAAAAAACAAAACAAAAAAAGGAAAGGAAATTGGCTTGGTCATAGGATCGGAGATGGTCACTGAACCTTCAGTTCTCCTGAGCTCTGTGGGGAATTTACTGTGGTGAGGGGAACAAATAACTGGACATTCTAAATTGTGGGTAAAATAATTGGACATTAAAAAAAAAAAAAAAAAAAAAATTGAGTATTTACTGGGGTAAAAAAACATTGCCCAATAGTCTGTGTCTCTTGGTACTTGTTGGAAACACTGATCTGTGACTCACATGGGAAACTGTTTGCCATTGTTGGCAGTGTCAAAATGACTAACATTTGTCAATCTTCTGCTACTCATTATCCTTCACGAGTGAGGCATATCCTTAGCAACAGTAATATACAGCATGGGAGATGCTACTCTGGCCTTCCAAAGAAATCTAATGTGAAGCAGGCAGGGGGTGAGGTATTGTTTGAGGCCAGTTTTACCTCTCAGACTACGGTGTTGCTTAAACCATGTCCAAGCTAACTCGTCTCTGCCCTGGGGTGGCCTCATCCTGCAAGGTCCTGCTCTTCCAGTTTTACTCCAGTGATACATGAAAATGTTAAACATCATTACTGTGGCTTGGTAGCAGAGATTCTCCCTTTTGTTTATTATGGGAATCGGCCAAAAAAATGGAACCCTTGCAATATGTAGCAGATACTTTTGTAAATGGGGAGGGCCTTACCTAAAGACTGATTTAACTCAACAGTGGCATCTCCCTGTTGCAAGTTAGATCAGATTTACTTTCTTACTCATCATGACTGAAGCCAGTTTTCAGTGATGCCGCTTTCATATATTACTTTAGACTGGAAAATCTGAAAAACAGAAGGCCGAAAGATACAAAAAACTTAATGAGCGCTTGGTACTGACACAAAGCATGTCAACCCTTCTCTCAAACATGCAACACAGATAGAAAATGCATGGACTGAGTGTGTACAAAATGCTGCTACAATGAAGTTGAACTCAAGGAATATAAACCAGATGAAAAAGTTAAATGGGAACAATGGGAGAAGGAAGACGTGATAGTTAGGGGTAAAACTGGGTGAAAAAAACAAAACATGGAAGTCTGGAACAACTGGTCAATGAATTCAACAACCAGCTTGAAGCAATAGCTTGCCACCAGTTCAACTGGCTTCATCAGTCAAGAGAATTCAGGCACGTAAAAGGAAATTTGAAGGAGAATGAACTAGCCCTGCATATTGACTTCTCAGAAAATTACCCTTGCAAACTAAATTCTCAAATCCAGGCCTTTTTATTTTGGTGGAAATCGTCAACAAACTACCATACATACCGTTGTTGAACACGCATCCATCAATTGCAGTTGTATGCAACAATTTCAGATTCAACAAGACATGATGAACGAGCAGTATGGGCGCACATTGAGCCAGTAATTAAGCACTTGAAGAAAAATCATGACGGAAATAGACACCCTACATATAATCAGTGACGGGCCTGTTCCTCAGTATTGTAATAAGACCATCTGAGCACAGTTCTATTCAAGTTTGGGTTCAAACATGTGACGTGGAATTTCACAGAAAAGGCGCACGGGAAAGGCGCTCCAGATGGGGTAAGGGGTATGGTAAGAAGAATGGCTGATAAACATGTAAACAGCAGCAGTGACCTGCAGTCTCCCAAAGATCTTTACGAGTTTCTCACCAACAAATCGAGTGCTAACAATGTCTGACATTACTCCAGTACGACAGGGTCATCTTCCATAGGGATGTCAGTTGTTTTTGTGAGAGCCCAGAGATCTGCTTCTGCTACAAACCAACCAAAGTTGATTTCATAACCAAAGACGGATCTCAAATTGAGAGCCCACAGCCCAGCAACGCTTCAGACAACCTCTTCTGTAGCTCTGCTGATAGTGAGGATGAAGAGGATACGTATATCGTAGGACGTTTTGTCATCGTCAAGTATGATGGTAAGCCATATGTAGGCCAGATAACAAAGATCCTTGATGATGAAGTAGAGGTGAATTGAATGGTGCAGCTTGGGAAGAGAAATGCATTTGTCTGGCCTGAGAGACTTTGATTGGGTACTATTCAGTCAGATGTATATCAAGTGAGACCTCAACATGGTCTAGAAATTTAATGATGCCTTCTTTTAGGACCTTTTAGATAGAATGTTTCTAGTTTTGTAAGAAATGTAATTAAATAAATGATCTTGTTTGTTTCTTATTTACCCATTATTGATATTCAAAATCCATTGCACTTTACATCAAATAGTTATTCCAATAGAAGAACATTAGGTTTTTATAGGCGATTTTTGTTTCTTGTGTTTTGAAAACAAGTTGTAATCAAATGTAATTAAATTGTCAAAAAAACACAATTCTCATTGTTATGTCCTTTGGTGTGACATTATTTCCTTTGGTGTGACATTATGTCCTTTGGTGTGATGGTCAAAAAGAGCCCACAAGCCATGTATGTTGTTGACTGAGTCACCTGCTTGGTTGACAAATATAATTTGCCAGAAATTTCCACAACTTTGGCTGTTTCTCTGACAAAAAAGCACTTGTGCTTGAATATTGTACCAAAAAAACACACTGCTTTCACTAAACTTGAAATTAAAATTAAAATATATATGGAAAATGCACCAGATACAAACTGAAAATCATCACCATTCTACTAATATTACATATTTATCACTCTTAATAATAAAAAAAATAGGAATTTCATGAAAATTTAAACTGGAACAAATATTTTCATGAAGTGTAGACTATACCATGTCACTCAATGTGTTTTCTTATCAATTTAAAAAATATATATAACGCTCAGTATGCTAATTCTCCAACTGATAAATCAACACTCTGCGTTTTGAGGTCCATCAATCAACCATTTATTCTAAATGACAATACATACTGCAGGGATGGAAATAAGATTACTATTGTGTAGCAGTTTGATCCATATCTGGGTTTAATAAGACACACCTGAGCTTGTTACCTACACACTGTGGCAAATCAAGCTTGTATCAAAACCTGGTGTAACAGATTCAAGACAAGCATGTATTTATTTAGTGCCCTGGGAATGTGAGGAACAAGCAGTGGCTGCAGGCAGGCAGCAGCAGTAGAGCTTCTCCTCACCGTTCTGCAATCATGCAAGAGAGGAAGAGGGAGCGAATAACACCAACCCCAATCCTGACCAGTACACCCCCTGCCTGCGGGTCAATCCTGGGCCTCTCTCAAGCAGTCCTGACCAGAACACCCCCTGCCTGCGGGTCAATCCTGGGCCTCTCTCAAGCAGTATACCTGCTATCTTCCTAGGCTCATATATTCAAGTGATCTTTCACTCCTCCATTTATTGGCTCAAAACACAAGCTAGGAAGTACCTGGCAAGTGCCTCCTATTGGATTAATGACCAGAGAGTCATGACAGGTGTTGACTAGGGGTGTTGGATTCTGTTTAATATCCTAAAAGTTAACGTTTAATACATATTAGGAATGTTTGTATCCAATCAGTAAAGCCATCATAAGAAGCCCTCCATCACTAATTCATAAATGACTGCAATATGCATGTGTACAGCATTTAATTGTTAATGGTAAATCCCTAATGTTGTGAATATGAAATATTTGAATATGAAATACATTTGTCACACAGTGTACATACTGGTTAATGCTTATCCTGTATTGGCCTGCATATTTTTGACAATGGTTAATCTAAGTATTAAACACTCAACAGTACTACATTTGGAATTACTAAAAGAAACTTAATAAATTCAATGAGAAACGTTTTTTCAATGAAGACATTGAGCGTTTGTGATTTTAATTTATTACATTTCTTTTAGTATTTAGAAAATTAGGCATACTTTTTATATGTTTTACACTGGGTTACATTTAAATGTAATAAACACAAACGTCTTCATCCTCTTCGCAGAACAGCTGTACAAACTGACTGGCAAAGTCAGCAGATCAAAATATGATATGTCATGAGAAAGGGGTTTGAGTCAGGTGAAATGGGCAACCGATTCTCCAACGCCCATCGCTCTGAATGTATTGATCAGACCCAACTCCTCAGATCACTGCCAAACAAGGCTGTCACGGTTGTGTTTGCTGTCATCCTCCCCTGACCGCACAAGACCTTCAGCCCAGGACCTGGGGGTCATTGACCATGCAGTGCTCAGTCACCTACTGTAGCTTTAACCCTTCATTAGTCAACTGTTCAGAGTTTTGAAAATTCTAAATATTACAGATGCAATTGTAATAATAATAATAATAATAATAAATAATAATAATACATATATACATTAAGTTTGAAACACTTTTTTTATATTAAATAACTTCTGAGTAGATTTAAACTTATAACAGAATGATACAGTAGCATACAGCATATGCAGGTCTGTTTGAATATATTGTGGTAGTCTAAAATTATACAAATAGTCATGTAGGGTATAACCAAAATGCTTATGTATTTGATTTCTACCTGTCCTTCAGACTTAATGATTGTGTGTTTTTTAAAGTTTTGGATTGAAATGGCACTAAGCCAGTGGTTCCCAACATTTTAAATGTAGGGACCACTTTGGTGTTTGGATTTCTCCCACGGACCACTTGTCACGCATTTTTTCACATCAGCATTTTGAAACTAAGTTGTATGTGTATATGCATAAGTACATATAGAAAGTAAAGTATTTATATAACGTACCTAACTTAATGAGATTCCTGGGCTTGAATCTTCACTACCAGGTCAGCAAGGAATGTTGATATTTTGCGCATTAAAGTTGCTGATGTCAAAGGTCTGGTTTCTTAATTCTTAATGCTTTGCAGATAAGTCTCAATTTTGCAGGTTTAAAAGTTTTTTTTTTTTTGGCTTGGGTCGTTCTCGGATCCCGTAAATGTAAATGCCAGTGCTCGTCCCCGCAACCGTTACCTCTTAGCAAATGAATCTAACCAAAACATTTGTAATGCAATGTATTATTCACCAACTTCGCTCGATATACATATAAAAACACCAGAATACGAAGACGAGGTGGGTGGGAAGCAATTTGAAGAAAAAAAAAAGCTTGGAGAGTGTACAGGATGTTACTTGCCACTGCTGGTGGGCTGTGATGTAATATATATATATATAATATATATATATATATATATATATATATATATATATATATATATATATATAATTTTTAAATACACCCATAATAAAAGAAAACAGATAAATGGGAAAATTCAGACTACATACATATCTTATAATAATATATCACATGGTTAAATCTATTTGTTGTGTTGCTTAGTAATAATAGTAGCACAACGTGTGATTGTGTAGAAATTGTTTTTTGCAAGAATTGCGTAACTGAATTTTGGGAGTTGTTTGCGGAGCACCTGGAGTTTACCACAGGTTGGGAAACCGTGCACTAAGCTAAAATTATCTGGCAAAAGTTGTCGGTTGGAAAAAGTTAATCAGCAACAAACAACTAAGTTTAAAAGTTGTACATAGTTATTTTGTAGTATTTAAAGGTGCCTAAAGTAGCAAAACCATTTGGGAAACAATCGTGGTTCAGTTTATAGTATAAAAAGGCATTTTTATTGACAGCGGCCTGTTAGATTCCTGCAATGTTGTCTTGTGAGGATTCCTGCTTGTTCCCCGCGGCGCCAGCTGTGTCTAAACCGCCCTGCATGTCTAGACATGGTGAGAAGCCACCATGTTCACTAATGTGATTTGTTGTGATGAAACCACAGAATGCATTTCCACTTCCAGAGCTGTTGTTTCCCTGGAATAGGTGCATTTCATTTTTTACGAAACCAAAATTGCAAACCTGTGTGTGTGCATAGACAAATTAAAACACATGTCAGGTTATAGTTACACAACATTCACTGCAGCACTGTTAATAGGGTGCATGGCCACTGCGGGTAGCCAGGGTGACTTTGAGCTGCGTTGTCCTCCGATGCTGTAGCTCTGAGGTGGCTGCATGGTGGGTCTGCAGTATGGGGGGATAAAAGCAATCGGCTGACGGCACATGCTTCAGAGGACAGCGTGTGTTTGTCTTCGCCGCTCCCGAGTCAGCGTGGGGGTGGTAGTGGTGAGCTGAGCCTAAAAATATTTGGCTATTCTAAATTGGGGAGAAAATTATAAAAAAAAAAAAAAAAGTCTGCTCTAGTGCACTGATATATATTAAGGATTATTGCCCACACTGCCAAACAGGTAGCAGTAAGAATCCAGGATGTGGTACAGAACAGAAAAGCCAGAGCACTTATGTGTGTGTTTGTGTTTTTTTTTTTTTTTTTTTTTTTTTTTTTAATTGCTCTTCCTGCAGTGATTTAAGAACCGATCTCAACCACAGTGCACTGGAGTGGCCATGAAAGGTACCTTATTTGAACAGTTGTGGCAACAAGTGAGGATGTATGCCACTTTTTTTTTAAACCCCACTACTTACTCTAAGTTGCAGAAGTCATCTTTTTTAACTGTGGATTGTGCCATTTTATCCATTGGTTTTGTGTGGCTTTACGTAATCAAGACCATGTATCCTCATTTAGGTTATAGGGGACAGAAATTTATCTGCTATGATAAAATGTATGCAACTGATTTTTCTAAATGTGTGACCGTTGATATGTTTGTAACATACTGGTTTATTTGATTTCCATAGATACAATGGGCATGGATGTGGAAGAATAGGACTGCAACTGGAAAGGATCAAATATGGCTGCTCAGAGAATCCGGGCTACGAATAACAACAACGTGCTCCCCCGCTGCAAATCAGAAGGCACCCTCATCGACTTGAGCGATGGGATACCTGAGCCAAGCTTCAGTGATGTCAAAGGTGATTCTACTTCGCTAGGCTTTTCATCTTGGTAATCTGCAGCTAACCAAAGTACCGTTGAAGTACTATTATGCAGTAGAAGTACTAAAAGCAAACAAAATGTAAATAATTAAAACCGCTTAAGATAATATCATACCAGTTTTAATTTATGAACAAACATCCCAGGGCACTTTTACGAAAAAATAATGCAATAAAAAGAGCTATAAATAAAAGGACACGTTAAATGTTTTAAACTTAGATTTAAAAAAATATGGATTGACTCGGCATTCTGAATTGAACCTGTTCCAAAATGAACTACATGCCGTCGAACCATACGTTTTTAATTGAGCTCTTGGAATTACAAGGAGACTGTTCTTGGCAGATCTCAAAGTTTGTAAGGAATAAGCAATTCAAATACGCAGGAACAAAACCATGGATAGCCTTGTAAGTGAGGAGCAAAACTTTTTAAAATTAAATACTTCACTGGAAGCCAATGTAGTGACCTTAAAACTGGGAAAATGTGAGAGGTAGACTTGGTGTCAGTAAGTTACGAAAACTAGAGACATGGAACCATATTTTAAAGCAAGAGCAAAGGCAGATTTAATATAAGCTGCTGCTTCTCATTGCAGTGCCTTCTCCGAGTGCCTTACTCCTGGATAAGTCTGCCTCATTTGGAAATGCACGAGAAGTTGTTGCCATCAAGGACTACTGCCCCACCAGCTTCACTACTTTGAAGTTCTGCAAGGGAGACCATCTGTATGTGCTGGACACCTCCGGAGGAGACTGGTGGTATGCCCACAACAATACTGAAATGGGCTACATCCCTGCTGCCTATGTCCTGCCGGTCAGCCATCGTAACTCCTCTCTCAGTGACAGCGGGATGATAGACATCCCCGGGGACAGTGCTGATGAGGGAGCCAAAGAACTTGACTTCCTTGGGGAGTGGACGGAGGTCATCGCAAAGCAGTCTACCAAGACGTACGAGAACAATCCCTTTCTGAACCGTTCCTCCACCAACCCCTTTCTCAACGGGGTTGTGCAGTCACCGCTCGATCAGAACAGTAGCGAGCAGACAGGTTTGAAAGCGGTGGACTTGCTTCTCTTTGACACCCTTTCCCCCAGCTCTTCCACCACCAACAGTTTCAGCAACAGCATCTTTGACAACACTCCCTCTAGTCCCAAGCTGGAAGTGTGCCAAGCGCTAAGGCGGGATAATCCTTTCTTCAGGAGCAAGCGTTCCTACAGCCTTTCGGAGCTCTCTATCCTCCAAGCCCAGTCCAATGCCCCTCCGACCTCCTCTGGGTTCTTCTCCGGTTTGAAAGCCCCAGCCCCAGAGCAGTTCCAGAGCAGGGAGGACTTTAGGGCAGCTTGGTTGAACCATCGGAAGCTGGCCAGATCTTGCCATGACTTGGACTCTCTTGGCCAGAACCCAGGCTGGGGTCAGACGCAACCGGTGGAGACAAACATAGTGTGCAAACTGGATAGCTGTGGTGGGGCCGTCCAGCTACCAGACACCAGCATCAGTATTCACGTACCTGAAGGCCACGTGGCTCCTGGAGACACCCAGCAGATCTCCATGAAAGCCTTGCTAGACCCACCGCTGGAGCTCAACACTGACAAGTACTCCACAGTGAGCCCTGTGGTGGAGATCAAGCTGAGTAACATGGAGATCAAGACCTTTATCACCCTGGAAATGAAAGTGTCTGTGGAGGTGAAGAAGGACAGCAGAAACACAGCTGATGTTGTCTGCGTTAGGAGTGATTGCAAAGAAGGGCCTTACTCCCCGATACCCCAAGCATACATCTATGGGGACACTGTGCAGGTGCAGCTAGACAACTTGGAGCCCTGCATGTACGTGGTGGTGATCGTTCAAGCACAGAATCTTACGCAACCCTCAACGGTATGGGATCATGTGGTGAAGAAAGTCACTCTTGGTGTGTATGGGCCTAAACATATCCATCCCTCTTTCAAAACCGTGGTGGCTATTTTCGGTCACGACTGCGCACCCAAGACCCTGATGGTGAGTGAGGTGGGGAAGCAGGCCCACAGTGCCCCTCCAGTGGCCCTACAGCTATGGGGGAAGCACCAGTTTGTGCTAGGGAGGCCACAGGACTTGAAAATCGGAATGTATTCCAACATGTCCAACTACGAGGTCAAAGAGAATGAGCAAGCCAGGATTGTACGGGGGTTCCAGGTGAAGCTGGGGAAAGTGAGCCGATTGATTTACGTGATCGCATCCCGCAACGCAGATGACCTATCGGACTTCACCCTCCGGGTTCAAGTGAAGGATGACCACGAAAGCATCCTAGCGCAGTTTTGCGTACAGACGCCTCAACCCCTGCCAAAAACAGGGATACGGACCACAGGGCAGAGGAGGTTCCTCAAGAAGAAAGAGGTAGGGAAGATTTTACTGTCGCCCCTCGCTGTAACAACTAAATATCCAGTGTTCCAAGATCGATGCATCACCAGCTTGAAGTACGGCAAGCTCCTCAAGACCGTGATGAGGCAAAACAAGAACCAGTACCTCTTGGAGTACAGGAAGGGAGATGTGATTGCGTTGCTTAGCGAGGAGAAAATCAAATTGAAAGGACAGCTGTGGACCAAAGAGTGGTATATAGGGTACTATCAAGGCAAAATAGGACTTGTGCATGCCAAAAACGTGCTGGTGGTCGGCAAAATCCAATCTAGCTTTTTTGGGTTTGATCTCACGACTACAATGCTGCTGGATCAGATTTTGAAACCTTGCAAGTTCTTGACGTACATCTATGCGTCAGTAAGGACGATGCTGATGGAGAACATCGGCAGCTGGAGGGCGTTTGCCGATGCGCTGGGCTACTACAATCTGCCACTGTCGTTTTTCTGTCGGACTGATTTGGACAGTGAGCCGGAAAAGGTGGCCTCGGTGCTGGAGAAGCTGAAGGAGTATTGCAACAACGGTGACGACAAAGAGAGGAAGTCCTTCCAGAAGTACCTCATGACAGTAAGTGCTCAGTTTTCACTATGCAATTGCAACCAGATACATTCTGCAAAAACACATCTAGTATTAGCCCAACTTGGACATAAAGGCTGTGGCAGTTTAGGACAAGACTGGAGAGAGAGGTTGATATAAGTCAGTTCAGGCAAGGAAGGGGCATGAAAGTCGAGGATTAGAAACTGAGGGGAGTAGCAACAGACAAAAGTACAGGTAGGCATAGAGGTGCTTATTGTATTGACCTCCCCATGGTGTTTCAAATACTCATTTAGCTGTCCTGAATGTACCCTAACTAGGTAATGAAATACTTGAATTGGCTTTCCTTACTTCGTTTTTTCATAGTTAAACCAAGCTTTATTCCTGCACTTTTTCAAGTAGTAATGCAAAATGATAGCAGGCATGCAGGCTTAGTAGAGATTCCCCTAACATCAAAAGAGAGAAAGAGATTCTCAATCATGTTCTCAATGAATTTGTTTAGTCTTATTATCAATACTTGCATTATCAGCAATACTCATGTTTACTGCTGCCAAGATGTTTTGTTACTGTTCTTCCCACAGACTGATTCGTCCGGAAAGAGATGGTAAGAGAGGGAAGCTATGCAATAGGAGTCTTATTT